>NC_045428.1:3039251-3342306 GCF_902635505.1 Sarcophilus harrisii | reverse complement strand
ATGCAGATGGGCAAGTGAAGATGCCCCCTGACCACGACGACGTCTGCAGCGACGCGATCCGTGAGAAACACCGGCATTTCTTCAACTTTCCCGAGAAGGGCTAGGTCTCCAGATGTAGTCGGGAAGTGGAAGGAAGCTCCCTGCGTGCACATACCCAGCTCCTTCTCAGCAGTGAGTGGGACTGCCCTAGAGTCCCATGAGTCAGGTTATTCCCGAGGGGTTCAGAGCATGATTCCGTATCCCGGGGAGCTGGGGTTTGGGCAGAGAGTGGCGAAGGGTTGGGGCAAGAGGGTCTGCAGAGTCCCCACCTTCTGATGAGCGTGAGCCATCGTATAAGCCCAGCTTCTGAGGGCAGAATTCAGAGCACTGGATTCCTTTGACTTGTGATGAAGTCCAGAGCTGGAAAGAATGAGAAAGAGAAGTAGATTGAAGAAGTGAAGATTAGGGGAGAATGGTTCTTAATTGTTTTTATTTATTTATTTAAGCATTCTCTAATTACGTGCAAAAAATATTAACAATCATTTTTTAAAAATCTTCTGTCTCCCTCTTGCCCTTTGCTCTTTTTTGAGAAGGTAATTTACTCATTTTCTTTCCTTTTTGATCTGATTTTTCTTGTGCAACAAGGGAATTGTATAAATATATTTATACATATTGGATTTAACATATTTTAACATGTATAACATATATTGGATTGCTTGCCATCTAGGGGAGGGAATGGGGGGAAGGAGGCTATGCAAGGGTCAATATTGGAAAATTATCCCTGTGTATGTTTTGAAAATAAAAAGCTTTAAAAAAAAGAGGTTTGTAATTTGATATGGATTATACATATGAAAATCATGCAAAACATATTTCCATATTAACCATATTGCAAAAGAAAACAGACAAAATTTTTAAAAATAAAAACAAAGAGAGATTTTTTTTAAAGTTTGCTTTCTCAGAATTCATCCATTCTCTTTCTGGATACAGTTAGCATTTTTCATCCTAAATTTGTGGGAATTGTCTTGGATCATTTTCTTGATCAGAGTATCTGAGGCTTTCTCCACTGAGAATGCTTACAAGGTTGCTATTACTGTATACTCTATTCTCCTGGTTCTGTTTATACTTCACTTCGCATTGGTTCATGAAATTCTTCCCAGATTTGTGTTTTTTTCCTTCTGAAACCATCTATCCGTCATTTACAGTAGTCTTCCATCACATTCCCATACCGTGCCTCGTTCAGTCATTCCCCAATTAACAGACACGCTATCAATTTCCGATTCTTTGTCACCAGAAAAAGAGCAGCTATAAACATTTCCCCTTATCTCCGACCTCTCTGGACCACAGACCTAGTAGTGGTATTGCCAGATCAAAGGGAGGGAATAGTTTGATGGCCCTTTGGGCACAGTTCCAAAGTGTTCTCCAAAATGGTGGGCCAATTTTCCCACATCCCCTCCACCATTTGTCATTTTCCTTTTCTGTCAAGTCAGCCAATCTGATAGGTATGAGGTAGTATCTCAGAATTACTTTAATGTGCATTTCTTCCATCAATAATGATTTCAAGCTTTTTTTTCATATGACTATAGATAGCTGTGATTTCTCTGAAAACTGACTGTTCATATCCTTTGTCATTTATCAACTGGCGAATTGCTCCGGTTTTTTTTTTAAATAAATTAAGCTTAGTTCTCTATACATTTGAGAAATGAGACCTTTAAAAGAGAAACTTGTAAAAAAAATTTCCCCTAATTTTCTGTTTTTCCTCTAGTTTTGATTGTATTCATTTTATTTGTGCACAAGTTTTTTTCATTTTGATGTAATCAAAATTATCCATTTTATATCTTGTGATGCTTTCTTTTGTTTGGTCAAAAACTCTTCTTAAGGGAAAATTATTAAGAGAATTGGAATCCTCAGAAAAGTTCCCCATAATAGGCAGGTAGTAAAATAGTAATTCAACAAATTTGTGAACTCCTGGGTTAGATCTCCTGCTTTAAATAATGGCTAATGGCCCTGGTACGTCCAGAATGGGTCCCTGTGATTTGCTTTACAAATATTTGACCTTTCCATCCTTGGGAAGGGGGTATACTTAGAGAGGACTGGAACTTGGAATGTCTCTGGATACCTCAGTTTCCTCTTCTGTAAAATGAGGAAACTGGGCTGTGTCATCTGCCTTCCAATTCCGAATCCATGAGGTTTCTTACAAAAACCTAAAGGCGCTTGCTCTGCATGATCTGGGTTTGAAGTTAGTTGATTCAAATTCTGCCATCTTTAAAGCAGACCACCTCCTCCTTTCACAGTGGGCTTGCCTATGACTTCTCTGCCTGGAAAAGCAGGGCCCGTTATCCCCTCACTTGGTTCTTGGCTAATCCAGTTCTGAGAATCCCACGTCACTGCTAGATGTTAAACAGGGCCACTGGTTTAGGGAGCTGTGCTGGGAAGCTCTTTATGGGAGTTATTTACCCACCTGCTGAATTGCCCACAATGAGTGAAGCCGGCCAACTCCCACTGGGCAAGAGTTTGCATACTCTGGACTGGCCTGGGACACGAGGGCAGTAGCTCCTCCGCTCCCCTGTGTGCTTTGGAAGGTGTCCGGGAACACTGGGAAATCTGGGATGCTTTGCACACTTGGAAAAATGACCCGTGGTAGCTTCCTAAGCCTCCCTGAGCACCCACAGCTGAAAGTTGTGGCTCAATCAGACATTCCCTCTTTCTTACATAACTGCCATCCCTCCTCCCTGGGAGGAGAAGGGAAGGGAAGGTTGAGGGAAGGGAAGGCAAAAGGAAGGGAAAGGAAGGCAAAGGAAAGGAAGGGAAGAGAAGAGAAGGCAAAAGGCAGGGAAAGGAAGGCAAAAAGAAGGGGAAGAAAGGGAAGGGAAGGCAAGGGAAGGCAAAGGGAAGGGAAGGGAAGGGAAGGGAAGGCAAAGGGAAGACAAAGGGAAGGGAAGGGAAGGGAAGGGAAGGGAAGGGAAGGGAAGGGAAGGGAAGGGAAGGAAGGGAAGGGAAGGGAAGGCAAAGGGAAGGCAAGGGAAGGGAAGGCAAAGGGAAGGAAGGGAAGGCAAAGGGAAGGAAGGGAAGGCAAGGGAACGGAAGGGAAGGGAAGAGAAGGGAAGGGAAGGGACAACTCACTTAAACCTTCTTTGTCTCAATTTCTTCAACTGTAAAATAATACTAGTACTTACTTCTCAGGGTTGTTGTAAGGATCAAATTAGGTCATATTTGTAAAGTACCTCGTACAGTGCCCGATCCCCATTAAGTGCTGTATGTTAAGTGCTACATGTTAGCCATTATTATTGTTATTGTTACTATTATTATTATTATTATTTAAACTCAAGGTTTGCATGGACTTCCCTGTTCTTGCATGTGCATGGGTTACTGAAACTATAATTGGAAGGGAACTCTGGCCAATGGGCTCAACACAGATGGGAAAAAATGATTCCAATTCTAATCATCCTCCCCCAGAGTCATCTGTCCATTCCCCAGATGCTCAGTGAGAGGGAGAGAGCTCCTTCCCTCCCAAGGATCCATCCTGTTTTATAAAGCTCCTGTCAGGAGGCTGATTTGCTTGTTTTGTCCCCTAGATATCAAGGCTCTCTGCCTCTTACTCCTTCTGCCCAAGTTCAGCCCTTTGGGCCAAGCAACGCTTCATATTCTTGAGGATGATGTCCAGGTTCTCCTCCAACCTTTTCCTCTCCATGTTCAGCGCCCCCAGTGCCTCCAACACATCCTGTGTGGTCTAAGCTCAAGAAAGATCGGAATAGAGCTTGCATTTATTAAGCACCTACTATGGGCCTTATCCTGGGCTAAATTCTAGGGATAGAAAGACAGCAAAAAGCTAGACAGTTCTTGCCCTTGAGGCGCTTCCATTCTAAAGAAGAAATGATGAAACACAAAAGGGGAAAGGGAGAAAACAGAACTTAACCCCAATTGTCTTAGCAAAAAAAAAAAAAAAAAAAAAAGAATTCCCAGATGTAAAATGGGAACACCAGTAACTCTCACAGGGTTATTTGAAGGCTCCATCATCATCCTCATGGCCACTAGCACCACAGGACTCTACACCACCATCAGAATGGAGGAGAGGCAGGCAACAGGGTAAGTGACAGGATTCAGATTTTAAAAACTGTCAGTAGTTTGAACACTGGGCCATCTGGGGAAAATTATGTGGTGTTCTTTTTAAAAAATTCAGTTTTATTTTATTTTCAGTTCTGAATTCTCCCCATTTCCTTTCCTTTCTCCCACTCATGGAAAAAGCAAGAAAAACAAAATCTGTTACAAACATGTGGAGCCCACGTAAAACAAATTCCTGCCTTAGCCACGGCATCATCCATGTATAGAGATATATCTGCATGTGTGTGCACTTACCACAACACACTCAGATTTACACACATACACACATTCTCACACATTTGCACACACACCTCTCAGTACGTACACATATGTACACTTGTGCAAAAACATATACTCACGTATGCACACACACACACACATACACACACACTCCAATCTGCCCTTTGCCCTCCCCAGCTGTCTATAAGAGGGGCAGCAATCCCTCTGGAACTGTGATTGGTTCCATTGTGTTGATTAGAGTTCCAAAGTCTTTCTGAGTTGTTGACTTTACAATATTCTCAAAGGATATGAACAGGCAGGTTTTGGACAAAAAAAGTCTAAGTCATCTAGAGTCATATGAAAATGTTCTAATTCATTATTGATGAAAGAGGAAAATTAAAACAATTCTAAGGTCTCACCTCCCACCTATCAAATGGGTTAACGTGACAGGAAAAGAAATTGACAAATTTATGGGGGGGGGTGGAAAACAGGGACACCCATGAACTTTTGGGAGAGTTGTGAACTGATTCAGCCATTCTGGAAAGCAATGTAGAACTGTACCCAAAAAGGAAGTCAAACTGTGTGTACCCTTTGATTCAGCAATATTACTGTTAGGTCTGTAGCCCGAAGAGATCATAAAAAAGGGAAAAGTAGCTATACAGTAAAAAAATATTATAGTGACTCTTTTGTGATAGCCAAAAATTGGAAATTTAAAGAAAGGCCATCGGTTGGCGAATGGCTGAACAAGTTGTGGTTTATGATTGTCATGGAATATTATTGGGATATAAGAAATGATGAGCACGTGATTTCAAGAAATATCTGAAGACGTAGGTCTGCAAAATGAAGGAGACAAAAAGGATGAGGTGAAGTCTAGTTTTGGGGGTTCCCGGTATGGGAACCAAAATGTGCTGAGGTTTAGGTTTTGGGGGCCCCTTTCATAGGGAACGAAATGATAAGGTCTAGATTTAGGGAACTACAATGAGATCAGGGTTTCTGGTGGTCAGGGAGTTAAATGATAAGGTCTAGTGGCAGGTTCCGAGTTCAGAGAACCAGATGGAGAGGGTTGCTCCCCTGCACCCTTTGAGATTCGGCACAAGGATAGGGAGTTTTGGGGAACCCCCTTCTGGTGGTGCAGGGATTCTCTGTAAAGGAATTTACAAACCCGAAAACCTAGATTCATAAAAGAAGTTTATTATAGGGATTGAGAAGTAAGGTTAGAAATTTCTGTCAGAGAGGCATAAAGTCTTGTTAAGGAAATAGGTGAGGATAAAGAAGATGGCACTGGAAGAGAATATTATTCCAGCGGGCAGAGGTTTCCTTGGCATAGCATGGCATATTTGGAACCTCTGCAAAGAGAGGATTTTAGATGGGTTCTTTGAATAGGTGCCTTGCCTACAAGCTGGAGGGGGCTAGTCCCAAGTTGGCTCATCTACTAGCTGGGTTTCAGCTTGAGCTAGAATTTGAATTAAATGAGTTTCTTTAATCGAATAGAGTTGGAATTCTAGAAAACAAAATGAAACTGTCTTGTTTGCCGGGCAGGGTCCCTCACTGAGGCAGAGTTGAAGGAGATTTTCTCCTTCGAGGGTTTTTAGAGTTCCCTTCTTCAAAACCAGGAGAATGTCCTATACAGTAACAGCAATAGGGTTTGATGAAGAATTGTACATGATTTAGCTATTCTCAGGAATACAATAATCCAAAATAATCCCAAAGGACTCGATGAAAAATGCTATTCACCTTCATAGAAAGAACTGATGGCGTCTAAATGCAAATCAAGGCTTATTATTTTTCTCTTCCTTCCTTCCTTCATTTCTTTCTCTTCAAATTTTCTTCTACAAAATGACTAATATGGAAATAAATTCAAACATTTGACCTATATAATCTATATGAGAGGGATAAAATTTGGAACTAAAAACAGTTTTAAATGAATGGTGAAAATTGTTTTTACACAAAATTGAAGAAAAAGTAAAATATTTTTAAAGGATATGAACAGACAATTTTCAGATGAAGAAATTAGAATGAATATGAAAAATGTTCGAAATCACTAATGATTAGAGAAATGCAAATGAAAACAACTCTGAGCTGTCACACCCATCAGATGAGGGCAGGCCAAGTCAGTCCTGGCTTCCAAATTCAGGGCTCCTTCCAATGGTCTGGGGCTGGACCCAGCAGGACTTCCCTCGAGCAGATAGCAGAGCACTGTCTGTCCTTGAGCACACCAGCTGGGCTTCCCATCTCAGCTTACACTTCCCCTGTTTGCCCCAGCCCCTCCCTGTCAGCAATCAGTCATGCTGAAAGATGTCATTCTGTGGGTTTCACTTCCAAAATCTGTCATAAAAGCTGCTCCTCTTTCCTAATAGGGTAATGGGCACCATAATTCCATTAATGAGGCGCCTTTGAGCACAGCTCAATTAAGGAAGCTGTTAGAAATGATTTACATTTCTTAATTTAGAGGAACCCCTGACCCAAGATTCCATGAGTCATCTCCAGTTTGTAATTAGCTCGACTGTGGGCATCCATTCAATTCTCTACCGAGGCTTTCTTACTAATTGATGGCTCATCCTTCTCATCCTTCTATGCAGATTGCTTCCTTAGAACTGTACAAAACGGAAACCCTTTAGGTGCCAGAAACAGGAGAGGGGTGCTGGGCCTGGAGGGTTCCCGGTGCCCAACTAGAATGGGGCAAAGGAGCTGGCTTCTGGGGAGCCCACATGTGTCCCCCTGGATAGTTGGTGAAGGGAAGCTGGACCTGATCGAGACATTTGTCTGCTATTGAGGCACTGAAACCCTGGGACAGAGTTTTCTTTCTCAAAGGGAGGCCCTTCCCCTAAAGTGTTTTCCCTTCTTTTAATGGCATCGGTGCCGGGAACTCCCGTAAGTGCAAACACTCACCTCAGATCAACAGTGAGATGTGCACTGACTTACCCAGGGTCATCGAGGCAGCAGGCGCTAGAGCTGGGACTCGAGAATCAGGGCTCTCTGATGCCTCATAGATGGTGAGCAACGTGGCCATTCATGTAATTATGTGGATCAATTGGGGTGGGAGGACAGAGACAGACAGACAGAGACAGATGAGGGACAGAGAATCAGAGACAGAGACAGACAGAGGGACAGAGATTAAGCAAACACCAATCTGGCCCTTAGAGTCACCAGCTCCCTCAGACCAGGATCTCAGAGAGAGGGGAACCCCAGAGACCTTCTAGCACTGCCCATGGCCCGATCAATAATGCATCTCTGACAGCATTCTTTTTGTCCAGCTTTCTAGCTTTGTCAGAAAGGGAAAAGGGAAGGAGGTTGTGCCTCTGGTTTCTGCTCTGGGCACTCAGTGTTAGCAGCTTTTTTTGTAAAACAGGCTTGGAGGAGTGCCCACTCAGCTTGTAGCAAAGAAAAGCTTGAAGTCAGCTTTTCCTGGTGTCCAGACCATCCCCTCACTTCTCTGTAAAGCTTCCTTTCCTAATGTCTTCTGGATATTGGGATCACCTAAAGAGTCATGGTCACAAGCCAAGGGGATGGAGCAGCCTCTGTTTCTGGAGCCTTCTCAAATCTCCTCAAGCCCCACGGATATATATATATATATATATATATATATATATATATATATAAATGGTCCCTCTAGGACATCAATCTCCTTGAAGACATTTCCATTTGAAGAAAAGGTCAAGAAAAGGAAGTCTGACTCAATCCCTTCCTCAGAGAGACACAGGGAAACTTCTCCAGTTTCCTCCCTTGTAATCGGCCCCAGTCTCTGACAGCTTGTTCCCTCGAGCTGAGGAAAGCAGGGAGCAGCCATGTCCTGGTGTTTGTGGATGGACAGCCCCCAAAGGGACCCTCGTTGCTGACAGAGCACTAGGCAGCTGGACGTCCCCAGCTAGCAGGTACCTCCTCAAACACCTGCATTATTGCCCCTCTTTCCCCTTTGCCCTCTCCTCTGGGCTTTTTCTTTCTGAGACAACCTGAGAATTTACCCCAAGTTTTGATTCTGCCGCTGATGTGGCCAAGAAGGCAACAGTAGGAGTTCTGACCCCCCTCCATCCATTCTATTCAGCAAGTACTCAGTAAGCACCTACTATGTGCAGAGGTACCTACTATGTGCAGAGGCACCTAGGTGCCACAGGCTGCTAACTGGTAGTATGGTGAGAGCCCTGGGCTGGGAAGCGGGAAGACCGGCTCATCTGCCTGAGGATAAATTTTCCCCATCCTGGACCCATAGTGACCCAGCTTATGGGTCTTGTCTGCCCCCCACCTTGAATCCTTTGCTCCCCATCCCTTGCCAAACCCCAGCTCTCTGTTCTGATGACCATCCACCTTGGACATTCTTAATTGACACCAAATGGGGCCAGAGGAAGGCAGGCCTACTGGGTGCACTGCTCATTGGGCCATCAGTGTCCCCAGGCAATTCTTTGACTCTCTCCAAATTCAGGGTGGTCCCTTCTTTTTCTGTTTGTTCTTCTCCTTCATAACTTGCCCCTCCCTGCACCATCTTTCCACGGCCTCTTTGTTCTTCCTCCTACAAGAAACTGGCACACAGCAGGTATTTAATAAATGCTTGTCGACTTGATAACTTTGAGCCAGATATCCCTGCTTCGGGAAGCGTCAGGAAAACCAGTGAGTGACCCTCAGGCCTGTGCTGGGGAGGCTGCGCGTGGGGGAGTGCGAGGGCACAGGGTCCACTGCGAAGGGGCCGGGCCGGAACAGCAGTCGAGCCCATTCCGTTCTTTGGCTGATCACATTCCTTGGGGTCCAATGTACCTCCAGCCTTTCGCTGGAATGCTCAGCATGGAAACGAGGGATTTCCAACCTCCAGGAGCCGCTGACCTGGGAAAGGATCCTGGCGGTTACTGTTTCCCCTCAGCTGTTGGGCTTGGTCTGCAGCCAAATATTGAGTAGGATAAGAGGTTGAAATTCAAGGCTGTTACCAGAAATGGAGCCCGAGTGGGCCAGGGGGCGAAGCCCATCACCCGGCTAAGCGAGAGCTGCTCTAGAAACTAGCAGGGGGCTGACCCTGGGCAGAAACTCCAACTCCTTCATTTTCCAGGTGAAGATCTGAGCTCCAGGGAGAAGTGACTTCCTCACGATCAGATCAATAGTAAGTGGCAAAGATGGGATTTGAACCAGGTCTTCTGAGAGTCCACAGTCAGTGACCTGTCTCCCCCCACTAAGCTGCCCCAACGGGGATTAACTTTCTTGCCAGTAGTTGGGAGAGGGTCAGCTTCAGCTGTCCCAATCTATATCTGGCCACTGGACCCGAATGGCCCCAGAGGAGAAAATGAGACTGGCCATTTTGCACAGCCCTCCCCCACTTAAATCCAATTGCATGTCATGGAATCACCTCCCTGGTGTCATGGTCCTCTTCAAGAACGAAGGATAAATAACAGCAGCGAGGAGATGATTCATTTGTCCCCGTGTTGTCCTCCATCCCGGCCCCAGGGAACTAAGCAGTGATTTGATGAGATTTGTTCTGACTTCTCAAAACCACAGAGAGCCTCGGAAGGGACCTCAGGGACCATCTGTCCCAAGCCCTCCCAAGTCAAGAATCTCTTCTATTTCATCGCTCTCAAGTCCTCATTCAGCTCTCTGACCTCCAGCACTCCTGTTCTACTGGGAACTACTCCTGCAGGTTGGGAAGTCTTCCCTTCACTTGGAACAAAAGAATAGATGCTGAGACAAAGATTGGACCCCATTTTCATGGACCCTCTGGTCACATGCTGGCCTCCTTCCTGAGAGAACTGTCTGTCTCTTCTGACCAGACTGCTCTCAGGTGGGAGGAGAAGCCTAAAGACAAAAGGAGTCCAGTCTAGTAATGACTTCAGAATGCACCCCCTCTTGGCTCCTTGGCCAATCAGAAAGACTCCTCTTTGCCCCAAGTGAGTGGACCAGAACCAACTATAGGGTGTTGGTGCATGTTCCAGAGCCCATCTGGGACCTGCAGCAACTGAGCATTGTGTCTGTGCTCCACCTTCTGAAAAGGACTCATCATCCCCCACTCACATGTTAAATTTAACCATTGAATAACTGCAGAGGAAAAGAAAGTTCAAACTAAGACCCGGTCATAATCTCGGAGCACGTGGCATTAGGGCCGAGGGTTGGCTAGAATGCACTTCCTTCCTTCAGGTGAGAACCCACATGTGCTAGGTGAAAACTTCTCCCTGATGGCCTCAATGTATATGGTCGTCCACATGGACATTGGAAAGGATTTTCCACACCCTTGCTCTGGGTAATCTGCATTATAGACCATCCCTTAGAGACCCAGGTAAGTTTCTTCTGACTTCTTCCAAAGGACGTCCCAAATTACCCCCAACAGACCCTGGACTTTGCAGGGACAGTCCTAATGGAATTCCAAACTCACCCCAAAACAGGGTAACAGCTCAGCTCAGAGAAAATAGCAAACAGCATCAAATAAGTCTGAAGTCTCCCAGAAAAAAAAGTGTCTTCTAGGTAGATTATTTGGACAAGCAGGCAAGTTGGAGGCCTAAGGATCTCCCCACAGGGCAAACTGTTTGGTCTACTTGAATGAAAAAAGAAAGATGTGACCATTTCTCCAGTACGCAGTAGCCTACACATTGAAAAAGTCCTTCCTTCTCCTATTGGCCTTTGTAGTCTGTAGAAGGTTCAGTAATATATCAGGCAAGTAAGTAATTAAACGTTCAACCAATCAACCAACCCAAAAGTCTGCAAAACTCATCTCAAAAGGAGTTGGCCTGGCCTTCCTTTCTAGGGATATATAAGTGCAGGGTGGGAGTGGGAAATCAATCATGAAAGTTCTAGGTAAAAAAATCTCTCTAGGAGTCCTTGCTCATGAAAAAGGTTCATTTTTTCCTAGGTTAAGCACCATAGGTAACCAATATTCTGACCTGTTTTCCATAGCTAGGCCACTATGGGTTCTAGGTGGCCCTGAAGGATTCGAGGCATTTCTCTAAAGCTATAGGCTCAAGCCCCCATTACAGGTGTGTTCCATGAAGATAATGACTCACACTGGAGGGGATGTGGGAAAACTGGGACACGGATGCATTGTTGGTGGAACTGTGAATGGATCCAACCATTCTGGAGAGCAATTTGGAACTGTGCCCAAAAGGCTATCGAACTGTACATACCCTTTGATCCAGCAGTGTTACTACTGGGCTTATACCCCAAAGAGATATTAAAGAAGGAAAAGGGACCTGTATGTGCAAGAATGTTTGTGGCAGCCTCTTTGTAGTGGCCAGAAACTGGAAACTGAGGGAATGCCCATCAATTGGAGAACGGCTGAATAAATTATTTATATAAACATATGTTTATATGAATGTTATGGCATTTTATTGTTCTGTAAGAAATGACCAGCAGGATGATTTCAGAAAGACCTGGTGAGACTTACAGGGACTGATGCTGAGGGAAGTGAGCAGGAACAGAAGATCATTATACATGGCAACAATAAGACTATACGATAATCAATTCTGATGGACGTGGCTCTCGTCAACAATGAGATGATTCAAACTAGTTCCAATTGTTCAATGATGAAGAGACCCATTTATATTAAGAGAGAGGACTGTGGAAACTGACTGCACAGCATAGCATCTTCACTTTTTCTGTTGATGTTTGCTTGTATTTTGTTTTCTTTCTCAGGGTTTTTTTTCCTTCTTTACCCGATTTTTCTTATGCAGCAATATATATACATATATATGTGTGTGTGTGTATACATAGATATTGGATTTAACATATATTTTAACATATTTAGCATGTATTCAACTACCTCCCATCTAGGGGAGGGGGTAGGAGGAAGGAGGGAAAAATTTGGAACAGAAAGTTTTGCAAGGGTCAATGCTGAAAAATTACCCATGCATATGTTTTGTAAATAAAAAGCTATAATAAAATTAAACGCACACAGATACACACACATACATATATAAACAAATGTGTTCCATGGATGGTCTATCAGGTCCTCCTCCTAGTCACTTGAGGCATAAAGTTATCAAATCAGCATTTGTTTATAGAGCTGACCAAGTCCAGAGAGTGAAGAAAAGCCCTACCCTGACCAAATCTTAAGAGAAAACTTCCAAGGACAAGTCATCTCCTTCTTTCACCACAGAGATCCAAGATGAGTCCATTGGCACCATTGGTCCTCAAAAGTAGTTTGAGCCTATAGCTGAGGGAGAACAGTGAGTTTTCTTTTTTTCTCTCCATTTGATAAAAGGTGAGGAAACCCCACATCTTCCAGTCTTCTTTTACTCTTGTCTTCTTCTCATGCTTCCTGAACATTTTCATTTTTTTAAAAAATGAGTTTTTCCTGACATTTTCTGTTTCTTATGCCATCACAGATATCCATTCCTTTCCTCCTTTCCCTCCCAGAAAACTATTCTCCGTAACAAATAGTATTTTTTAGAGAGGAAAAATTAATCAGCACAACATTTTCTAGCTCTTCATTCACAGCCTATTTAATCTTTGTAATTTTGTTACATTTGCATTTGATTTGGAGTGTGTAGTTGTTCTTTCCATTTACATTGTTGCAGACATGGTTTGTGGACAGTGTTTTCTTGGCTCTGCTGACTTCCCTCTGCATCAGTTCATGTAGATCTTCACAGTTTCTCTGTATTCACCATACACATCATCTCTTACAGCACAATCATATTCGTTATGTCCGTGTACATTCATAATTGTTTAGCCATACCCTGTTGGACGGACATCTACTTTGTTCCACAGGTTTTCTACCAAAAAAGTGTGCTACAAATATATTGATATAAAAGGGGACTTGCTTTTTGTTGATGGTTTTCTGGGAGCATTAGCCCAGTAATAGGAGTTCTGCTTCAAAGGGCATAAATGTTTTAATCACTTTGAAAAATTTCCAATTATTTTCCAAAATGATTGTGCCATTTCACAGCTCTACCAAGCCCGTGCTAGTGCACCTAATCCTTCCACAACCCCTCCAGCACTGACTGTTACTATTTCTTGTCATCTTTGCCAACTTGCAGGGTAGTTTTTATTTGCATTTCTTTTAGTGTCTGGAGCATTTTCCCCCACATGGTTCTGAATGCTTTGCAGTTCCTCTGGTGAGCTCAATTTATTCATATATATTTGGTGTGTGTGTGTGTGTGTGTGTGTGTGTGTGTGTGTGTGTGTGTATAAACTCTTTATATACCTTGTATACCAAAACTTTAGCAGAAAAATTTGATACAAAGATTTTTTTTCCCATTCAACCTTTTTCCTTCTCATCCTAGATGCGTTAATGTTTGTGCAAGGACTTTTCAGTTTCAAGTAGTCAATTCTATTTTATCTTTTGTAATTGCCACTATCATTTGTTTGGTTAAGAATCCATCTCCTGGGGAAAGAGGGGGAGAGAAGGGGAAATGAGTGAATCTTATTCTCATCAGAATTAGCTCAGAGGAAATAACATACACACTCAGTATGGGTATAGAAATCTATCTTCCCCTACAGTAAAATAGGATATTAAGGAAATAAGAGAAGGAGGAGGGTGATAGAAGAAAGGGCAGATTGGGAGGAGGGGCTGCTCAGAAGCAAAACACTTTTGAGGAGGGACGGATGAAATGGGAAAAAATAGAATAAACAGGGGGAAATAATTAGCAATAGCAATTTCAAAAAGAATTTTGATGCAAAGCCTTTCTCAAATGTATAGGAAACTGAATCAAATTTTTTAAAGGGCCATTCCCCAGTTGATAAATAATCAAAAGATATGATCTGCCCGACGGATTATAAAACTACACCACCATTATTAGGCATGAATCTCAAAAGAGATTTTTTTAAAAATAAAAAGAACCTATATGTGTAAAAATATTTATAGCAGCTCTTTTCTCAGGGCAAAGAATTAGAAACTGAGGTGGTGTCCATCCACTGGGGAATGACTGAATAATTGTAGTAAAGAATTGTGAAGGAAGATTACTGTTCTGTAAGAAATGATGGGCAGGATGCTATCAGAAAAAACCTGGAAAATTCTACATGAGCTCAAGCAAAGTGTCTTTAATTATCCCTTATTTAATCCATTCCACAGATCTACTTCTATGTTTTTTTTTTGTTTTTTTTGGTTTTTTTTTTTTTGCCAATAACATATGGTTTCAGTGACTGCTGCTTTTAAACAGCGTTTGAGGCCTGGAAGTCTCACTCACCTCCTTTTTTATTTCAGATTTGTAATTCTTGGCAAGAAAATTTATGTGATTTATTCACAGTCCTTCCTACCATCTCCATCATCACAACCTCTGCTCCCTGTATCCTTCCCTCTCCCTTGCTCCTAATCACAGAAATACTGCAAGGAAGATTCCCGTGAGACTCAGGTTATATTCCCATCCCTGAAAATTAGTCTGAAAGCAGCACAAACATGGTCTTGCTTACTCAGTTTGGCATCTTATAGCCCAAAGAATTTCCCCTTCTCCCTCTGCATTCAAGTCATTCTAGCCTGATTGATTTCTTTGGGTAAAAATCTTCTCAAATTCTAGTTTCACTGGGCAAGCAACTCGATGGCTCCTTGGTGTTTTTCCAGTGAACTCTTCTTATGTGCATTCCTCTTCTGAGATTCAGTTTCTTCCTATATAAAAGAGTGTTTGGATGAGACAGATAATCTGTTTCATTCAAACTCTAACCTCTTAAAGATGCTGTTCGTTTTCTCCTTCCTTGTGTTTCCTAGTCTCAGATCTCCCTCGTGTTCTCATCTCAATCCTGACTCCTTCATTCCCCTGGTTTTCCTCTTGAGACAAGTCAAACACTTTTTATAAGGGAGACATCATTTTGAGATGTCATGTGATCCTGAAGTTGGTTCTGGGGACCACTGTTTCTGCCGCATCCGCCATTTTTCAAAGAAATCACTTGAAGAAAGGCGTTTCTATTAGAGATCTTGAAAAAGAACTGACCATCAAGAGAAATGAATCATTTTCCTTCCTTCGTGCTAGATATTCTTCTGTCTTTGACTTTTCTCAATGTAATTTTCGTCATGACCATTTTCCTAATTTTTCATCAGTAGCCACCAGTCTTGTAAATCTCTCAGTTTGCAGGGTTGGATCCGCCAAAAGGTGAGGGACCCATTTGAACCCAGTTCCACTCGCCAAATATGGAACCAGTAAAAACTACATGGGCTTATGGGGCTTTTATTGTTCCACGAGGAGTCCATGTTGTCCGTTGTCTCAAGGCTGACTCGTTCCAAAGGCTGGCAAGAGGACAAATGCAGCATCTCCTTGATTATTGTAAATACTCTTGGGTCAGTAGCAGAGATCCGTGCTCATGGATCGCTAAGGGTTTGTGCTTGAGACGCACTATGCACATTCTGTTCTCAGTCCTGCAGGTCCTACTCACCCTCCTCGACCAGATGAATCACCTCCAGCTGCAGCTTCCCTCTCACGCCTACACTCTGGCTGGCTGCCCCACCTGAAATGCCCTCTGCTACCTCTCAGAGAACCAGGTTCCCTTGGGTTCCACTCAGCTGCCTCCTCCTCTACGTGCTCATTCGACTCTCCCACCCAACCCAACTTGCATCGATTGGGTCTGGCCTAAAATGACAGCTATTTTGCATGGGATATTCTGTATCATTTTGGCTAAATTCCCTTGAAAGGCAGCATGGCAGGTCGGTTAAAGCAAGATTTGGTGCCCCGGACCCACCGGCTGCATGACTTGAGGCCATTTCGTTTTTATCCTGAGCTTTTTCCTTCTAAAATGAAATGGCTGGATTTAATGGTCCCTAAGGTCTCCGGACAGGTGTGCAAATGTTTTCTGGTGTATGTACAGAATGTGAGGATTTGGGTTTTTCTTCACCTCTCACTGAGCAGCGCCTTTTCTTCTCCACCAGCCCCAGAAGCTTCTTTCTCATCCTGGCAGATCCCTGACCTTCACATCTCAGCTGCAGTAGAGGCTCCTCCCTCTGTTAGGAGGGCTCCTCTCAGAGCCTCCTGAAAGAGCGCACTCAGGGCCTCCATCTCTCCTTTTCTCCTCAGACTGTACTCTAGGCTTCTCCCCGCATCCCAGAGTTAGGTACCTTCCTCTCCCTTCTTTCTCTGTGAGATCATACTCCGTACTCAAGGACAGAAACTGTCTACCTTTCTGCTTGTCCTGATACTCCCAGGACTTGGCAAGGTGCCTAAAACCAGCAGGCGCCTAACCAATGTCCAGCTCACTGAACTGAACCAAACTGGATGTCCAGCCCCCTCCCCTGGAGCTCCCTGAGAGCAGGGACCGACTTTCAGTTTCACCATCTTTCTTCATGGTGGCCTTGGGCTCGAGGCACAGGCTGGAACACAAAAGTCACTTGGCAAACGCTTATTGGCCACGCCATTGCTTCTTTATGGTGACCGCCCTTCAGGTTCCCATTTCATCCTGTTCCCATTGAGTCTTCGCTCCTTCGACAAAGAGAGCCCCGGGTCTTCAGCAGCTCCCTCCACAGCCCGGACTTGTGGTCCGCTCAGTGAGAATCCTTCTTAGGCCCTGGCTCCCTAACCGGAACCTGCAGCCCTCTGCCCTCGAGACCGGGACCCAAGCTCGGGAAGCTGCTGCGGCTGGAAACTCCATCTCTGTGCAAGCAGGTTGTCTGATGGCCAGGTTGGACAGCAAACACAGGCGTCTCGTCCGTAGCTGGGCCTTCGTGCTCAACTTTGGCCAGGCTGGGGCTTGGACATCAGGCCTCCACGATGGGGCCTTCATAATAATGGGGCTGTCCATAACGGGGCCTTCGTGGCCAAGCTCTTCCTCCTGAAAGGCTGGAGGAGCTTTGATGCTCTATTAAAATAGCCTTTTAGGGGCAGCTAATTGGTGCAGTGGATAGAGCACCAGCCCTGAAGTCAGGAGGATCTGAGCTCAAATCTGGCCTCAGACACTTAACATTTCCTAGCTGTGGGACCCTAGGCAAGTCACTTAACCCCAGTTGCCTTAGCAAGAAAAAAAGAAAGAAAGAAAAAGAAAAGAAAAGAAAAAAGAAATAGTCTTCTAGAAGTTCCCAAGGATCACCTTCCCCCCACAAGGAGGAATTCATGGGAGACTTTGAGGGTCACAATTCTGTGCTATGGATTTCTGTGGCTACTCCCCCCCGCCCCCACTAAGAAATCGGTTTAGAAATGATGGGGAAATGCAACATACTGATCCCAGCTCGGAGGCCCACATGCACACATATATGTGTGCTCATATGTACACATGCAACGATCACACACACATGCATGTGTAGACTACCCTCAGACTGGCCGCCGCAGGCCCACCCCCCCAGAGCGCATCTAGGTGGGCTGCTACTGCTGGCCGGATCAGCTTCAATTGTCCGAGGGCTGCTGGGAGTTCTGGCCACAATGGCTTCCGCAGCCCTTGGCCAGCTCTGTGCTTCTGTTCTTCGGGACGGCGGCTTGTGCTCAGCCTGGATTCCTGCAGCCCAGCTCCTGGGAACCACCTGAATTCATCTCTAAAGTGGACTTAGAGAACTCCCCTAAAAAGACTCCAGGGGAGGGTGAGCCGAAGGCTCTGCTGGGGCTTCAGAAAGATGAGCAAGGCTGCTCCAGGCTTGGAGTCAGACACGGCTTGGAAAGAACCCCAAGAATGATGCCACCGGGCCTCGGGGGAGCCTCGGGAGGCCCAGGAACACCCAGGAGCTCGGTCCGCAGTGGGCCCCACCCCAGCGTGGCATTCAGAGCCTGGGGTATCACTGCCACCGCCGTTCTTCCCTCGGATCCATAACAGGGTCTGACGTCACCCCGTGACTCACTTGGAAGCCGGTGTTTTTGCCACTGGCCACCGGATTCTTTTCTCCTGAGTCAGTGGCTGTGTCCAGAGCAGCCAATGAGCAGCGACCGCCAGGCTGAGCGCCAGCTTCCTCCTCTTCAAGGTGAGCCACAGAAAGGAAAGACAAAAGGCCAGATTTGGGTCTAACACCTCCTTTTCCAAAGGCCCCAATCCTCGGGCTCACCGGGGGCAAACGGCAGGGGAAGCAGTCGCTCTCCCTCCTTTATCATCCCCCTGGGCAGCTTCTGCCTCCCCCCAAGGCTGCAGGTCCGACCTGCGGCACATCTGGCACCCAGGAGGACCTGATGCTGGACCGGGAGCAGAGGGGAGCCGGGAGCAGAGAGGGGGGAGAGGAGCTGTGGGCACCACAAGAAGCAGCAGGAACCCATGTCTGATGAGGTGGGAAGGCCACAGCGGAGGCCACAAAGACCCACGAAGAGCAGAACACTGGGCAGCCCCGCTGGGGGGATGTTTCCCCAGGAGGGTTGTGCTGGTGACTCCGCCTCCCAACATGACCCATTATGGAAATCCACATGGGCCCCGTCCTCTGGAAGGGAGAAGCCGGGGAGCCAAGGCCTCTGGGGGGACTGCTGGGTGGGGCCACAATCTCCCTCTGCTCCTCTCTGCTCCTGACCTTGTCTGCTTTTGGGGGGGGTGGTGTTTCCTCTGCCCTAGATGGGCGGGTCACGGGATCAAAGGATGAGATGTGCAAGGCATCTGGGAGTTCCCGATAAGAAATGGTCCCGCCTCCTATGTGCTGGACACTGTGATGGGGGGCCCAAGGGACCCCCCCCTCCATGCACCCAGTCCAGTGAGCAGACAACATGGAGCCGTGTGCACACCAGCCATACCCGGGGTCCAGGGCAGGGCAGGTGCTAGAGAGGGATGGGAAGGGATTCCCGCAAATAGGGGCAGGGGCTGAAGGAAGCTGGGGGCCGAGGGGAGAAGTGACAGCGTCCTAGGCCCCAGGGACCATGTCCAGAGTCAGGCTGTGGAAGGAAGCCAAAGTCAAAGCCAAAGCCAAGAAGCCAGTCACTGGCTCCAGGAGAGGGTGGGAGGGGGCAGTCTGGAAGGGGGGGGGGGGCAGACTAGGAAGGGCTCCAAAAGGCAAGCACAGGGCGGGTTAGGGTTTGGTGTTGAGGGATGAGACACCCTAAACAGCGTCTGGGGGCACCAGGCCGCTGTCCCAGCTTTGGGGAAAGAACTGGCAGGCCCGGTCTCCAAGGGAGGCTGGAAAACCGGGTTTATTTTCCCTGAGCAGCCCCAGTGGGCTACTGACTAGAAGCCTTGGGACACAGGGCTCCATTTTATTTAGCTTCCTGCGTTCCCGGGGGAGGGAGGGGGTGGACCGTGGGAAACAAAGGCTCCATAAAGGCCAGTGGGTGAATCAAACGCCTCTGACCCTCAGGAGCAAAAGCCCGCTCCCCGGGCTCCATCCGCACGTCTCCAGGCCTCGTCCTGAGGGTTGGGGCGGCCTCCCAGGGCTTCCTCCCGGCCTGGCTGGCCTCTCCCGGCCTCTTGTCCCTGTGCTTGGGGAGGGACAGGAAGTTTCTATGTAAACAGAAACTGTAACCGGACCCGGCCTCCTGGGAGCCTCGGGCCAGCGTTTCCACAGGACCTTTAACTGAGGCTTCTGCCGAGCCTGGGGGTGGGGGCGGCGCGGCCCGGGGCCGCAGGACCCCCGGGAGCTGCCCTCCTCCCTAACGTGTGCCAGAGAGGGGCGGGGGAAGGGAGAGGAGTAAGAACTGCCGCGGGCGGAGAGGGGCGAGTTACGGCCGCCGGGACTGTGGGGAGGCCCGGCCGCCCAACGTCAGACATTCACTAGCTGGCTAAGCCTGGGCGAGACCCTTCACCCTCAGGCCTCAGTTTCCTCCTCTGTAAATCAGAAATGGCAAATCCCGTATCTTGGGGAAGAAAAGCCCCAAAGGTGTCACAGAGGGTCAGACACGACTGAATGAGGAAAGCAGAGGTGAAGTGTCCAGCCCAAAGCCTCCCGCTAGCAGGTGGGGCCAGATTGGAACTCAAGCCTTCCCGGGCTCCATCCCGAGCCATCACTGCCTCTGAGGGCCGAGGGCTGGAGAGATGAGGGCCGAGGGCTGGAGCCGCCCCCTCGGCTCAGCTGGTCAGCTTTCCCCAGACCTGAAGGACTTGCTTCTGGTGGGGGAGGCCGAGGCTCCCTGTACAGACTTAGCATAGATGCTGATTTGCTACCAAAGAGAATCACTGGAACAAGTCCTGGCTGCTCCCGTGGCCCTCCAGGCTCCATACTGTGTGTGCCCACGCGCGTGTACGTGTGTATAATCTCGTCCCTCACTTTATGACCGTCTCCCCAACATCACTCCGGAGTCCTCCGTTTGTGTGCCTGTCGTTTCCTCGTTGAATCTAAGTTTCCTGAGGGCAGGGAGCTCCTCTTCCCTTGGCACCAGTGGCAATAATGTCATTCCCCCCCCCCATGAGGGATGGCTTTCCCTCCTCCCCACCCGGGTGTCCCCTGATGCCGGCCTTGATGCTGGCTGGGGGGGGGGGGAGGGCGGGTCTGAGTGATCCTTCACCCTCAAAGCTGCCCAGCTTGGCAAGTCGGAGGAGAAGCCCCGCCTGGGAGCCCCGGCCTCCTCCTAGCTGAAAGGGCCGCCCGAAAACGGGTTCCAAAAGTGGGGCCGCCCGAGCCTCTCTGGCGTCCATTCTCCCCTCGGCCGCGGGGCCCAGAGCGAGGCAGGAAGAGAGACAAGAGGCCCCTTTTCATCCGGGGGCCGCGCTCCCTCCCTCCCCCAACAACGGAGCAGCCTGAGTAATTTCTCATCGGAAAGACAAAGTATCTTTATTTTGAAGGCCCCACGTAGGATGTCCAGAAATTGCCCGCGTTATGAAGAAAGAAAAAGGGGAGGCAGAAAGGCTCCAATGAGGCCGCTGGCTTAATAAATCCTGCCCTCTGTGGAAAGTTTGATGCCGCGAGAGCACCCAGACAGAAAATTAAAAAACTAATAAAGTCCTCAGTGTGGGGGCACTGGCACTCGGACAGCCCGGGCTCTGTGCACACCTAATAAAGAGACATTCCGGGACACTGGCTCATAAGGGAAGCCGCGGGGGTCGCCGCGGCGCTGGGGAGCTAACCATGGTAACCCGGCGGCCGCCCGGGACGCCGTGGCCGCTCGGCCCCCCTTTTGTCCCTCTGCGGGCCCTGGGGGCGCTGAGGGCCGGGTCCCAAGGAGGAGGGGAGCCTCCCAGAGAGCTGGCCCGCACAGAGCTTTTAATAGCTCTGCATTAGTGGCTCTGGGGGCCGTAACCAGGGAGGGGGGTGGCAGGTAAGGGGGGCAGGGCCCGAGGCTGTGTCCCACTGGGAGGGGGGCCCAAGGGCGGCTTTTCTGGGGGCTTTCTCCTTCGAGATCTGCCCCAGCCGAGAACTTCCAGGGGTGCGGGGGGAGCGGGGCCTGCGGTAGAGGGGCACACAAGACTGGGCCCCCCATTGAGTTCCATGTGATGCCATACAAGCGGTCAGCCCGGTCGGTCCAGACGAATGACTCAGACACAGTCAACTCTGGGGGGAGAGCCATCCGGCCGGCCTCCAGGAGGCTGCTATATATAGACGGGCTGAGACTGGCCAGCAAAGGAGGGGCCCGAAGTAGCCAGACGGAAAATGGAAATCCCAGAACGCCAGAGTCTCAGAGCGTCTGGGCTCCCCCCCCCCCCAGCCCTTGGGGGGAAGGGGCACCGTGGTGAGGAAGGTCCCACTGACCTCCAGCCAGAGCTGCCCCCTGGGGCCCCAAACACCTTTGGTTCTGCTCTCTGAGGCTCAGGGGACCAAGGCTGGCCCCTCCTCGGCCTTTCCCTACCCTTGAGGGCAGATGCAGCATGAAAGGAATGGGAGAAAGGGGGTGGCTCCATTTCCACATCCAAAGTCTCAAATCCAAGGCTTCAGAAAGGCCCAAAGTCTTTCTTTTCCAGGCAGGGAACAGCAGGAAAGGAGCAGTTGGGGGGGGGGGGGGAAGGGGCTCCCAAGTCCCGTCCCTGATGTTGGGACAGCCCGAGCTCAGCCACAAGCATCTGGTCATTCTCCTTGGGAGAATCCGGAAATCTTGGATCAGGAAGGCCCCCAGATGAATCCTGCCCAGCACGTGTGTGGGCACAGAGGGCCCTGCCGAGCACGCATGTAGGGCCGTATGACCCTGCCCAGCACATATGTGAACACGTACGGCCCTGCCCAGCACATATGTAGGGACATGCAGCCCTGGCCAGCACGCATGTGGGCACGGACAGCTCTGTCTCCATCACACCCAATAATGAGGCATCCAGGTTTTGCCCCTGCCCATCACCCACCTGGGCAGTTGGCCATTGCTTTGAGGCAGTTCCTAGCGTAAGGAACGTCCCCCTCCAGCCGGCCGGGGGCAGTGCCGGGGAAGGGGGCTGGAAGAGAGGCCCAGAAGGAAGCCCGAGCAGCCCCTGGGCCACTCATGAGACTTATCCCTGCGCAGGGACCCGCCTCTCACCGAGCAGCCCTGAGGGAGCAGGCCCAGGTTTAACAAGCAGACGCTGAGGTAACTCCTTCCCCTGAGCTTGTTGGAGTCTTTGGGGCCTCCTGAGCTCGAGCTCAGACCCAGCCAGCAACAACTGAGCACATCCCTTGGGCACAGATAAATGGGCACAGGACACGAGCGACAGTTCTTGAAAGGAGAACCTCGTGGGGAAATGGCAGCCGTCAGTGTTGGAGACACACGGTGCGTTGTCGGTGTAGTGGGGAAAGCAAATGATCTGGAATCATGCAAAGAAAGTGGCCAAAATGTCACGTCCTGTGAACCGGAGGCTCCATTACAGGGTTTCCAGCCCTAGGAAGTCATGGGTGAAAGAGGCCCCACAGACTTCCGACTAAGTGAGGAGTCCGGGGCAGCGCTTTTGGTGGTAACTGAGAATTAGAAGCACCGAGCGGAGGCAGAACAAGCCCTGGCCCGGGGGTGCCGCGGGTGCTGCTGGGCCGGAGGAAGCGGTGCCCGGGTACAGAAAAGCCGGAGAGAACGCTACGGACGGGGCGGGAAGAGGGGAACGGAACCAAGAAAATGAAATACGCAGCGGCGGCAACAGTGAGAACGGCCACAGCCCAGGCTCAGACAGAAACCAAACCGATGGTGAAGGTCAAGGACTCGGAGACCAGAGCTGAAAAGCCTCCCCGTGGGCCTTCAGGCCAGCGCAGGCCCCAAAGGTGAATGCAGCCCCTTACAATTCCTCCATGGGGGGGGGGGGCACCTCCTCCTGCAGCCTCCCCCGGGGCCTGGTCTGTCCAGGGCCAGGAGGCAGGGGCAGAGTGTGCCAGGAAGGCTGGCAGAGGGAGGGGAGGCCGGCACATCTCCAAGCAGGTGTTCCCCACCCCCCGCAGCCCAGAGGGGAGCCCGGCTTCTCTCGGCAGGTTTTTATGCAACTGTTTCACAAGCCTCCACGTGGGTCCCAGCCACCCCATAAATGTAAAGGCCCCATTCTCCAAATGGAGGCCACCGGCCTCCCCCCACAGCCACTCGGGCCACGCTCGTGTCATGTCCGAGGGAAGAGAATCTTTGTGGGGGAATCTCGGGCAGCCCGAAAACAAGCAGAAGTCTCCCTATGGCCAGTCGTCCTGCCTCCGGCTCCTCTTGCTTCCTCTCCCCTCACCCCCCACTGGGCCTCCTCCCTCCTGGAGCCCTTCTCCCCCCCTGCGGTGGGCATCTTGGGGACCCCCTCCTGGTCCCTTTCCCTTGGAGAAATGGAGCCCCAGGACTTGCTCAGATGGGCCAGCGATCTTTGACAGAGGAACATGGGAGAGGGAAGGAGCCCCAAGAACAGGGAACCTTGAGAGACGGCTCCTCCAGCCTTGCCTCCAGGCCGGTAACTTCTCCCTTCCCAGAGCCAGCAGGTCTGAGGCTCCCCAGGGACGGACTCCCTGCTGGCTCTCAAGAGGCCGACCCCGGCCTTCACAAAATTCTCCCTCCTTGGGCACGTGAAGGAGAAAGGACCCTAGGAGAGGGGTCTGGGGTGGCTGGGACCCCAAACAGGTCCTATTACAGCCGGAGCCTCAAGCACTTCATCAGTAAAATGGGAAGAGACCCCACTTCCACCCATCTGGAAGGGTGGTGGGAGAATCAAGTGAGGGGGAGCCCCCCCCGAAAATGTCTCTGCCCTAACTGTGGCTCCCTCTGCTCGCACTGACTCCCTAAGAGGCCAGGGAAGAGCTGGCCAGCATCCCACTGGTCCCAGCATCCCGCAGGGCCTTCAGCGGGGGCCCACAGCTTCCCTGCATCCACTTGCCCCTTCTGATTCCTCTCCTTCCCCCGAGGGCGGGTCACACACACCTTTGTCGGGGTCCTCATTGTGGCTGGGAGCCGGCCCAGCACCCGCACCCCAGGGCCCGCCCTATTCCTGCTGCCTCTCCTCCCCCCCCAAGACCACCTAGAATCCAGGCTGGTGTAAGGCCTCCTGCTCCAGGGGAGCTTCTTAGGTCTCCTTCCCGGAGGCAGGGAAGTGGGGCCAGCGCGAATCACTGCCCTGACCCCGGGGGCTGCCCAACGTCACCCCTCAGCTCCTCGGGGATGAATCTGCCCTGGAGAGCTCAGGGCCCGCGGGCCCACAGGGAATGGGGGTCCAAGGCCTCTCCTCCCTACCCTCCCCCCACAGGGCAGCCCCCAGCGTGCTCCCCCCTCCCCCGCCCACCCAGTTTCTCCGGCATCCATCTTCTCGGCCCCCACTGTCCTCAGGACCGGGAACTTGAGAGACTCCAGACTTTTCTGGCCCTTTACCCCTGGGGCAGCGACTCCCAATGACCCCTTTGTTTACACAGCCTGCCTTTGATCTCTCCCACTCACAGCCCTAAGGAGGAGGGAGCCGAGGCTGGCTCTGTCCCGCACACAGCCCTGGCTGAGGGGAGGAGGTGCTGAGGAGTCCGGGGGGTCTGCACCAGAGTCCCCCCACAGCAGTTTGGACCAGACCCCCCGCCCCGAGCAGCCTGGACCAGACCCCCCGCCCCAAGCAGCCTGGACCAGACCCCCCCCAGAGCATCCTGTCTGCAGGACCTACCCCCGATACCCCACAGGAGGAGACAGGGCAGGGAGGAGGCTGGAGGACAGCCCCCCCCCCTGAAGCCTCCAAGGGCCCCAAGGCCACCCTGTTTGGGGGATTCCTCCACTGCCTCAGTAGGCTCAGGCTCAGATTGCAAATATACCTGAAAGTAACTTGGGGGGTGGTCACTTCCCAGCACTGACTGGAGGGCAGGGGAGGAGTGGGGGGAGAGAAGGGAGGGGGGAGAAAGAGAAGAAGGAAGAGAGGGACAGAGGGAGGAGGAAGGGAGAAAGGAAGAGACAGAAAGGGAAGAAAGAAGGGAAAGAAGGAGGGAAGAAGGGAAAAAAGGAGGAAGGGAGGGAGGGAAGGAGGAAGAAGGAAGGGAGGGAAGGAGGGAGGAAGGGAAAAAAGGAGGAAAGGAGGGAGGAAGGAAAGAAGAGACGCTGTTCTTGGAGCACCCCAGATGTAACTGAGGCTTCTCCAGCCAGGCCTGATTCTAATCAGCGTGGGAAAGAGGCAGCAGGCTCTGCTTGGGCCTCTGCTGGGCGGAGCCGCCTGCATTTCCATAAACTTTATCACAGTCCTCGGCCTCGATAAACCCTGTAAATCAGCGTCCTGGGAGCGTGGCTGCCTGCCAGCAGGCTGCTGAGCTCCGCTGCCCCCCTTCTCCCCCCGCCCCCCCCCCAGCCTCTGAGTCCTGTGGCTCCCAGGGGGCCTGAAGGCCCGGCCAGGCTGAAAGTGCTTCATTTTCCTTCCAGATCAGCACAATAAATAATCATAAATTCTTCCTCCCCCCGACGACACTTTGGTTTTATTGTCTGACTGAGGGGCTTCCCTGTGGCCGGAGTGGAGGCCGTCATGTCCCTGGAGGGCCTGGGCCGGGCTGGGAGGCCGGGCTGGGGGGAGGGTCCCAAAGGAGACATCTCTGGGTTGGGGGCGCAGGAACCCCCGAGGCCCCCAAGGAAGGGCCTCTTCTCAGCTCAGCCTCTCATTCACTTTCCCCAGCAGCGGGAGGTGACGGGGTTGTTGGGCGCTGAGCCCCCCATTGGGGGACCGGAAGTGTGGGGCTCTCAGACACCCTCCCAGCCTCCTCTGTCCAATGTCGGCCTCGGCCCAGCTTGCGTCTAACATTCCCCCGGCTCCCCACCTGGGATTCCACAACTGCCTCCCCTCAGGCTCCTGAAGACCGGGACAGGGCTGTTTCCCAGCAGCCCCTGCAGTGTTGGGGGGGAGGCCGCTCTCAAGCTCCCATCCCCGAACCAGCCCTGAGGACTGTGGGCACCTGGGGTGGGGGGGAGCTCAGCTCCCACCTGAGGGCCCTGCCCAAGCCTTCCTGCACCGACCACGGTGCTTTTCCCTGGCAGGGCGGGGGCAGGGGCAGGCAGAGGGGGGGGCCTCCGCTTAAACTCGGGACTCTGGGGAAAAGCCAAAACCACTAAGGGGATGAAGCTGGAATGGAAGCCAGGAAGAAGAGCTTTTTTTCCCCTGCTTCGGGTCCAAGCCTCGGAGAGCCCCGTCCTGCAGTGGGTAGACCCGCAGGGACCGATTCCCACTCGGTAACCGAGGGTGCCAGAGAGATCCTTAAGGCCTTTTCTCGGGGCTTAGAGCTTCCAGGACCATCGAGGGCAGCCCCTTCGTGTTCCAGAGGAGAACCCTGAGGCTCCAAGGCCGAGTTTGTGGGGTCACACTGAGGGGTGTGTGCCGAGGGTCCCATGTGGCTGGCCGGCCCACCCGGCCCGTCCATGAGGTGCTTTATGGCTGGCAGAGTCAGAATTTGAGCCCAAGTCCTTCTCTGACTTATCTTGCCACTCGTGTTCTATGACTTATCTATGTTCTAAGCACATTCTACACTCATGGTGTTCCGGATCTATCACTTTCTAGATGTTGGCTGGGCCCCGTCAGGGCTGGAGACTGAGGGGTCCTGCACGGGATGGGAGATGCTTCGTGTCTCCTGGAGCTCCTTCAGCATCCCAGGATGTCAAGGTTCCTCTGGGGGAAACTGAGGCAGAAGCGGTCCCCGAGCTGCCCCCTGGGTGAGATCAGCGAAGCCCTGTGGGTCCCCAGGCTAGAAAGGAGTCCAGCTGGAAGCCAGACAGAGTCCTAGATGGGAATCCAAGCTGTGAGTCAGAGCCCACGCTCCCTCCCACGGAGCCTCGCTGCCCGGGGCCGGACACGTGGGAAGGGCTGCTGGAAAGCTGGCAGGCTCCCCGCCTTTAAAACAGCAAGAAAAGGCAGCCAGTCTCTCTGGAAAAGTCTTCTGTCACTTAGGAGCCAAGGTGGGGGAGAAAAGGGTCTCTGCCCAGGAGGCTCCTCGGGCCCAGCCCCAAGAAGGCGCCCAAGTATCGTTTGGGACTCTGGCTGTCGCAGCAGGGAAAAGTGGGAAAAGCGGGGACCCCAGACAGAATGGGGAGCCCCCTCCCCCAGGGAGAAACAGGAAGCCTCCTTCCTCTTCCTCTCCGGGGCCCCAGGCCCTCCAGCACCCACTCCCAGGCCCCAGTGGAATCAGGGACCCGCAGAACCCCCCGCGAGCCCTCCTCCCCAGCATGGGCTGAACAGCCTTTATCCAAATCCCGCCAAGGACTGAGTCACCAAAGCATCGTCCGTGTAAAAACGCTGGCAAGGGCCGGCCTTGAGATTAAGGCTGCTGTGAAGGCATCTGAGGCGGTGACGTCATCAGCGTGGAGGCGCCAGCCCGCTCCAGATAGGCTATGGGGGCCCTCCATGCCCCTTCTCCCCCCATCTCCTGTTGGCCCAAGGCCCATGTGGCCGAGTCGTGCTCCCCGGCGCTTCTCGGTCACAGACACGGCCCCTGTGTGGGGCTTGTCCCCGCTCAGCGGATCCAGTCAGAGCCCGGGCTCTGCCATTCCTAGGGAGCTGGAAGGCTTGAAATCCTGTGGCCCAGGAGGACCATAGGGATCCCGGGGGCAACAGCCGGCCCACAGTGCCCACGCTGCCCAAGCCACAGGGATCTCAGTGCTCCCCCTAACTAGGGGCAACAGCCGGCTCCCAGTACCCACAGAAGGCCCCCGCTGCCCAAGTCACAGGGATCTCAGAGCCCCCCATAACCGGGGGCAACAGCACATTTTAAAAAATGGTTCAGTGTGAGTGGAGAAGCTCAGATGTCCCAAGGAGGCCTCCAAAGGTCTGAAGGAAGCAGGAGGGGAGGCCCGGTGCCCCTCCTCCTCGCCAGGGGAAATAAGCTGGTGATCCCCACTGTATCCTAATGGTCAGAGCAGCCAAGTATCCCGACAGGGGCTGGCGGGGGAAGGAAAAACCAGGGAGAGGGGAGCTCACCCCACTGGGGAGCCACCTGAGGACCAAGGGATGGCAAACTCCTCTTGTGAGGGTCAGATGAGCAGACCTTGGAATTCTGATTGGGACAATTAACTGGAGCTGCCCCCTCCATATCCTCCCTGTCATACCCACATCCGGGGAGGAAAAATACTTCCCAAGTATCTATTTTACGCCTTTGGCTGAGAGAGAGTGTGGCTGAAGCTGGGTCCTCAAGCCTGGAAGGAGGGATCAGAGCCATTAAGGGGAAGGGGAGTGGAGAATAAAAGAGGGAGGAGCAGGAGGGAGAGGAGGGGGATCAGAAAGGAAGAGAAGAGGAGCAAGGGAAAACGCGGGACACGATCATGGGTCTCAGGGCAAACAGATTTCTGTTTTTCTGAATTGACCTTTAGGAGTAATATCTGGAAGGACCCTGGGGATGGTGTCACGTTTATACAGATCCCATATAAAGCCTCCGGGTCAGCTTTTTCATTCCATTCCTCAAAGACTGAACAAGTAACATTTTCTTTTTTTTTTTTTTTTTTTTTTTTTTTTTTTTTTTTTTTTTTTTTTTGCTTTTTTAATTAAAGCTTTTTTATTTTTCAAAACATATGAATGGCTAATTCTCCAGCCTTAACCTCTGGCAAACCTTGTATTCCAATCTTCTCCACCCCTTGCCCGAGATAGCAAGTGACCCAATATATGTTAAACGTGCTAGAAATGGATGTTAAATCCAACGTATGCATATATTTATACAATTATCTTGCTGCACACACACAAAATCAGATCAAAAAGGAAAAAACTAAAAAGCAAGCAAACAACAACAAAAGGAGTGAAAAGACTTGTGATCCCCACGTAGTTCCCACAATCCTCTCTGAGTGTAGATGGCCCCGTCCCTCCCAAGACCACTGGCACTGGTAACAAGTCACAGTTTACGAATATGGTGGAACACTGACGTGCTGTAAGAAATGGGGATGATGTCAGAGAAAACTGAGAAGAGCTGGATGGACGGGTGCAGAGCGGAGAGAAAGAACCAGGAAGACAATTTATACAGTAACTGCAGGAACGTCCTAAAGACGCATCTCTTGGGGACTTTGAGCAGCACAAACCGTGATGATTCTAGAAGTCTCCTAGGGAACAGCTGCCCTCCTCCCAACAGGAGGTGAAGGGGAGTAGAAGGGGAAATGTGTGTATCCAAATACGGCCAATGGCAAAATCTGCTCGGCTTGATGCTACATGTTTCCGACAGGAGCCGTGTTTTTCTCTTGCTGGAAATGAGGAGGGAGAGAAGACAGAATTCTGCTGATTTAAAAAAAAAAAAAAAACATAATTTAAAAAAGGGAAAACTGGGTCGGGGGGAGAACGGAATGAAATAATTTCTCAAAATGCACCAAAGAAATAGAGAAAAGCATGGAAGGAGAGAACAAATAGGTTTGTTTGTTTGATGCTTTGGTAAATTACAGATTTCTTTCTATATATCTTAAAACTGCCCCTAACAATTCCAATTCTTGTGCAATCCTCTCGTTCTGGTTTTTATATAAAAATGTTTGTATTTGTTGTCGATTGTTAAGTTCATAACAAATGACAAACACAAAAAAAAAATTAAAAGAAAAGGCAGGGGGGGGAAATCTTCAAAAGGCTAGGATTCTGCCATTACTGTTTTTTAAAATTTCATCATCTGTCAGAGAACAAAGAAGAACATTAATAGAAAAGAAAACAGAGAAACTGATTCAAGATGGCCCCGGGAACCAGCAAACAGCCTTAATCCAAGCCAGAGGGAGCATATGGAGGAAAAAACAATCCGGCTCTGCTTGAGATGTGAGGGAGCCACCCGGAGCCGGATTTCTGCCTAGATGGGATTTGTAACCAGCCCGTTGGGTTCCGACTGTGTGGGATGCGCCAATGGGAAGGACCAAAGGGCTGCCTTTTCAGCATGTGCTCAGACCAATTAGATGGTGAGTGACACGGGCACAGGGGCAGGTCCCTGAGACCTGGACTCCAGCGAGACACTCAATGATGAGCAGAAAGCACCCATAACCAACAAGATCAGAGAGGGCTTCCTGGAGGAGGAGGCACATAAGTCAGTCCTTGAAAGGAGCCAAGGATCCTGAAAATGCAAGTGGGGGGTGGTAGGAGAGGAGCCCAGTCCTTGGAACCCAAAGAGGTTTGCGCTTCTTGGTGCCCCGAGGGTCCAGGGCTCGCTGTCCAGTTGGTGAAATCTTGGCAGCTCGTTCCCGCCGGGAGCGATGGAGGGGCTGACACTGGGCGGGGACAAACCTCTGGGTGGGCTCCAGAGCTGAGAGAGGGGCTGCTGGAGGGGAGAGTGAGTGACTGGAGACACGAGCAGCCGGGCAAGGATTGGAGAGCAGCAAGAAAAGCTCTGTGGCGGGTCCCCAATGGGGAGTGGGAGACACATGGGAAGAAGGCAGGAGATGAGGGTCTTCCCAGGTCATTTCCCCCATAAAACCAGGTCTTTGCCGAGGCTGCAGGGCCAAGGCCTCTCGTGGGACCCAGGAGCAGCAGCTGCTGGACTCTAGGCAGGGAAGTTTCTCGCCCATCTTCTGTCCAGCAGAAGGATTTCTGTGTCCCATGGGAGCAGGAGGGGAGGACAGACACAGAGCCGGAGGGGGAAGCTGCCCTTCCCTTATCCCTCAGGAACAGAGGGCCAAGAATGGACCCGGAGGGCCCAGTCTCCTCCTGGTCTGGTGTCCCCAGAACCGTGACCTCGCGGTGTCAGGTCCAAGTGAGAGTGGGGGCTGCAGAGGAGGATGCAGGAGGGAGGACTCTCTCAGCTGCAGCCGGGAGCCGGGCTTGGCCAGTTCTGCCTCGGCGCAAGCTGCTGGGAAGCTGCACCGAGGGAATGCAGGGCTGCCGCCAGAGACGCTCCGTGGGGGATTTGTCGGGGAGGGCCCCCTCCAGGGCCCCAGGCCCTCTGCCCACTCCGGAGCCGCTCGGCTGCTTTCTGAGTCCCAAGCGGGTCTCCCTGAGCGTCCGGCCTCCCCCTCCTGCCTCCAGCCGGCACCCGGGGGACCTTCCTGAGTCCCTGATGACGTGCAAAGCCCTTGGATTCCAGGCTTATCTGGCCCAGCGCTGCCCGGCCTCTTCAAAACCCGGAGCTTGTTTATCCTGCAGAGGAGCACCATGGGGAATGCCCAGGGAGGAGGAGGAGCGGGCCTTGGCTTGGCCTTCTGAAGGGAGGGATGGGGCCAGGCAGAGGGGGCCGGAGGGGGCCCCGCTCCAGGGGCTGGGGGAGCCAGACCTGGGGCAGTGGCTTCTCCCCAGTAGCTGAGACAGGAAGCCCCCGTTCCCCCACCAGCCTGTTCCGTCCCATTAGCCATGTCAAGATGTCTTGATTTTCCACAAAACCAGCCATGGGTTGAGGGGGAAGTGGGGCTGAACCTTGGTTTAATTAGCAACTAAGGAAACACTCCATGGGCGCTAACACAGAGGTTGCTGGGGGGGGGGGCAGCTGTGCCCTGTTGGGGGCCTTCGGGGGGCTGGGCTCGGCCTGCTGCCAGGGCTGCCCCGCTTCCGGGGCCTCAGTGTGCCTGCCTGGGGGAGTCGGGGTGAATGTTGTCTGCCTGAGGAGGTTCCCAGGCCCAGGGCTGCCAGCTGATGTTCTGCCAACTGGAACAATGGTATCAAATGCAGCTCTCCAAGCCGAGCGGGTGCCTGGCGCAGAGGAACGCCTAGTTTCTATCTGAACAATTAAATTAAATGGCAATAAATGAGGTGGACAACAGGGGAACCATGTAAAGGGCATCTGTCAGAGACCCCGGTCTAGGTTCTACCTCTCAGGCTTTGGGCAAGTTACCCAACCTCCCAAAGCCTCGGTTTCCCCATCTCTCAGATGAGGGTTTGGAGAAGATGCCCCCAAAGTTCCTTCTAATTCTACACTCCAAACCCCGACTCTCAGCTAGTTGGGGCCCCCAGAAGGGGCTGCGACTCTTTGTTCCCTTCTAGGTTCTGGGGATGACTGGAGGAGGTTGAGGCCTTGAGTGAGCTTTCCGGGATCAGTTGGTCAACTGACTCACTTCAACTGGCTTTTATAGAAGGGATTGCTGAGAAGGACCAGCAAAAACAGAAGGTACAAAGTAATGCTCCCCGGCCCAGGAGTCCCGGTCCCCTTCATAGAAGGAATGGGGGCACCTCTTAGAACAGAAAGGGCTTCCCCGGCCCAGGAGTCCCCGTCCCCTTTGTCCCTGGGACAGAGATGTCCCTTAGACCAGAAAGCACGTCTGCCAGTTAGTTTTGCAGAGAAACAGGAGGGCGCCCGGCGGCTCCTGGCCCCGGGAGCGACCCCCCCCCAGTTCCCTTCTGGGGCATGGTACAACCCTAGGATGAGTCTCTCCCTTGCTCCTCGGGGCCAGCTCAATGGCAGGATGTGGGAGTTAGGGTTTAGCCAGCAGGTCAATGCACTGACCGGCTGAGCTGGGCTCTGGCTGCTCCGGGCTGCAGCGGCTAAAGGACCCTCGCCTGCCGGCTTGTCCAGCCACGGGGTCACGGATGCTTTAGATACTTGTTCACTTAGGACCCGGGAAAGAAAAAGCACAAAGACCCCAGAACGGAGGCAGCCTGGGTTCCCAGCCAAGAGGCACCAGGGGAGTGGTAACGAACCCCCCCATTAGCAGCTGCCTCCCAGCAACCTCTCTCCTTAATACCCAGCGAAGATGGGACGTCCTGCCAAAGGCCTCGGTGCCGGCTCCTCTCTGACCTCCCAGCCCTTCCCGGGCCCTGCCACCCTGCGCCCTCTGCCAGGCCTGGCAACCCCTAAGCCTTTGCCAGTTCTCAACCCTCTGGCTCCTGTCACCAGAGGGGACCTCAGGGGCTTCCAACCGTGGCTGGTCATGGCTCAGGGCGCGCTGCATGGAATTAGCCCAGAGTGATCTCAAGTGAACCTGGAACGTGACCCTGGCAGGGTGGCTCAAATGCCAGAAGCTTCACCCAAGGGCGGGCACACCCCAGAAAACTACGGCTGGGCACGATCCGATGCTTTCTCCCTTCCAGTTCAACTTCTTAAAATTTAACCCCAGAATGGAGAGGGGTTTTAGGCCAACTTGGACCTTAAAGAAAGCTCTCCTACCCCAGCAGAAGGGAGTCAAGCCTTCAGGAGACTGGCAAGAGGAAACCCACCTCTAGGGCAGCCTTGGCACTCTGGGCAATGCCAGTGAGAACACACCTCTAGGGCAGCCTTGGTGCTCTGGGAAGTGCCAGTGAGAACCCACCTCTAGGGCAGCCTTGGCGCTCTGGGGCAGCGCCAGTGAGAACCCACTTCTAGGGCAGCCTTGGAGCTCTGGGCAGCGCCAATGAGAACCCGCCTCTAGGGCAGCCTTGGCACTCTGGGCAACGCCAGTGAGAACCCACCTCTAGGGCAGCCTTGGCGCTCTGGGGCAGCGCCAGTGAGAACCCACCTCTAGGGCAGCCTTGGAGCTCTGGGGCAGCGCCAGTGAGAACCCACCTCTAGGGCAGCCTTGGCGCTCTGGGCAGCACCAGTGAGAACCCACCTCTAGGGCAGCCTTGGAGCTCTGGGGCAGCGCCAGTGGGAACCACCTCTAGGGCAGCCTTGGCGCTCTGGGGCAGTGCCAGTGGGAGAAGGTTTTTCTTATAAACAAACAGTGATTTGCCTCTTTTCAAATCCTGAACTTCTGACCCATTTAGGGAGACCTTTGAAGTTTTCCTAGAGTCCATTGGTGTACGTGAGACCAGCCAGGCCATTCCCATGGTGCTTTTCACGGACTGGTTGCCAGGGTCCCCACTGGCCCCTCGGCCACTGGCCCCAGCTGCTCTCTGATGTGGCCTAAGTGAGCGCCTGACCGAGCTTGTGGGGGCCCCGAAGCCCCTCACCTTGACATCCCATTCCCAGTTCTCTGACAGGGAGTGTCAGAAAGATGGCAGGGAAACCCAGTTTGAAGCAGCTGAGCCGGCGTCCTGCCCTGCAGCACTGGGGCAGAAGGGGGAGGGGGGACCCACTTGTACGTGAGGACTGCCCAGGGCAGAAACACCGGCCGCCCCGTGTGTCCGGGAGCCCACCCGGGAATGACGTGGGGCTCGCTGATCCCTGCGGAGGTTTGGGGGACGTTATAAGGAGCATCTGCCAAAAGTTGGGGGGCAGGGAGTTCTCAGCACTGGCTCCAACCCAGCCCCATTTGGGTTCTGCCACTGTTGGAGAACAGTTCTACCTGCAGCCAGCCCTGTGGAAATGGCCCCAACAGGCCTTGTGGCTGGCAAGGTGCCCATCCCCAGGCCCTGGCACAGCCCGATCCCCAGGTGGCAGCCTCTAAATGGCTTCCTCAGAGCCGACACCTTCCCGGCCCCGTTCCCTCCCAAGCCGGGCTGCTGTGAAAGCTCTGGAGGCTTTCCCTGGGCTCTGCCCGACATCCGTCCCACTTTCAGCAAGGGATGAGTAGGACCCCGGACCCATTGTGGGACCTGGACAGCCTCTCTTTCCCTTCATAGCCTCCCACTCTGCCTCCCAGCCTCCCCCACTTGGCACTCCGTCCTTCCCCCAGCTGCCAAGTTAATGTTCGGGAGAGCCCAGCTCTGGCCTCGCCCTCCATGGGGCATCTTCCTGGCCCCTTCTGGTTGGCAAGGAAGCCCGGACCGAGGGGCTCGACCCCCTGGGCAGTTACTGCACGTGGCGCCCCATCTGCTCCCCAGTGCAGCCCCCCAAGGGGGACAGTGCAGCCCGCCTCCTGTGCTGGTCCAAACCTCCATTCCCGGACTTTCTCTGACTTCACCTTTGCTTCCCAGAACCCCTTGCTCTGCTGCAGACCCAGCTCACATACCCCCTTCCTGCTTCCTGCCTTTACCTAACGGTCCCTCTCACCCACCCAAACTATACCCTCTGGAGGCCCGGGCCCTGTGGTCCGAGCCGCAGTCTCCCCGGTGCAGACACAGTAAATGGGGGTCAGACAGTGGGACTGCGTTTCTGGCCACCCTGTACCGGAGGGATTCCCCAGGGGTCCCAAGCGCTATTTTGGCTCTGGCTGGTGGGCATCTGGCCCATCAGAGTGGGCCCCACTGGGGTGGGGCTGCCCCAGTCATTGTGGACCCGACGCAGTCATTGTGAGGCCGGCAGCCTCCGCAGCCAAGGCTGGGGGTCCCAGCCCTCCCCCCCGGGCCAGCCTCAGCGCCTTCTGGGCAGAGGAATCCAAGCATGAGTCAGGAGCTGGCGCGGGCACAGCGCTTCATTAGGGCCTGGTGATTGATTGTCTCAGGGGATCCCGGGAAAAGAAAGAAATCCATATTCCTCCACCACCGCCGGATGGGTCTGGGCCAGAATTCCTGCTGGGCTGAAGGAGACATTTTTCTCTCCGCCCCAAGCACGAACTAGAGGAGCCTCCCAGCAGGACCCGGCCGGGAGCCGAGGGCAGCATCTGAGGAAGGGGCCGGCAGGGGGACGCCAAGGCCGGGGAGAGGAGGGAGGGAGGAAGGGAAGGGGCGTCCACCCAAAACGAGCCTGACCTCTCCCTGCCTGGTGAAGGTGGGTGATGGATCCACTGTGGGAAGGGGAGGCCCAGAGCTCCTAAGGGCTGCTGGGAAGTCACTGGGGGTCCCTTCCTTCCCACTGCCCCCACCCACATACCACTGTAGGCACAGGGATCCTGCCCTCCCCGCAGCCCCCAAAGGCAGGAGGAAAAGGGCCTGAGCCCACCCAGAGGCAGAGAGGAAAGGAGGCTGCCGTGGGAGGTCAGAGGGCCCGGACCCTCGACCCCCAGCTCAGCTCAGCTTCCTCAAGGGTCCTAGAGAGCCTTGGGTGGAGGATCCCTGGGGTCCCTCTTGTGACCCACAGACCCTGCTGCTGGACGAGGAGCTACAAATGCTTTATTACCTTTATCGTTCCTTGCCTCCCAGAGGGCTTCGCTTTGACAAGTGACTGACAGAGCCGCAGGACTTCTGGTCGCCCAAGGTCCTGTAACTCAGCCGGAGCAGTCAGGGAAGCCCCCAAGATGCCCTGGGGCCGAGGCAGCAGCCAGGCCAGGGCCGCTCCCACCTTTCAGGACCCTTGTCTCGGGGACAGAACCGGCCCCTAGCAGCCGTGAGGGGGAAAATCCCGCTGGTGATGGAGGCAGGGAGTCTGCCCCACAGAGGCCCGTGGATGGCCACTGCCTGAGCCCGAGCAGGGGGCGGCTGCCCCCTCCCCACCCTTGCCTGCTCCGGGCAGCAGGCCATGGTTAGGAGACACAACAAGGAAACAGCCCCTGTCCTGGGGGGGGGACGCTCTGGGGGGACAGAAAATGGAAGCTCTGGGGGATGGAACTGGTGGTCCAGGGGATCCACTCCCATAATGCCTTTCGGTCTCTTAGTTAGTTAAGACAGTTGGGGTTTCTAAGAAATGGGCTCAAAGTCAGTCACTAAACGACTGGGGCTCAGCAGCATTTGTGAAGTGTCTCCTGTGTGCCCGGCCCTGAGCCCCTGCCCTGGGAGGGTCACCGGCAGCCGGTGGGAAAACACCACAGACAGACATGGGCACAGAGCGGGCACAGAGAAGCTCAGGGGGAAGAGAACCACCAGGAGCAGACGGCACCGGCCTCCGGAGGAGCCACATCCGCAAGGAAGCGAGGGTCCCAAGGGGAAGGAGGAAGGGAGGCATAACTGGCACAGCCGGTTCCAAGATGTCAGACGTGGACCGTCCCGCGTGGAGGACAGCGAGAAGCCGTCCGGCGGGAGTGTGGGAAAAGTGCCTGGTGCCAGCCAGAACCTACGGGTTTGGGCTTTTTAATTTAAAAAAATGCAACATTCTCTTTTTTAAATCTTGAATTCCCAATTCCCTCCCTCCCTTTCTCCCTTGAGAAGGCAAAGCGACTTTGAACTGCTGTCTATGGAGCTGGAAAATATCTCCACGTCAGCCATGTGGGAAAAATGAAAGTTAACACAAAGCAAGAAACATAAAGCGGAGGAAGTGCCTCGGCCGCTCTCCCGGGGTCCCTCCTCTCTGGAAGGAGCTTCACCAAGGCCTTCGAATTTCCTGCGTCATTGTCTCGATGAGAGTAGCCGGGTCTGTCAGGGCTGACCAGCATTCGTGCTGCTCCCAGGTGTCCCCGGTTCTGGCCACTCCCTTTGGATCCGTTCACACCCGTCTTTCTGGGTCTTTCTGAGGCCTCCTCCTGGCCTTCCTTACAGCCCGCGCCGGTCCTTGTCAGTCACGCACCCCAACCTGCTCAGCCGCCCCCGGCTGCTGCCCCTCGGCCCCTCGTTCCGATTCCTGGCCGCAGAGAGAGCTGCCCTCGGTGTGTGTTTCAATGACCGCTTTTCCTTGTTTTTTTTTTTATGTCTTTGGGAAAGAGACTTAGTGGTTCTGGGCCAAAGGATATGAAAGGCAGAGTTTTTAATACCAAACTGAGGCGGGAGATATGGAAGATGGGCCATTAGAGAAGCTCCTTCCCTGTCTCCCACCTCGGGTGATTCTCCGTCTGCCCCCAGGCTCTGTCACCACCTTCTGCTGCCACGGCTATGGCCCCCTCCGAACTTCTTTAGGTTTGAGGCGGATGATTTCTGGCCAACACGATGTTCTACTGCTTGTTAAGCCCCTAAGTTGGGAATCTGAGCAGGGGCTGCCAGGAAGAAGCTGCTTCTGCTTGGTCCCCAGCTGGTTCTACGGAAGGGGGGCAGGTTAGGAGGCCTCCTCCCAACACAAAGCAAGAGCCCCGGCTTTACCCAAGCTCCTGCTAATGGATGGGGGCCGAGAGGCTCAGCAGAGCCGGGGGGGGCTTATTCCCTTCCCCGGGTAATGACTAAGTCAATGGCAGCCCACAATTGGTGGCAACGTGAGGGACTGTTCCTGCGCTGAGTTAGAAACAAGGAGGGTGAGAAGAGCTTGGGGAGCTTTCCCAGGCAGCTCCTCGCGGCTTTTTGAGCCTTCCTCTTCCTGAGCCACCCAGGGGAGAGGCTGGGTTTCCTGCCTGTGATCCCAGGGCAGTGAGACAGACGTCCGAGAGTGGCAGCCTCCTCGGCCCCTCCCAGAGCAGCCTCCACAAGCTTCTCGCCCTCTCCTGCTCCTGGGAGGCCCTCACCCAATCCAAACGGGGCAGAAGCCGCCTGGGACAGCTTCCGGTCCATAGCCCAGCGGCCCTTCCCTTTGCCCGTCCCAGGGGACGGCTCCTCGGCGGCCACCCTGACCAGCTCCCGAGTCCCGGAACACGACCACTGACTCACTGATGTCACCAGGCTGGGGATGACGCCCCCAGGGACTCTGTCCAGCCACTGCCTGACCTTCGGCCTTCCTTTGTCCACCTGACACCAAACCCACAGGTGGAGAGGGCTTCAGTCAATGCAAAATCACTTGGGGCTTCGGTCCCTCCCGGCTCGGCCCTGGGAGCCCAGGCTTGTGCCTGGATGCGCAGTGGGGAGTGGGCTGCGGGGAAGCCCCCAGCCTGGCCTTTGCGGGTGAGGGACCTGAAGCCGCTGGTGTAGAGATGAGTGCTGGGTGACCGAGACCCAGGACTCACTGCCTTACGGGTCACAACAGGTTCATAGACAGGCCATGGAGACCAGCCCCTTTCTCTCTCTTTTTTTAATTGAAGCTTTTTATTCTCAAATCATACACAAGGATCATTTTTCACCACTGACCCTTGCAAAACCCTGTGTTCCAATTCCCCCCCCTCCTCCCACCCTCTCCCTTAGATGGCAAGTAATCCAATATATGTTACATGGTAAAACTATGTGTAAATCCAATATAGGCGTGTGCATTTATAGTTATCTCTCTGCACAAAAAGAATCAGATCAAAAAGGGAAAAACAAGAAAGAAAATAAAAAGCGAGCAAACGGCAACAGTGAAAATGCCGTGCTGGGGCCCACCTCGGTCCTCTCTCTGGGGGCAGCGGCTCTCTCCTCCCATGTCCTCTGCCAGATGGCTCCCCCGAGTGCTTCCCTCCGCTCCGGGCCTCTCTTGGGGGAGCTCTGTAGGGCCGAGCCCCTGAGGGACCTTGAGCCGCCCTTCGCCCGATGCAGAGAAGCCCCCTCCCGTAGGAAGTCGAGGCTGGGAGGAGGGGAGTCCGGCAGCGGAGGAGCTCATCCCCACGCCCACGCAGGCCAGCCAGGAGATACATCATCGTCAGCAGACACCCAGGGTCGGGGGGGGGGGGGGGCCTGCTTCCCATCAAACCCAGGACAGCCTCGGGCTCCCTGCCCTGCACATCCAGCACGGGAGGACGGAAGGCCCGGAGGTTGCCTCTCAGAGGCTCTCAGGGGACCTTCCCCAAGGAGCCACACCCAGGGGACTTGGGGCGTGGAAAGGACCTTCCTCCTCCAAAGCTGGTGCTTTGGGGCTCAAGGCGCAGCTTGGAGGCCTGATGTCGCCTTCCAGGGGTGTGACAGGGAGGCAGCAGGGAAGCTTTGCCCTGGCCAGGGGGCACAGGCTCCAGGTCACCGGCTTAGCAATGACCTGGCCGGGGCTTCTTCCCTGTCAAGGCTCAGAGTTGAGAAATAGTCTTGATGCTCCAAGGTGGCCCAGCCACCACCACTTTGGGCCTCAGGATCTTCATCAGGGGATTCAAAGGCCTGGGGGCTCTTCCTGCTCCAAATCCCTCCCTTGAGGCCCTGGCCGGGCTCCTTCCTCTCTCCCCTACTCAGCAGCACTACCCTCTGGGCCAGCTGGGCCGGTGCTGCCCCTGGGGGCTGGAGCGGAGAGTGATGGCACTTAGTGAGGCCTGAGTTAAATGGAAACCCAAGAAGATGGCAGGCTCTGGGTCTGCACTCCTGAGCTTTGGGGCACCCCCCGGACACCTCATGATCCTCAGATCTCCCCAGGAGAATGAAGAAGTCGACCCTACGGGTGCCAGGAGCATTGCAGGCTTTCCCGGCTCCTGGGAAGCCACAGGTGCAGGAGGGAGAACTCAGAGCCCAGGCTTCTCCGTCCCAGGCTTAGTTTCCCCTCTTTCCTGGGGCTCCTCCCCCAGCGCCTGGGCAGGATGACTCCTGGCTGTAGCGAGCTGGACTCCGAGGAGAACGACGGGAGGTGACGTCCTCACCGAACACAAGGAGCCTGTCTGACTCAGTGGCCCCAGAGGCTCCTTGCTCTCCCTTTCCCATCAGACATCCGGCACTGGGACAGGGAAAAGAGACCCAAAAGGAAAAATTAGTAATGGGCCCTAACCAAAAAGAAAGGTTGGGCTTCCCGAGGGTCACCCATTTGTTTACTTGAGAGCCATAATGGTTTAAAACCCCATTTTGGGGAAATGAGACCCCTGGTGTAAAAAGCCAAGGGAGTGTCTCCCAAAGCGGGCCGGAAAGAAACCGTGAGCTGAGGGTGTGGGGGCCAGGGGTGAGGGGAGAAGGGGGGAGAAAGGCCATCCATCTTCCCCAGGATTGAGGATGGGGGTCCAGAAAGGGAGACAAACCACCTGTATCTCCAACCGCCTTACCCATAGGGGAGGCCAAGCCCCCCCATTACGAGATTCCCCACCCCCACTGGCGGGATCCCTGCTTTGGGGCGCCGCCTCCCCATCCGGGGTTTTGGGTTGGGGTCCTGTCCCACTAATTCATGTGACAGATGGGCCAGCCCCGGGAGGTGAGGAAGGCCTGGGGGGCTGCCCTTCCTTGGCCCCTTTGTGAGGGGGGAGGAGAGGGGCCAGATGGGAGGGCCTGAATGGCAGTTCTCCAAGGCTGGGAGGTGAGAGGGAGGAGGGCGAGAAGCAATATATGATTTGTTCCAGAGACCGAAAAGCCGTCCGCCATCTGATAAATTTTTGGGAAAGAGCCACCCAGGGGAATTGTTTGGGGTACTCCCATCCGGGGCGGATAGGGGGGGTGGGGGACCGGATTTTAGATAACCCGGGAACAGACGGAAAGGTTTTGAGTTTCCCCAGCCCATGCCCAAGATGGGGAGAAAAGGGGTGAGGAAAAAAGCCCGTTTAGAAGGTATGGGTTTGGAAGCAAAGGGGTTCTTTCCCGGCAGGAGGAGGCTGTTTCTTCCTTTCCAGGTCGGGGTTTCTCAGCCCAAACACCCAGGCGAGGGGACGGGGGAGGGGACAAAACTAGCGAGCTAATTTAATTTAGTGAGGCCTGGATGGGCCCGGGTGCCCAAAAGAAGGGGATGGCAGAGAAGGGAAAGAGAATAAACTGTCTTTGGGGAGGGCGAGGTCTTGGATAGGAGGGGTCACTCAAGCTGAACCTTGAAGAAAGAGCGGAAGGGAGGCTTAAGGCTGTTCCAGGCAGGAAGGAGCTCCCGAGCCTGGAGACGTCTGGGGCGTGCAGGGAGCTGTCATGGAACAGGAGGGCACGGACGAGAAAGTGAGCTGCAAGTGAAATCGAGAAGGCTTCCAAGCCGGAGCATGGCGAATCGGAAATGCTTCATGGTGTCCCGCTAAATCGGACAGATGGCCAGAGGGATGGACGGATGGAGGGATGGATGGATAGGTGGGTGGATGGACGGGTGGGTGGATGGACAGATGGACAGACGGATGGATGTATGGACAGATAGATAGATGAACGGACAGATGGACAGATGGACAGATGGATAGATGGATAGATGGGTGGACAGATAAGCATCCCTGAGAATGTAAATGCAAATGAGCAAAATAGTGGCTGCCCACAAGGAGCTTACCTTGGGATCTGGGGAAACAACACCCCCATTGGGAGAGGGGCTGATCGGGGTTGGGTGTTTTGGACAGAGATATCCTAAGGAACGGGGTTCAAGGTCTGGGGACTAAATGAACTGGAGATAATTAGAAGTCATTTTCATAAAGCTCAATGGGTCGTCGCTATTCAATATAGAGGCTCCCAATTCCTTCTAGAATCAGGTCTAAACTACTCTGGCCGAGCAGTGCCATGACCGGGTCTGTGTCCCAAGAAAATCATAAAGGAGGGGCAAGGACCCCCATGTGCAAAAAATGGTTCTAGCAGCTCTTTTTATGGTAGCAAAGAATTGGAAAATGAGTGGGTGTTCATCAAGTGGGGAAGGGCTGAAGACGTTGTGGTACCTGGAGGTACTGAATTATTATTGTTCTATAAAAATGGACAAGCTGGTTTTAGAAAGGCCTGGAAAGATTTATATGAACTGACGCTGAGTGAACCAAGCAGATGATCAGCTTTGAAAGGCTTACTCTCAGTGATCCAGAACAATCCCAATAGACTCTGGACAGAAAATGTCATTCCCATCCAGAAAAGAGAACCAAGGAGGCTGAATGTGAATCAACGTGCGCTATGTTCACTTCTTTTTTCTGTGGTTAAAAAGAAATAAATAACATTTTAAAATAAAAAATAAACTACTGTGGCTAGCATCTAAAACCTGGCCCTTTCTACCTTTCTAGTTTTCTTATACTTTATCACCCTCCATACACATTTGCAATCCAGCCAATGGGCCGCCTAGCAATACCCCATCTCTCAACTCCTAGCATTGCCCTGACTGCCAGCCGTCGCCCTCTTTGCGACTGCCCCCCAGATTCCTTCCAGGCTGTCTAAAGGAGCACAGAAGTTCTTCTCTGCCTTTCCCCCTCTGCCTACTACGGGGGCCTTCATTTCCAAAGTTTTCTTCCATCTCCTCTTCTCTACACAAGTGTAGACATGGCCTCCAGCTGGTTGGGCTGAGCTCCTTGAGAACAAGGGGTATTTCAGCCTTACTTTAGATCTCCGGCGCTTAGCACTGAGCCTGGCACACAGTCAGCATTTCACAAACGCTTGTCCATCCACCCGTCACGGTGACTCAGAAGAACTGTTGCTTTCAGTTTTATCCAAACTTGATTCAAAACCATTGAGGAAAGGGGTGAGGGGGGGACCATGAATAGCAATGAGTTTGGCCCCTTTAGAAAGTTTCTGGCCGGAAGCTGAAGACTCCCCCCAAATTTCGGGGAGCTGCTGGTTGGAAATTAAGTGATTTTTAGTCAATGAAAAATCCCACTCTCCCTCCCCCCCCCCTTTTGAAATCCGGTGGGTTTCATTGATCCTGAGGAGGGACACAGTGGAGGTGAGAGGAGGCTGTGAGCCCGTCACTTATTCCCACTTGGGGAAAAGCCACTGGGGATGTTTAGTGCAGCCCCAGGGCGAGGCGCAGCGCCGGAGCCGGCTCGGTTCTCGGACTAACCGGGAGAGAAAGTGTCGCCGCGGAGCTCATTAGGGGAGCTCACAAGGAAAATTAATGTCTTCTCTCGCAGAAGCCCCCAATAGGTGATTAGCAGCTTTTGATGTGGCTCGGAAATTCACCCTCGCGCCGGGGGGCGGCTGGGGCAGAGCGAGAGCCGAAGTGGCTGCCTAACGGGAGGACCCGCGCCCTTAGCTAAAGTGGGGGAGAGAGCTAAAGGTGCTCCTCAAAGCGTCGGGAGGAGGGGGCCGGGGAACACGGGGAGACAAGCGCGCCGAGAAGAGCCAAAAGTAAGTGGGAGCTGCTGCTGCCCGCGCATTTGCATTTCTTTAATCACGCTCTCTATCTGTACCCTTTGTTATCCCCAACCATTAGGCATTAATTACGCTGTTATTTTAGCAGAGTTCTGTTTCACGGACGAAATAATTAACCAGATCACAGGAAAAGCTTCTTTATTCAGATTCCGCCGAGAGCGTTTAAAAAGAAACACCAATTAAAAAAAAATTCTGGACAAAGAAAATGGGCGTTCGCAGCAATAACCAAGGGGCGCCGCTGCCCACTTTCCACCCCCAGGGAAAGCCTGATGGTTAGACTTGGCGAATGCAGGCAAACCCGAAGCTCCTCAGAGGGACGGGGCATTGTGGGAGCGACCCACCGAGCCGGACATCACAGGCAGCCCCAGCCGGAACGAGAACTGGATCGTAGATGAGAGCAGAGTCTGGTCTGGCTGATTCATCCTGCACGGGGGAAGGGGGAGGGGGAGATGCCTGATCAGCCAGACCAGAAGATCTCTGGGTCCCGCAGAGGAATGGCACGTCCAGTCTGCCTGGGGGGGAAGTCCCTTTGACATCCATCAGTTGGGAGGCTGGACTGGACTGGAGAGGGAAGAGGCCCGGGAGGCCACTTGATAAAGTCAGCAGGCTGTGATAAGGCCCCGAACAGGTGGGGGCTGTGGCCGGGAAGGCACCGGAGGGGCTGTGAGCGCAGGAGGCACCGGAGGGCAGGGCTGCTCTGGAAGCAGGAGCCGCCAAAGTGGTTAAGGGATTAGCCGAGGAAGGCTCTGGGTATGACCTCGAGGTTATAAATCTGGGAGATGGGAAGAAAGATGGAACCCTGAGCAGAAACAGAGCTTCACCTTTAACCCGGCCCGTCCCCGTCCCCACGTAGCTACTTCGTGATGCCAAAAACCCCTAGGAAGCGCCCCCTCCCTCAGCCCACGTCTGCAGAGCCTCAGCTGTGGGGGAGAGGACAGGGGAGGCTGTTGCTCTGGGGGTGCTCGGTCACATGACCCTAGCGAGTGGGTCCCACGCTAACTTCTGCTTTCTTCCTCCCACACCAGCTCTCACAGGCCTCCTTCTGCTCAGATTGCTCACAGGCGCCTTCTCATGGGCCAGTGGACCTCAGTGGTCCCACCGTTTCTTGGGGGGCGGCAGCCAGCCCCTGGCCCCCTCCAGCTCACCTTGGGACATGACAGCGAGGTGCGCCCGTGGCCCCCTCCCTGACCGGGCCCCCGGCCCAGCGAGCACCCACAGGCCTTTGTCTGAGCCCCACTCACCCGGACACAGAGTCTCCCCTTCCCCACTGCAGCCGGACTCCTGCCAGAGCCCGGGCCGGGCGCACGTGTTTGGGACAGAAATTCCACGAGGGGGTGCGGGTGCGAGCGGAATGTTATCGGCGGCCCCGCGGGGCCTTGGGAAAGCTCTGCTCTGCCTCCTGAAATCTGCACTGAACCCAGGTGACCGGACCGGAGCTGGGCAATCTGACCTTAGGGAGGCCGGAGGAGCCGGCCAGCCCCGGGGGAAGAAGCCAAGGCTGGCCCGGAAGGACCCGAGGCTTCTGATGCTCTGTGGGGGTGAGGGGGAGCCCTCTCTCCCTCTCCTTCTCTCCTTCCCTCTCCCCCTCCCTCTCTCTGTCTCTGTCTCTGTCCCTGCTCTGAATGCTCTTGATCTAGACCCTCCACTGTGCCCTAGTCTCTCTGCTGTAGATCTTCTGATCTATTCTGATCACTGCTGTGATCTAGAACCTCATCTCCATTCAAAACCCCTTGTTCTGAATTAGAACATCTGTTCTTGAGCTTCTCCCCTGTTCTAGAAGTACTGTTCTAGAACGTCCCCTCCATTCTAGGCCTTTTGCTCTGTTCCAGACCCTCTCCTTTGCTCTAGAACCTCTGTCTTCTCCAGCCCTTCTGGCAAAGTCCATCAGACCCAGTGCCCCAGGACTCTGGGGCAGCACTATCAGGCCCTCCTGCCCGGGGTTCTTATCTACCCTTCTCTTGTCTCCCTGTGGCCAGAGGCTCCCCCGGCCACAGCAGGTGCTTGGAACTCGAGCCGCTCAGCCAGCCCAATGCCCGAGGGTCTGGCCAGGCCCCGTCAGCAGGAACGCTGAGCCAGGGAAATCGGAGCCAGGCCTGAGCCCTCCTGCCGGGATGCCTGACCTGGCCGGCCCTGAGCCCCGGCGGCCATGTGACCCTCGGGCTTGCCGGCCCTGCTTCTGCAAGCTCAGGCTCGTGGGTCTGCGTGACTGCCCGCATGGCTGCCTGACCTGGGCCGGGCTGCAAGGAGGCCGTCCTTCCGGCTGGGTCCTGGGGGCCTGCAGGGCCCCGAGCCTGCGGCCCCAGAGATGTCACTCAGGGCTGTGGTTACCGGCCTGGACTTGAGCTGCTGTCAGAATCGGCGCTCTGAGTAGGGGAGCGGCTCCCAGGGCTGGGATGGGAGCTTTCTCTCAGGCTTTTAGCTCTGGAGCCCCGAAGCCTCGGGCAAACTGGGGTGATTCAGCCCCGGTGTTGGGAGGAAGGGGGGACAGGGGGCGGGCCCAGGAGAGATGCTGGAAGGGAGCTCTTATTAAAAAGTAAAGGGCCGGAGGTGCTCCCACTCACACTCCCTGGAAGTGGGCCACAGAGCGTCCCTCCCCCAGGAAGATTTGCCTCAAAGGGAAGAGCTGATGGCTATGGAGGAGAGTGTCCGAGGCTGGGGCGGTGGGCTGCGCTCGTGGGTGACAGGAAAGCACCCAGGGAAAATTAATGAAGGCGTGGGAAGCTAGAGGGTCTGATCTGCTGGGAAGAGGGGATGAGACGGGGTCACCTGGGCAGGTGGAAGGGCTGGGAGTCCGACGCTTAATGAGCATCCTGGGGTATCCTGGAGTGCAGGAGATTACAGCTATGGGAACCTTCTGGGACATGGCCCCGGCCGTCTCTAAGGAGAAGTTGCTGAGTCTTGGTGACAAACAGGAGAACCCTGGAGACCAGGGAGCATTCCAAACAAGGTTCTAGATCTTTTCTGCAACCTTGGCATTTTATCATCCTTTCCGAGCAGCTTTCCAGGCTGTTCTCCCTTCCATGTTGCCTTGCTCCCTCCCATGTGAGCATTCCCAGCTGTCCAGGTAGGAAATCTTGCCTTATTATCTGCAGAAGTTCTAGGCAGGGATTCACCAGCCACTGACCCATTCTCAAATTTGTCAACAGGACAAATAAGGCAAAAGCTCATACCGGGAAAGCTGGGATCACATGGGAGCCAGGCAAGGGCACCACGGAAGTGAGAGCAGCGCAGAGAGCTTGTCGGGATCTAAGGGATGGCAAGAAGCTCAAGCTGCAGAAAATAATCTAGGGCCTTATTGTTACAACGCGGGGTGTGGGGGTACTGGGGGGGGCGCTGAAAGAACATGGATAACCCCGGGCCCGGAGGCTCGGATTTTTGTTCACTTAAATTTGGTGAGAATGACCCCACACACAGAGTGAGGGCCACCTCGAGGAGGGCACAATAAAGAAGGAGGCAGCCGTCCCCGAGCAGTGTCACATCTTTACCAAACGACTGAGAGGACGGGAGCTCCTTCTGTGATCACTGTTCATCCACAGGGGTTTGGGGCCTGTTGGACTCAGCAGAACAAAACCATCCCTTCCAGGGGCCGCGACCACAAGGGCTCTCGGGAATGTGCCAAAATATGACTTTATATTATTGAAAGATATAATGGGATCCTCTCGGTCAGTGGTGTGCGAGTGTTCTTCCCAAGAAGTGCCCACAACAGGGAGACTGGAGAGATACGTGAGAGGTAGAGAGACAGAGACTTTCCAGCCAGATGGGGCGCAGAGAGGACTTAAACTTTAATGTGGGTTGAACTAAATGGCCACTGAGGTTCCTTCCGGGGTTCTGAGGCTCACCGTGGGCATGTGCGAACATGAAAATGGCCCAGGTCTTTGGGGGAAGGCCGGCCTTCCCTTCTGGGGCACAACTTTCTGTCCACGTGATCACCCAAGGAGTATCAGGGCCCAGAGTGGGTTGGTTACAGGCAGGAACCTCAGGTTGTGGGTGCAGCTCCCCTCTTGTTCCAGGAGCTGCTGGCTGCAGATTGTGCCCACAATCCTCCCCCCCCCTTTTTATGACTGCCCTAGTAGTTCCTTGTCTCCTCTGAAATCACCTCATCCCTGTAGTCTCCGGAAGGCTCTGGGATCTCCTTCTGCTTTCAGGTCCTCCTCTCTGGGAGTTTCTCTCCATCCTCATTTTCCCGGAGGTGGAATTAACCCGGGTCCCTACAAGGCGGCGTTGGGTGCTCTCGCCAGTATTCGGGACTACTGAGGAAACCGGGAGGATCCTCTTGTTCGGGCGATGGGCCAGGGGAGCTCGGGAAGTTGTCGGCCAAGCTCATTAACTTCCCTCAGAGGATTTCCACATAGGGAGCCGTCATGTGGACCTCATCGGCCACATCACTGACACTGCCCACACAGCTTCTCATTAACGGGTCATTATTACCCAACGCCAATGGGGGACTCCATTGTTCAAGGCCAGAGGCCCCAGCCACCGCCCGCTGGATCCGCCTGAACCGAACTGACTGGAGGCGAGTGCGTCTGGCTCTTCCCGGATACCTACCCTGTGATGTTAAGGAGTACAGATGCTATCATTCCCATTTTACGTATGGAAAGACTGAGCATCCAGAAGTGACTTACGCAGACGTGACTCATGGAGAATGGATGTCACATTTCTTGTTTTCTCATCAGGTTGGGGAGGGGGAAGAATTTTGAACGTGATATTTTTATTTATTTATTTTGCTTATTAAAGCTTTTTTATTTTTCAAAACATTATCTTCAACGTCAGCCCTTGCAAAACCCTGAGTTCCAATTTTCCCCCATTCCCCCACGGCCTCCCCTGGATGGCAAGTAGTCTGATACATAGTAAACATGGTAGAAATACATGTTAAATCAAATAAATGCATACATATAATTATCGTGCCGCACAAGAAAAATCCAATCAAACCGTTTAAAAAAAAGGAGAAGCAAAATAAAACGCAAGCAAACAATGCTAAAAAGAGCGAAAATGCTATGTTGTGAACTCAATTTTTTTTAATGGAAGTTAAGAATAAATAATAATTTTTAAAAATTTTTTTAAGAAAATGAATACATTACATGTATCTGGCACAGAACAGTGATTTTTTTTTTAAGTGCCAGAAGACAAACTCAGCTTTCCTAGCTCAGTGTTTTCACCACTATTGTGTTGCCTCAGTCTACCATAAGTGATTTTCTGGTTCAGGAGCAGAAGCTCAGTCCGCAGAGCCCCTCACCCTGCACTGCAGGCAGCAGAACCCCCCAGAGATGCCAGTGACTCAGCCTCCCCTCGGCCCCTTTCCTGGACTCCCGAGGGGAAGCCGGCCTGTGAAGGAGACGTACGGAAGGATGGGCACCCAGAACCAGCCTGGAGCGACCGAGGAGGAGGACTCCACGTGGGCCAGCTCCCTACTCTCTGCCGCTGCTGGGGCTGTAAATAAATCCAGCCTCGCAGCCGGTTTTCAGCCAATGGGCCTGAGTGGGAGAAGGAAGCCGAGGGCATGTCTGAACACAGTGGGACCGAGAGCATTCGGTGCCGCCGAGGTCAGCAGGGTCAGCAGCATGGATGGGCCAGAAGGCAAGAACTCCAGAAACAAGGAGCATTCATTAAGCACCTACCAAGTGTCAGCCTGTGCTAGGCTGGGGAGAGGCCAAAAACAGGGGGAGGGGCGAAACAACCCTGCCCTCAGAGAGCTTTGTTCTGGAGCAAAAGAGATCCGGAGGGATCCGGAACATTCGCAGAGCAGGCAGCTGCCTGTAGTGGGAAGGCTGAAGACTGGAGGAGGCTGTCTTAGCCCAGGGTCAAGGGGAAACAGTCCCAGATGTAGGGATGGGGTCAGAGGAAGCTCCCAAATCATGGGTGCTACCCCAAATCCGCCACAGGTCATGTGATCCTCAAAAGGCTGGATGACCATTTGTCCAGAAGGGCCCAGTGCAGTTTGGGTGAGATGTGGCTGAAGTCCCTTCACACCCAGAGATTCAGGGATTCCCTGGCTATGTAAGGGAGGCAGGGACTTTCCTCATCCGGAAAGTCCCTCTCCCGGGGCCTTATGGGAGAAGCAGATAATCAGAGCAGGACCCCTAGGCCAGGGACTCCAGGAATCTCACCCGGCCTGTCAAAAGTCCCCACACCTTCTGAACAGAAGCCAGAAGTCCTCTTTCCCAGACAATGTTCCCTAATGACCAGTTTGCCCCTAAGAACATAAAAGGGGGGAGACGTGGGAGAAGCTGGTTATTATTTTCCTAATAACACAGCCTCCCCTTTCTGTGTCTTTCTGCGGAGGAGCTCCGAATGCTCCAGACGTTATTGCACGTCCCCCTCCCCTGCAACCCTGTGATTAGGAAGGGATGGTTATTATTATCCCTGTTACAGATGAGAAAACTGATAGGGCGTCGGACGAAATCGCTCAGCGCCCAAGGTCCCACACTCAGGAGCACGTAGCCAGGCGATCTCCGTTCCAACAGGTTCCCTTGGAGAGTCTTTCCCGCCACGTGGGGATAAAATCCCACCGTTCCTGAAAGGGCGAGAGTGAAAAATGCTCCCGGGGTCCCTAATGGACCAAGCTGGGGTGGCTGCTCCAGGCCCCGGTTACTGATCAGTCAGTCAACGAGCACGGCTTAGGCCGATGCTCCTTTCCAGGCACTAAACTGAGAATTACCAATACAACAAAAGCAGCAAAGATTCTGTTCCTGCCCTCAAAGAGTTCCCCTTTGAATGGAAGTGGGGGGCCCAGACTCCACAGGGTCACCTCCCTGGGTGTCGTTGGGCAGTTGGGAAATTGGATTAAAAGTTTTGTGGATGACCTTTGTGTTTCCAGAGCAAGCTCTCTCTGAGCCCTCATGGAGGCATAACATGGATCAAGAGATGCAGACTGGCATAGTAGAGAGAACTGGATATGAAGGAAAGGAAGGAAAAAGCACTTTTGAGCACCTACTGCATGCCTGCTAAGTGCTTTACAAATACTCTCATCTGATTCTCACACCAGTAACAGATACTGTTATTATCCCCATTTTATAGATGAGGAAATTGAGGGAGGTACGGGTGAAGTGACTTGCCCAGTGCCACAAAGTCAGTAAGTGTCTGGGGCTGGATTTGAATTCAGGTCTTCCTGACTCCAATCTAGGAGCTCTGTGCATTGCAGCACACACACACCCCCAACCCGTTATTATGTAACATAGTACTCTCGCTAGTGTTGGGTGATTCTGCATAGGTCGTTTTATTCCTCTGAGTCTAAGGTTGCCATCTAAGAGCTACCAACAACATCACAGAAGTTCAGCTTAGAGCTGGGGGGGGGGGGGGCATCTCCTGCGCCAGGTACAAGATGGGAGCGGGCAAGCTCTGGCCACGGGCAAGCTCTGACCACGGGCAAGCTCTGGCCACGGGCAAGCTCTGACCACGGGCAAGCTCTGGCCACGGGCAAGCTCTGACCACGGGCAAGCTCTGGCCATGGGCAAGCTCTGACCACGGGCAAGCTGTTGCTAGGGCTCGGTATCCCCTGGTCCACCTCCTTCCACCCCCATCCCCTTCAGCGGGGAGGCCCTCTCTCACCCTCTGGATCGGGAATCACTCCCTCTCTTCAGCTCCCCCCCCTGTTCTCCGCAGCCTTCATGACTTCTCATTGGGCAGCAGGCGGAGAGAGCCGGAGCTGGGCCATGGAGGTGCTGGGTTCTGCCTCTCCCACGATCCCAGTATCTGAGCCTGGACAAAGGCCTCAGAGCAAAGGGCGCGGAGTTACTGACCTACAGTGGAAAAGGGAGTTTCCTCCCCTGAAAGTCCCCCAGACTCATAAACGCCCAGAGTTTTTATGTATTTTTTGTTGCTTGGACTCTTAGGTCTAGAGCTGAAAGGGAGGGCAGGTCTTCTCTCCTCTACCCCCAGCTTCCGGGCAGTGAGAGGCCCCAAAGCTGGCCAGAGACGGGCTCTGGGAGCCCCTTGACATGAGAAGGAGGAACCCTGGGAAAGCCCCCATCCTGACGGAGCTGGCCCAGGGGAATGACGCTCTCTACAGAGAGAAGAGCGGGAGCAAGCGGGACCACCATAGACCAGCTCTCCGGCCTCCTCTCGGGCCCCGGGGGCCCCCGTTTTGTACCTCTTCTTCCTCCAGTGACTGGGGAGCAGGGGACCTGCTTGCTCCCCCCCTTCTCATTGAGAGTGTCATTCACTTGGTGTTTCCATAGCTAAGGACCCTCGGGACCCCACAGAAAAGGATGCATGTGCCCAGAGTACAGAGCTTGGGAAAGACTTGCTGGGGGGTTGTTCTCTGCCTCAGGATGACCTCTCTGAAGGGAAGGGAGAGATCCTATCCTCCCAATGGAAGATTAAGCACACGTGTTCCTTCTCTGTCTCTCTCTGTCTTTCTGTGTCTCTCTGTCTTTGTCTCTGTGTCTTTGTCCCCCCTCCCTCTCTATCTCTCTCTTTCTGTATTTCTCTGTGTCTCTATGTCTCTCTCAGTCTCTGTCTCCACCAGTCTGTGTATCCCTTTCTGTCTCTTTCTGTTTCCCTTTCTTTCTGTCTCTGTCTCTCTGTGTCCCTCTGTGTGTCTGTCTTCCTGCTTGTGTCCCTCTCTCTGTGTCTCTATATTTCTTTCTCTCTGTCTCTCGCTTCTCTGTCTGTTTCTTTGTCTCTCTCTCTCTGTTTCTCTCTGTCTCTGTATTTTTGTCTCTCTCCACTTGTGTCCATCTCTGTCTCTCTCTGTCTCTCTCCTCCCTCCTTCCTTCTCTCCCTCTGTCTCCCTTCACACAGAGAGAACATCACACCCGGAAGAAGCCTCAGACATCCTCCATCCCCTAATTATTCCCATCAGGAAGCTGAGGCCCAGAGAGTGTGGGTCATTGCCCCAGAGCCACAGTCAGTTCACGATCCCGCAGACTCAGACCCCATTGCCTGACCCCCCCCCCCCCAGATAGTTGCTCCTTCTCCTGGGTCCCATCGCCCCCTTCTTTCCAGTCCCTCTCCTCTCTCCCATCTCTGGATCAGTCAAGATTTAACTTTCTTCCAGTCAGTGATTTCTGTGGGTGCTGGGCCCGAGCACCCCGACTCCTTGGCGGGAGGCGGGGGGACCCTCCCCAGGTGGAGCAGTACAGAGAGCAGGCTTGTCTCACTGCACTCACTGATTTTGCTGGCTCTCCTCCTTCCTCTCCTTTTCCTCCTTCTCCCCCTTCTCCCCCACTTCTTCCTCCTCCTCCCCTTCCTCCTTTGGCGTGAGGGGCGGTCCTCGGGGATAGGAAGCAGGGGGATGCCGGCGGTAATTGGGGACTCAAGGACAGAAGTGAGGAGCAGAAGCCGCTGCCCCGGGCAGTGCGGCTCACAAAGCGGGGGCTTCGGGATGTACTTGCCCGTTAGGTCAGTGACGGGCCCTACTTCCAGATAAGTAAATGTCTGTGTTGGGGCCCAGGAAAGAACAACAAGCCCGATCGGTTAGGAAGATTGGGGTGAGAATTGGCCACCCGGTCACTGGCCCCCGATCTCAGGGCCAGCCTCAGCACCCCCTGTGAATTCCTCCCGGGCTGGGCCCTGGGTGGAGCGGGGTCAGGCAGCCGTGACCCCACTCTGGGTGCCAGGCGCCCTCCGTGGCCTCAGCTGTCTCCACACCGGCCGCCCAACTGCCAATGGCGAGAGGGCGAGGCTGGACAGGAGGAGGGGGCTTTCCAAGGGGGGGGGGCAAAGCACACGGCCCCCTCTTGGAGAGAGGGGCACGAAGCTGTGCCCCCGCTAGGCCTCCCGCCCCCTCCCAAGGGCACGGGGCCCTCTCCCCCGCCAGGGCAGCCCCCCGGCTGTGTCTGCCCTCCCCGCCCCGTGGAGCCTCAGGCCCCGGGCCCCTCAGAGACATAGCAGGGACGACCGCTCCCGCCGTCTCGCCCTCCAGCTGCTTCGTTTTTCGGATGTTTCTGGCGGGTCCTTGGCCGAGGCTCCGTCAAAAATAGATCCCAGGCGTTGGAGAGGGAAGTGGGCCCGGGTCAAGGCCGGCCACCCCCGGGGCAGGGCACAGTCCTGGGATGCCAGAAAGGCCATCGTCTTCACTCGCTCCCTCCTCCTCAGCCCCCGACGCGCCTTCCCCTTTTTCTCCCCCAGCTCTAGCTTCATTTTTCTCCCCTCACAGTCTGACCCTCACATTAACCCAGTTTAACCACCGGCCCCCCTCCATCCTGGGCCCCCCTCCTTCCTGGGCCCCCCTCTGTCCTGGGCCCCCCTGCTTTCCCCAGCTATTCCGGTGAGAAGGGTTCGATCTCGGGGTCCCCAGGCCGACTGTAAAGGTTCTCTGGGGCTGCAGTTGAAGCCTGGAGGGGCTGGAGAGCACAAGGGCAACACTGTGGAGCCTGAAGGAACTCAAGGAAACCCTCCAGAGGGAAGGCACTTGTTCCTGGGCCGCAGGGCGGGGTCCAAGGCAGGACAGAACCCGTGATCCTCCCCTGGCTCTTCCCAGCAGAGCTTTGGGGGGGGGGGGGGACCGGGGGGGAGGCGGGGGGGGGGGAGGAGGGCGGGGGGGGGGGGGGGTTTGGAAGCATGGCGTCCTCCCCTACAGGAGGCCACGGAATCTCCATCTTTAAGCTGAATTTCTGCAAACATCCCAGTGTGATGGGACGGCAGTGGGCCTCCCTGGACCTCCCTGGGCCTCCCTGGACCTCCCTGGACCTCCTTGGGCCTCCCTGGGCCTCCCTGGACCTCCCTGGGCCTCCCTGGACCTCCCTGGACCTCCTTGGGCCTCCCTGGGCCTCCCTGGGCCTTCCTGGGCCTCCCTGGACCTCCCTGGGCCTCCATGGGCCTCCCTGGGCCTCCCCGGGGAAACCAGCTGCAGACTTCAACTCCTGCTTCCAAGTCCAGGCCCTCACCCAGGACAGGCCTCTGGTCCCCTTCCCCCACCTTCCGCCTCCCAAAACCAAGGCAGAAAACTGCTGGTTTTCTTTCACGAACAGGACAAGTCATTCGGGCCAGGAGCTCCTCCAAGGTGGCTCCTCAGCTTCCCATTCATTATCTTTGGATTAAATTCAGGTCAAGCTCCCCGCAGCCCAATTTAGAGCCCTTTTTGCAGCCCCTCCCGGGCCTCCCTCCCCACACATGCCCCGCCACATGGGCCTCCTCTCCACCCTCATATCCCCCAAGCCCGAGACACACTATTTAAAAAGCTCGCAGAGGAAAAGCAAGATTTCCTTTCACTTGGAAGTGGGAGCTGGGCCGGGAGCAAAGGCCCAGGAGAGGCTGCCCTGACAGTTGCCAAATAGCAGATTCAATATATTGGCCATTGAGACCACATCGCTCCCCCTTTCTGTCACCAGAATCCACAAGCCAATATTTGTTTTGCTGCTTTCTTTGGGGATTTCAATGCCCAATGTTGTTACTAGGTAGCCACCGACTATAGGCGAGAGTGTGGGCCAGGGAGCCGAGGCCATGGGGTCAGCGCGAGCTATTCATCCCAACAGCCGAGCTCATCTTTCTCTCGTCCTCCCCCTGCCCCCATTTTCTAGGGATTAATTTCAGGAAGGAACAAAGCCCATCTGGGCGGCATTCTTCCCGCTCCCTCGGTCTCTGGGACGAAACGCGGCTCTCGAATGTTTTCCGAAGCACTCCAGTGGCCCCATCTCCCGAAGGAGACCAGGGTCTTCTGCCTCACTTGGATGGAGTGGCAGAAATATCCTTTTCTAAACCCACAGAGGCAAACGGAAACCGCACAATTGTCCCTTCAAGGTGACCCAAGCTCACTCTGTGCAGACTCGGAAAAATAAAAATGCTCTGACTTACAGGAAGAGGAAGACGAGATGTTAGCAATAAAAATGTGTGAATGGACAGCAAAACAATAAAGTTCCTTGTTATACTTTCTTCCTTTCCCTTTCCCCACATTTCACTGGTCCCTTATTCATAAAAAGTATCCTTGTGAATTATGTGGAGTTACGGCTATGTGTAGACCCTTCTTAAGGCACTAGTGAATTTTATGTTTCCTTTCCCTTTCTAACATTTTCTTCTTTCCCCATCAAACACGCCAGTCATCGTCCTGCCGATCCTGTCCTCCTCCATGTACTTCAGAGCTCCCTCTTCCTATACAAACAGCCCTCTCCGATTTCTCCCAAATACCACAACTGCAGCCCTGGAGTTCCCTGAATGCGCTTGCTCTGCTTGTTGTCAGAACCCAGGAGAAAATGGCAGCGTTCCTTACATCTCCCACTCATTCCCCAACTCTATGTGACCACATTTGGAATTTTTTTTTTTTTTTGCAAAGGTACTGAAGTGTTTGTTTTGCTATCCCCTCCTCCTCTAGACCATTTTACAAATGAGGAAACTGAGGCAAATAGGGTTAAGAAATGTTCCCAAGGTTGCACAGCTAAGTGTCTGAGGCCAGATTTGAACTCAAGTTTTCCTGAATTCCAGGCCTGGAGTTCTCTCTACTGTACCACCCATCTGACCTTCCTTACAAGTCTAAAGATATGTATAAATTGGGGGATCTACAGCAATTCTTCTTTCCACACACCCTCATACCCACTTACTCCTGAGTTGTACACAGTGGGAATTAATTTATTTACTAGTCAGACATATGTTTAGCTGCTTTTGTGGTTTTCCCTGTTCCCTTTGCTAGATCATAAATCACCGGGACTTCTGGGATCCACGTAGCTCAGACTCTGGGTCAATATGCACCCATGTCCAGATGAGCAATAAATAAAATTTAAGCTCTTTCCCAAAAGCCTGAAAAAGTCTCATTTATCTTAAAAAGCAAATGGTTCATTTCTTTTTCTTTCTTCTTCTTCTTCTTCTTTTTTTTTTTTTTTTAAAGCAAAAAGCTCTTTCTGTTCCAGCTCTTGCTTACAGGAACTTTGTTCCTTCTGATTGTATCATGTAACCCAGGAGCCAAGAGTGTCGGCATGATGATACAAGCTGGTTCTCAGAGGTTCCTTTGCCTTCGGTCAAGAAGAGCTGCTTCTGGGTCAGAATTCTACGTTCCCTTCTTGGCTCCGCTGGGTCTCCACGCTCAGGGCACAGCAGATTCTGTTCCATCTCCTTCTCTCTTGATAAACTGGAGAGACTAATGACCTGCACCCATCTCCCGCCCGAGTCCCTCCTGACTTCATTAATGAGAAGTTATTAAACTTGTCTCTGAAAAATAGAGACAAGAAACAGGTGGTGGCCCATGATCTTTCTCCGGCATCCATGGAGATTTGCTAAGTACAGTCTAGTGGAAGGCATCCTAGCTTGGGGGCAAGAGATCTGAGTTCGAATGCAGAAATCTTAATATGTATTGTGAAAACTCTTTTGTGTGTGTGAGAGTGTGAGCCTGTGATTTCATTGGCGTGAGAAACTGTCGTCGAGGAGTCACTTTGCAATCTTTGGAGAGCTCAGAGGCCACAAAGGCACCCAAGATCTTGCCAGGGACGGGACATGCACGGGCATCTACCAGACCCCAGGGCCACTGCCTGACCACTCTGCCACACTCTCTCCCTCCCACACCTTTCACAGCAGATCATGTTGCCGTTAACAATAATGATGTGAGTTCTGTGAGCACAAGCAAAGCTCCATGCCCTTCCTGGAGCCTCCTGTGTCCAAAGGGTTAACATTTACCCTGCTTGCCTCACTGGGTTAGGATGTGCTTGTGAACCCCCCAGTGCTCCAGGGTCTCCAGTTCCTGCATTGTGACATTGCTACCAGACCCAGAAGGCGGCAAGGCAAGGACTTGGTATACAGCAGTTTTCTGAGAGGCCACGATCTTTTCGGAGCCCTCTGTTTCTCCCCGCTTCTGTCTTCCTCCCAGACTCCCTCCCGGTCCTCCGTGACTCCGTTCCTGACCCAGTAGTTGCCGTGAAGTTTTCCAGGCCACAAATCCTGATCCCAGAGATGCTCCCAAGTCATTATCCTTCCTCTGATTCTACAGCTCATCCCTGTGTGGGGGTAGCATCAGGGCTGGAACAGATCAGGCCCATCTCCTTCCCCTTTAAAACCACGGTCGGTTTCCCTCCCTTCTGTCCTAAAAAGCTGACCAACTTTTTAGGGTGGGAATTGTTATTCACTCCATAGAAAACCACCAAACAGTCCGAGAAAAGGAGCGCAAGGGGGAAAACTAGCCGGCCCGGATTCTCCCCAGCTCATCCTCCAGTGGCGGTGGGGAGGGCGTGGGGGAGGCAGTTCACAGAGAAGGGCCACACGAAGATAAACGGGACAGTCTCGGGATCTTGAAGGTGCAGAAGTTGAGGAGGGGTAACCCTCCGCGTCACCGCAGTTTTCTTTTTCTAGCAGGGGCGTAAGAGGCTCCGTCCCCATTTTGAGAGAAGTAGGACTGGAAGATGGCAGCCCGTGGCAAGGGGCGCGAGCCCAAGGCTCAGTCAGGACCACAGCTTTGGGTTCTACCTTTTAGGAGGCCCGGGGACGAGGGGCTAGCACCGGCTGGGAGAGGAAGAGGGGCAAGACATCGACAGGAAGCTTGGGGGAGAGCCCCCCCCCCAGTACCTGCTCTGGCCCTTCAGGATCTGAGTGGGAGAAGAAAAAGGGGCAGGGAGACCCTCCTGAGATATGTCATCCCTGTGGCTCCAGGCCAAGCCCACTCAGCGATACTCCAGCCCTGATCATTCCCGGATCCAGAAGGGGAAGGGGCACTCAGGGTCACCCCCGCCACGCCCGGCCCTTCCTGTAGAGGAGGAGGCCGGGGTCACAGGAAGCCGCCAGGGGAGAGCGGGAGAGGGGCCGAGTGGCCGGCCGGGCACTCCGGGCATCCCCCGCAAGGAGCAGACATTCTGTTCTTTTCCACTCCCAAAGAGCAATTAAGAGTAGCCAGCCAAGCCTGAAAAGCATCCCTTTTAAACTTTCCAGTGAATGCCCCAAATGCCAGAAGTTTCTTTTCAATTATTTTTTAAAGAGAAGAAAAAGAAATAATTGCAGCCCCAGCCAGGCAAAGAAAGGACCCCCGCAACCCCTGGCCGGCCCTGCCCGGCGGCTTCTGAAGTGGTCCCGGCCGTGAGAAAGCGCCGGGAGGGGGGGCCGGGGCCGCTCGCAGGAACCTCTTGACATTGTCACTTCCTGGATAATTAAGAGTCCCTGGGCTGGCTTTCCCCCACCCCAGGGTTCTCCCACAGTTTATTAACTCCCCCGCAGCAAAGCAAGGGAGGGGGGAGGCAGGAAAAAACAGGCCGGAGGGAAAAAGGAGGATGGGCGGTCAAAAGCAGGAACAAGGAGGGCCCTCGCCAGTGTGTGGGAGGTGTGGGTGTTTGTGTGTGGGGAGATGGAAAGGAGTGAGTGGATTGGAGGAGGTGTGAGGTGTGTGTGTGGGGTGTGAGGTTATGTGAGGTGTATGTTTTATGTCGGTGTGAGGAGTGTGTTTTAAAGGTGAGTTATTATGTAGTGTGTGGAGATTCTGTTGTTATTATGTGTGAGTGGAGGGGTGTGAGGGGGGAAGATTGGGTTTGTGTGTGAGTGGGGGTGTGGAGTGTGTGGAGAGAGGATTATTGGGAGTTGAGGGGTGGAGAGGGGTGTGAGGTGTGGGAGGTGTGTGAGGTGTGATTAGGGTGGGTGTGGAGTGTGTGGGGTGTATTGGGAGGTTGTAGGTTGTGTGTGTGTTTTTTTGTGTAGAGTTGTTGGGTGGGGGTGTGAGAGGTGTGTGTGAGGTAGGGGGTGGGGTGTGGAGGTGAGGGGTGTGAGGTGTGTGTGTGTAAGAGTGTGTATGTGTATGTATGTGTGTGAGTGTGTGTGGACTTGACAGCTGAGCTGTGTAACCGTGCACCATGAGCCCGCTCTCGCCTCCCCCAGGGTCTCATTCTTGGGCGCCCTCCAGCCCACGAGGGTGCGCTTTGACGGGCCGGCTGCAAAGTCCACTTTCCGCAGAGAATCCTGCTCATTCCTAGGCTTTTCCAGGAAACGGGGGGTTACAAAGGCAGCCGGGGGTGGGGTGGAGGGCCCCTGGTTTATGAAAAAACACTAGGGGATCCCGGAGCCTCAGAGGACGTCTGGGAGAAGCCCCTCCCAGTGTTAAGTGTCTGAAGCCAGATTTGAACTCGGGTCCTCCTGACTGCAGGGCTGGGGCTCCCGCTGCCCCCTCCTAATATCTTTCTTAAGCTTGGAGGGGGGGGATGCCCCAGATTCATCTGAACTGGAAAGTCATTGACGTCCCCTTCGATTTATGTACCACACTCTAGCCCAGATGCATGAGCACGTCTGATTTCTATGAGTAAATGCTGGGTCAGACTGAAGTAGGGGCCCTTTTTCTCCTGGACTTTCCCTGGCTCAGGAGGGGGCAAGGACGGAGGCGGGGAGCGTGGCCCCCCCCCCCCCGCCCGGGAGGCTCCCTTGGCCAGCGAACGGCGCCTGAGACCACCGACTCATCTCCCAACTCACCAAGGACGCCCCCTCTGTTCCAGGCCTGAGGGCAGGTGGGCCGGGCAGTGCCCCCCCCCCCGTCCTGGCTGCCAGAGGAAGCTAGGACCCCCCCACCGAGGGCTGCCCTCCCAGCAGGGACCCCAAGGAGGGGCCAGATGGCCCGAGGAAAGGGGGGCAGGACAGCAAGGGGGCTGCAGAGTTCAGGGGTTAGCGCCCACGATCCGGGCCCCTAATCCCGCTCTCTGACCGGGGCCAGCCTCATCTGTTTTCAGGGTCCAGTGGCTCCCGGGCTCCTTTGAAGAGCTCCCGCTCCCTCGCTGCCGCCCAGCCAGGCTCTAAGCAAATTGACCTCAGCCAGAAAAGGGGTTTTTCATGGCCCTAATTGGCTGAGCTTTTCCGTGGGCCTTCCCCTCGGGCCTCTGGGAGGGGCCCCCAGTGGGGCAGTACCACGGGCTGGGCCCCCCCCCCCCCAGTCCGCCCACAATCCATTGACATCCTGCCTCCCCGGGCGAGGGCTGCCGTGGCCTGGGAGGTAACCGGAACCCTCTGAACGTTTCCCAGGGAGATGGGGGGGAGGAGAGGCCTGACGGCCTGGCACCGGGCCGCTCGCTTTGCTGAGCTTGGCAGCCTCCCCCGGGGCTGGGGCCTCCGTCACGCAGGGCGTCCACAGGAGCTTTTCTGTCTGCTGCCCATGGGAGGTGGCTGGGAGTCGCGGGAGAGCCAGGGTGCAGCCCATGGAGCGCGCTGGGGGCCCCCTTCCTGGTTCCCGGGCCCGGGGGGTGTGTCACCCCCAGAAGGCGGGGTCTCCCCGCTTCCTGAGGCTGGCTCCATGGGGGCCCCCCGGATGCCGATGGTTTTCTCCGGGCCCCAAAGGCCCAGCAGGGAACAGTTTGGGTGACCAAAGATGACCCTTTTGTAGTCAGCCTGGGGTTTTCCCAGGTCTTTCTTGATTGTTTGGAAACAAGGCAGGCACGGCCGGCATGGCTCTCCGAGCCAGGAAATCATCGGACCCTTGGGTTCTCAGCCAGACGGGAGATTTGGGGCAAAGGTCCGACGACCTTCTGGACCCCCCTTGGTCCCAGATCTCCACCTCCTGCCTGCCTGGGAGGGGCCCTTATCCCTTTAGAAACCCAGGAGACGATTTGCCCCCTACAGCTGGGCCTCCGGGACCTCGGCCCCCGCCTCCTCTGGGAGGGCGAGTCCCAGACCTCTCGGGCCGGCCAGACGGAGCCCGGGAGGGACATTAGTGTCGGAGACCCGACCGACCACCATTTTCTGCCTCAGTTTCCCCCTCTGTAAAATGGGGATGATAATAGTCTTCCCAGGGTTTGTAGGAGGTTCAAAGATAAACGCCATCAAGCCCTACCAGCTCCCTGGCATACCCCAAGTGCTACGTGGCAGTTTGTTTATTTTATTTCATATTATCCCTGGTGCCCCTCCCCCGGGCCACCCCCTTCTCCATATTTCTCTCAGAAGGAGGAGAGCTGGTCCTGAGCCCCCCAGGCCCGTAGGAGCCCCAAACCCCAAAGCTGGGAGACAGCCCTGCTCCTGCCCTGTGGTCGGGGTGACTGGGCTGCGGGGGGCTCCGGAGGCCTCCCCACCCCAAGGGAGGCCCCTGGCCGGCCCGCTGGGCAGGGCCGGACCCAACGCGGGGCCCCGTGGCCCTTTGGGCCCTTTCCCACACTCTGCACGGTCCAGTGGCGGGCCTGGCTTAGCCCCCAACCCCCGTCAGCGGGTTTAGGCTTTGATTCTGGGGAAAGAAACATTTGGACAAGGCATTTGCATGTCTGTTTTGGGGAAAATAAATCGTGGGAAGGCCCCCCGTTCCCCTTCCTTTCCATCCTCCCTCCCACCCCCTCCATCCAGCCCCGAGTATGAAAACATTTTTGACATAGTTCCAGAGAAGGATTTCAATGGAGGAAGAGAAGCAGGTCCCAGGCGGCCCCCGAGAAGGCCCGAGGGAAGCGGGGAGGGCTGGGGCCTCCTCAGCTCCAGGGGAGGGGGGGGGAAGCCACCTTCCTCTAGGCTCACGGACCTTGCCGTCCTCCCTCCCCCCGGGCCGTCTCACCCATACCCAGGGGCTCTGGGGAAGGGGAAGCACAAGCCCCTCCTTGCCAGGGCGCACGCGAGAGCCTGGGGACCGGGCAGGGCTGGGGGAGGTCCCCGGCCCTCAGTCGGGGGTGGCGTGTGGCCCGTCAGCTGGGAGGGTAGGGGAAAGGAACGGACTCCCCTCCGGGGCTGATGGCCTGCTGTGTGCAGGTCTGCCCTGCAGAAAGCTCGCGCCCTTGTAGGAGGCGTGTAGACTGTCCACAGGACGGGACTGGAGTCGGGGGAAATGGTGCAAAATTACGGGGAGGGGGCACCTCTGGCTGGACCGGAGGAGGTGGCATTGGAGGCGAACGCTGAAGGATGGGGAAAGGGCAACCAGGGAAGGAACGGCCTGAAGGGGGACCCGCCCAGAGGAGCCGGGAGTGGGGTCCGCTGCCTCCCAGGTTCCCCGACCGAATCTGGTGGTCAGCAGGGGCTCAAAGGATGGAGCCGGGACCCCATGGGCCCGGGCCCCAGGGCCGGGACTCCCACCAGGGAAGGGGCCTCCTCCCGAGAAAGCGCCTGTTCTTTGTCTGGCCCTTGCCTGAAGAAGAGCCCTCCAGGGGCCCTGTCCTTTCCCACCTGCCCTTCCCAGGCTTTTCCTTCCTGAACTAGCCTCCCTCGCCCTTCAGTCTCCTTCTCCAACGGCCCCTCTTTCCTGGCCCCAGGGAGGACACAAGAGAGGAAATGCTCCTTGGGGAGAATGGTTCCAATGGCCCAGCTTCCTCCGGCTGGTCCAGTTAAATCTCATTATCGATTCCGGGCCATTGTCCACCTGGATCCCCAAAGGCAAAATAATCACTGTGGGTCCATGCTTGGCTTTAGGCCCTGTTTTGAATTCAGCCATTCTGGAGAGTGACCTGGAACTATGCCCCAAAAGTAATCAAACTGTGCATCCCCTTTGACCCAGCAGTGTCTCTACTGGGCTTCTACCCCAAGGAGATACTAAAGAAGGGAAAGGGGCCCACATGTGCAAAGATGTTTGTGGCAGCCCTGTTTGTAATGGTCAGAAACTGGAAACTGAGTGGATGCCCATCAGCGGGAGAACGGTTGGGTAAACTGTGGTATATGAATGTTATGAAATATTATTGTTCTGTAAGAAACGACCAGCAGGAGGATGTCAGAGAGGCCTGGAGAGACTTAAAGCCTCGCCCCGGGGACACAAATGAGTGTTTACTCTCTTGGCAGTTCTTGGTGATCTCCAGCCTCCTTGGCTCTCTCTGTGCCCCCTTTTAAAGGGCACAGAGATAATGGATGTGAACCAAGATGTGAACCTTCTCTTAATTGTTGCCCAGAAGCACCCATTAGGTCTAGGAGAGAGATCCCTCCATTAGATCTGGGAGAGAGATCCCTCTGTTAGATCTGGGAGAGAGATCCCTCTGTTAGATCTGGGAGAGAGATTCCCCCCATTAGATCTAGGAGAGAGATCCCGCCATTAGATGTAGGAGATCCCTCCATTAGATCTGGGAGAGAGATCCCTCCATTAGATCTGGGAGAGAGATCCCACCATTGGATCTAGGAGAGAGATCCCACCATTGGATCTAGGAGAGAGATCCCTCCATTAGACCTAGGAGAGAGACAGAGACAGTGACACAGAGACGCAGACCCAGAGAGGCAGAGGGGGCTGGACTGCAGGAGGACCAGGGAGATGGAGGCGCCCCCAGCCCCCTCTGCCCCAGGAGCCCCCCTTGGAAGATTTTCGCTTGTTGCCCGGGGAGGTTTGGTCTCCCCGGCTTGGGGGGCCCTTGTCCAGATGAGAATGGAGGGCCTTGGGGGGGCCAGCCCCTCCCTCCCACAGGGCCTCCTGCCCCTCCTGGGCCTTGCCGCCCAGCCTTTACAGTACTTTAAATCCTTCGGGGAGGGGCCAGAGCCCCTCCCAACCCAGGGGGCCCCCCCTCCTCCCGCCTGGGAGCCCAGTCCCTACCAGGACCCTCCGGGCCCAAGGCAGGGTGGACCCGGACCCCAGAGGGGCTGGCCCCAGCTCCCAAGACTGGGGGGGCCAGGCCCAGGGAAAGGAGGCCCAACAAGAGCAGGTTGGGCACTCCCAGGAGGGAGGTCAGGGAGACCTTGGGGCTTTTGGGGGGCCCCTCCCAGGAAGAAAAAACCCGACCCAGGGAGAGGGGGGCAGGGTTCACTTTTCTGGCTCTCAAATGGGGCTTTCAGACAAAAGGGCCAAGCTCTAACCTTCTCCCCGTATCCCTCCTCATTAACTGTGAAGGTATTAGAATCATTTCTCCCCCAAACGAGGGAGGGAGGACCATGCCGGACCCTTCTTGGCGAAGCTCCCAGCACTTGGCCTTCCCATGCCCCAGAAACAGTTAAAAAGGGCTCAGCCCATTCGGTCCCCGCCTGCCGCCCACTTTTCCCCCCTTGGGGCCTCTTAAAGTATTAGCACCATTTTTTCCAGTTTTTAAGAGGAGAAAGGGGAAGAAAGGCACCGCCCAGGTAACAGAGTCAGCCTTGAGGGTTTGAACCTCCCAGCAGACCCAGGGATCCATGTCTGCCCGCCCCGGGTCGGGAACAGGTTCCCGATAGCACCCATGGTGGCCCCTGCCCCCTTTGTTTGAAATTTTTCCTCCTTATAAAAATGGGAATAAAAAGCCAAACTCCGGGGTTGTTTTGGGGTCCTGGAGAAAAGGAGGAGCGGGAACTAACGACAAGAGTTTTAATTATTGTCCCGTAAAAAAAGGGACGGCGCCCCGACCCTGCAGACGGGACCAAGGGCCAAAACTGGAAAAAGGGAGCGGCCCGGGCAGGGGCCGCTCGGCGGGACCATTTTGTTTGGTTGCTTCATGGTTTTTCCCCCTTTTGGTCTGATTTTTCTGGCACAACATAATAAATATGGACGTAAAAGGCTTATCCACGTGGAGCCTGAGTCAGATTGTTTGCTGTCCTGGGGAGAGGGGAGGGAAGAGAGAGAAGGAAGAAGAAAAATTGGAACCAAAATGAATGTTGAAAACGATCGTTACGTGTATTTGGGAAAACAATGGAGAAAAAGTTTTGTGGTCATTATTATTTCGGGAGCAGGCGTAAAGCAGAAGGGACAGATGCAGGCCAGGGGGACTGTTACCCACGTGTCCTCTGTGGACCCAAGGACTGGCCCGAACTTGAAGAAGCATCAAAAAGAGCCGCTCTTGGTCACAACGTCTAGGGAGAGCTCAAGCTCCCGTGCTGGGGAGAGCAGCGACTGGTCTCTTCTAGGGCAGCCCAGTGACCTTCCCTCCCGGCAGGCGAGGGGCCGGCCCTCGATCTGAGCCCACACAGCCCCATGTCTGGGAGCCACAGAGGCAACAGGGCAGCGCCAGGTGTCAGGACACAGTCCTGTAACCGGCACCAGCACTTCCATCCCATCCGGGAGCTACTGTTCCCATTACCGCCGCTGCCTATCACCCCCAATCTGCCTTCTCAGAAAAGCACCTTTTCTGTGTTCCTCAAGGGCCACAACGTGCTGCTGCTGCTGCCCCTGAGCTCAGCCCCTCTGGTTCTGGGGACTCCTCTCACTGAAGGCTCTTTCCCCACAATCCAGGACCAGCCAACTACTTTTCTGCATCCTTAGTTCCTCCCTTCCCCCCCTTCCTTCTTTCCCTTTTTCCTTCTTCCCTCCTTCCTCTCTCTCTTTTTCTTTTTTCTCTTCCTTTCTTCTCTTTCTCGTTCTTTCTTCTCTTTTTTCCTTCCCCTATTCTTCCTTCCTTCCTCCCTCCCTCCCTCCCTTTCCTTCCTTCCTTCCTTCCCCTCCCTCCTTCCTTCCTTCCCTTCTTCCTTCCTTCTTTCCTCCCTCCTTTCCTTCTTTCCTCCCTCCTTCCCTCCTCCCTCCTTCCTTCCCCTCCCTCTCTCTTTCCTTCCTTCCTTCCTTCCTTCCTTCCTTCCTTCCTTCCTTCCACAGACACTCCCACTTTTTGCTCCCCACCCTGCGCCCCAGTCCGTAGCATATAAGGAAAGCCTGGCCCTCTCCCGAGCTCCCCGCCACGGCATCCTCTGCCAAGCACCTTCTGCCTCCCTCCCGATCCTTCCCCCTTGGGTTTTTTTGTTCTGCCCCATTCTCCTCGTAGAGCTCCTGGGGGGGGAGGGTGCCCTGCCTAACATGTTGCTGCAGGGGCCCGTCCCAGGCTGGAGCGGGGCCTCCTTCCTGCCCCCAGGTGCACCCAAGGCCTTGGCTGGGCCTGTCAGGAGCTGACATGTTGCGCATGTTTGCAAAGTGAGCTCTTGGCTGCCTGTGAGGGCTGTAACTGAACTGAGATCAGCGGGTTCCCGAGAGTCTGTCCTCACAGGGCAGAAGCGAGAACGCCTCCCGGAAGGGCCCTGGCGGGAGCAGGCCCAGAACCAACAGTGCAGGCTCTGAGGCGGGACAGGGCTGCCTCCGTCCCGGAGCTGGCTCCTTTTTGGCAGGAAGGCTCCCCAGCCAAAAGGGAGGCCAGAATTTTCTCAGGGAGTAAGGGCTTCCCCCAGAGCATCCTGTAAGCAGAGATTGGCATCGGGGGAGATGCAGGAGGGGAAAGCTTGCGGGGGGCAAGGGGAGGAGCCAATTGGACCACCTGGCTCCAAAGCTACTTCCAGTTCTACCTTCTGATATGCCCTCCCTCTCCAGACAAAGAGCTTGAGCATTCATTAAGTGCTTACTGTGTGCCAGGAAGGGTGCCAAGGTACAAAGAAGGCACAGCCCCAACCCTGCCCGGTGCAATCACAGCCACCGCGGCCTCTTACTCTCAGTCCCTCCACCATGGCAGCTTATCATGGGGTTCTGGAATTAGGGGCACCGGCACCCCAGAGCGGGAGACTGGGCTCAAGAGAGCTGAGGAGAGGGTCCCAGGGGCTCACTGCTGCTGACCAAGGTCGGGAGATGGCTGCTTCCAGGGACTCCTAATCTGGGAGTCAGTTAACAAACCCCCCCAGCCAAGAAGGGGGGAGAGCTGGGAAGCCCTCTTGTACGCCTCCTCCCCCTCCCAGCCTCGGGCTCTCCCCTCCCCCTTCTCACTGCAGCCTCTCCGGCTTCAGGCTTGTTTCACATGGGCACCGGGTCTGGCCAGGCCGCACCAAGCACTTTAAATGCCAATTGGGATAATGGCAGCAAGGACTCTCTTCTTCCTAAAAGTCAAAAAGGAAAGGAAGAGAGAAAGAAAGAGGGAGAGCAGGAGGAGAGGAGAGGAGGAGGAGAAGGAGGGGAATGGAAGGGAGGGAGAGGATAAGAGGAAGAGAAAGGAGGAGAGAAAGGAAAAGGAAAAAAATAAAGAGAAGAGAGGGAAAGAAGGAGGAAGGAAAGGAAGAGGAAGAAGGAGAGGGACAGAAAGAGGAAGAGCAGGAGGAGAGGGGAGGAGGAGGAAGAGGAAGAGAGGGAGGAAGAGGAGGAGGGGAAAGGAAAGGAGGGAGAGAATAAGAGGAGGAGAAAAGAGGAGAGAAAGGAAAAGGCAGAAAATAAAGAGAAGAGAGGGAAAGAAGGAGGAGGAAGGAGAGGGAAAGAAAGAGGAAGAGAAGAGGGAAAGAGGGGGAGAAGAGGGGAGGGAAAGGAAGAGGAAGAAAAGGAGAGAAGGAAGAGGAGGAGAGGAGAGGGAAAGAGGAAAAGGAGGAGAAAGGAGGAGAGGAGGAAGTCACTAACAGGCAAGAGAAGGCCAGCAGCATCTCGGGGATGGGCATCGGGGGAAGGGGACACTTCCCCTTCGCTCTCGGGCTGCCCAGCGGGCCTTCTCCATCCACAAGGCCTCTACCCAAGGCAGGGCTTCAGCTGGGGTGGGAGCCCGCCTGGCTTCATTTCCGCGACCCCGACACCCCCTGCAAATCCGCCTCCCCAGGGACAACCCCTGGGGAGAGGTCGGGGAAATGAGGGGGGGGGGCGGGCTCCCCTCCCGTCCCCCGCGGCCAGTTAATTAGGGAGTTTGCATGCCCCACGGGCCAGCTTTCCCAGGACAATTAAAACGATTAAGCCGCGGCCGGAGCCCCAGCTTCCCGGGAGGTGAGAGGAGGGAGGGGGCAGAGGGGGGCCAGACCCCCTTCCCAGCCTGGCCGGCCTGGCGGAAAGGGGCCGGGCCCCTGGGAAAGCCTTCCCCTTTCCCTTCCTTTGTAATTCCTTCCCTCTAATCTCAGAAAATCCCCGGCTCCTCACACTCCACACACCCCTCCCCGCAGCTGCGGCTGCAGCAGCTTCTCCCCCTCCCCTCCCCCTCCCCTCCTCCTCCTCCCAGACCTGAGGGCGGACGGTGGTCACTCCTCGGGGGGGATTTCACCTCACTCCCCCCTCCCCCCCCAGCCTTTCCTACTGGTCTTCCCGGACTCCCACAGCGGCCCCAGTCCCGGCGGAGGCAGCTGGGGGCAGAGGAAGGAGAGCCTCCGGGAGGGGGGGAGGGAGGAGGCTCCTTCTGCCCGTCCGGGAGCCAGATGACAAGTCCTTTCCGGAGGGGGGGGGATCCTGGTAACTCCTGGCAGCGGAGCCCGGGGCAGCCCCACAGCCAGTGCCCCTGAATGCACAGCCCCAGGCCTCCCCAATTAATGCGCAGCCCCAGGCCGGCCCCCCTTAAGGCTTTCTGACTCATGGGAGGCATCTCGGCCAGTTGGGAAAATGACCCAGAAGCCCAAAGGAAATGGTCCTAGTCCGTTGCCTGAGTATCTCGGATGAGCATCTCGGCCCCCCCCCCCCCCCCCCCCCCCCCGCCCCCCCCCCCCCCCCCCCCCCCGCGCCGCTCCGCCTCCGGGCCCGGGTTAGAATGGGGAGGAAGAGGAGGGAGAAAAGGGAATGATAAGGGATCGTCCCCTCCCTGAAAGGCAAAGAGAAACAGTTCTCAATAATTATAATAATCTTATCATCTGACTGATGGGATTTCCATGGGAATCTCAGGCTTGTGTTACTTCTTTGTTTCCTTATTTTATCTCGTTGATATTGTTTATTATGAATTATTAATAGATAACAAAAGTAAGCCCCTCTCTCTCTCTCTCTCTCCCTCTCTCTCTCTCTCTCTCTCACTCACTCTCACTCACTCTCACTCCTGGCCCAGGCCCAGGCTCATTCAGGAGGAGAAAAATGCAGCAAAATTACAAACCCGAAAATCCCCACTCCTGAACTTGGGGATCCTCATAGGGTGGGGAACTTATGGGTACATAAAACCCGGCTTTGGCTGCGGGCTTGCTTAACGCCAGGAGCGAGCTCTGCTCCGTCTGATGGGTGAGCATCCTTCCAGGGAATCCTAGAACTGAAGGGGGGGTGGGGGGAGGTTTGGGTGCTCCCCTATCCATCACTCCAGGGATTCCCTGAGAAGCACAGGGAGCACCCATGGGCCAGGCCCCAGGCCACACACCAGAGACACGGTCTAGATACACGGATTCTATCAGGCAAATATACCAAATAGATTCAAAATCAATTCACGGTAATGGCGATGGGCCCAGAAGCAGCCTCCCGTTGGCCCTGTGGGGAACCAGAGGCCAGAAGGGAACTAACAGGAGGCTTTCCCCAGAGACAGCATGGGCAAAGTCCTAAGGCCAGGGAGAGGGGCTATCTTGTGCCCGGCTCACCCCGGAGCCGCGTTCCCTCCCTAAGTCCCCCCCAAAGTGGCCGTTCAGCCTGTGTGACCCCTTCGTCTGGCTCAGCCTGCTCCTCCAGAGAAGGGAGGGGGCCGCCCGGCTGGCCCCGGAGCCCGTCAGATCTGAATCTCTCATGCTGTGACCTCCGTGACTTCCTACCAGATCCTCCACTTCTTTTCTTGGCCAAGCTCCTGCCTCTGAGCAGTTTCAGACAAATGGCATGAGAGCCTCCCTCTGAGGTCAGAGGAACAAGCGACGTTCCCCACCCGGGATGATATTTATATGCTTCCCTTCAGAGCTAGAGCAGACGTGTTGGCAGAGCCCCAAGGCCAGAGGGAACGACTTCAGTTTCCAGAGGACGCCGCTGCCTCCTGCCCCTTCCCATCATCCCCAGCAAGGGCGTCTGGTCTCAGTGGGAAGAGGCTCCCGGGTGGGAGGCTTGGAGGGCGTAGGCTGGGGACGGAGGCTTGTCACCAGGCACAAAGTCCTCATCCTTTGCCGGACTTAATGAAGCCTGGCAAGACTCCGGGCCCCGCGGCCACCCGCTCCCCGCTGCCCCCCACTCCCCGCTGCCCTCCAAACGCAGACCTTCAGCCGGCCAGGACAGCGGAGCTCGGCAAGGCTGTTTGTGCTTCGGAGAGTCAAGGAGTCTGACGGGGCCTTGATGGAGTTATCCCGGCTGGCTCTGTGGCAGGAAGAGCCAGGGGAGGGCGCAGCCCAGGCTGGCACCCTGCGCCACGCCCGCGGGCGCCGGTCTCTCTGGGACAGAGAGCTCCTTCTCACAGGGCAGACAAAAGGGGCTGCACGTGCAGCCGGGAGCTCGGAGCCTGAATCCTCCCTCCCAGCCTCAGGCTTGAGCTGAGGCAGCCTCCGGCACAGACTCCACAGGCCTGACTCAGATATACCTCCCAGACTCCCTAATCACGTGCCTGGGCTCAGACTGGCCAGGATCTGTTTCCTCACTATAGAACAGCACGTGGGGCCCAGTGCTGCCCTGCACCCCTCCGAGCTCTAGAATCCCAGGAATGAACCTGCCTTCCTTATCTGTAAAAGCGGGATTATGGGCCCCAGAGGCAGCATCCTCTTCCTCCTCTTGTTATACAAAAGCTTATAAAGAGAAAACAAGAGCTGGAAGTCAAAAGTCTTGGAGGGAGGCAGAGGACAGGGCTCTAATCCTGCCTCTTTCGCAACCCGTCTGACTTTGGAGTTAACCTTTCAGCCTCAGAGTCCTTCCCCATAAAAAAGAAATGGGCCAGTGTCCTCCAGAGCTCCTCCTGCTCTAAATTAACTGATTCTCTGCACTGGAAGAGTGATTGTGGCAGTTGCTGTTCTTAGTCTGTTCTGGTAGTGAGGGACCCGCTGAGTGAGAAGGCAAGCTTCCTGAGGACTCGGACATTGTCCACGGAAGGCTGCAAGGAAGCGGACATTGTCCGGGGAAGGCTGCAACGAGGCAGACATTGTCTGGGGAAGGCTGCCCTGGTCCTGGGTCCCCCGGCCACTCAGCCTGGACGTCCGGTCCAAGGAGGTGGACGACGGAGCTCAGGTTCTCTGGATTTTCCCTAAGTGCTTCCTCCCGTGTCTCCTCCCTTCCTCGGGGCTTTGCTGACTCAGGAGGATGCATGTGCATTTGGGTAGAACTTGGCTCCGGCCCCTGTGTGCTGGGGGAGTCGGGCCTCCTCCGACCCTGACCTAAGAGAACGCTGGCTCTCAGCAGAGCCGGAGCCATGCATAGGCCCTGACCACATTATTCTTTCTTATCATTGAATCAAGAGAGAAATAAACACCATGTGACAACTAGTCTGCAGCCCAACATTAAAGCATCTCCAAGAGGCTCTGAAGTCCTGACTCAGGCTCTGTGACCCCCCAGATCAGTCTGGAAAGGAGTTCAAAGCAAATAGACTGAGAGGGCTCCAGTCCCTGCTGCCACTTCCCCCCAAAGGGCCAAAGGAATAATAATAAATAAATAAATTCAGCCTAATCTCCTGAGGACTTAAATCCCTACCTCAGGACTGGTGTGACCTGGAACCCAGGGGGTTTCATGTCTTCCCCAGTCTCAGAACTCAGATCCAGCCCCAAGCCCAGCCTGGCAGAGGGAGCTCCATCAGTCAGTCAGTCAGTCAGTCAACGAGCCTTGACAAAAACACCTCCTCCATGCCAGGCCCTGTATTAGGCAGTGGGGATACGGGATAGAATCGAAAATAATCCGGGGCACTGACAGGCTGCTGGGGGGGCCGGAAGTACAAAAGCTGGATAAGGTAAAGGCCAAGAAGTCTGGGGTCGGTGAGTTAGTCCAGGCTTCCTGGCAGCTGAGTCTGAGGGAGGCAGGGCTGGTACGGGGGGAGAGGAAGAGGATGGACCCGGGACCCAGCACGGCCCCTCCCTAACTCAGCGGCAGCTCCCTCCCTCCCTCCCTCCCGGATACCCCAAGCCCAAGCCCCAAGTTCTTGTCAACAAGTCAATACTTGTTGAGTGACTGAACGAGGGCAAGTGGAGTTCCCTCCTCCCTCTGAAAGGTTGAGCAGAGAGGACAAAGATTGCCTGAAGCTCCAAGATAACAGGACTGGGACAGCAGAGGGTCAGCTGGGCTGGAAGCAGGAGCCCCAAGGGAGTCCTGTGCAATCAGCCCGGCTTCTGGGGCCCAGACTGGGAGGCCTTTCTGTACACAGCGATGTTGCTGTTTAGTCACTTTGACTCTCCATGACCCTATTTGGGGTTTTCTGGGTAGAGACTCTGGAGTGGTTTCCACTGTCCTTCTCCAGCCCGTTTTATAGATGAGAAACTGAGGCAAACGGGATGAGGCGACTTGCTCAGGGTCACACGGGTGGTGAGTGTTTAAGGCTGGATTTGAACTCGGGTCCTCCAGACGCCAGATGTGGGGCCGTATCATCTGAGCCACAGAGTTACCACAAAAACACCTACTCCGTGCCAGGCACTGTGTTAGATAGTGGGGATACGGGACAGGATCAAAAATAATCCAGGGCACTGACATCCTGCTGAGGGGCAACACGCCTAGTGAGGGAAGCTGAGACTAAAACCGCTTCCTCCTTTGGGGATCATGGGATTATTTCTGCTCCTCCTGCCTGGGCCCTGCTTTCGGCCTCCCCGGTGCCAGGAGCTCTCTGGGATCTAACCCTTGGACGTGAGGGTACACGTAAGCCCTGCCAGGGGAGCGTCCCCTGAAGAAGCCGCAGTGTTTCTGCCGTGGCCCACAGGAAGTTTCCAGCCTCACCCGCAGACCCTGGGCCTGAGGTTCCTACCGGCGGCGTTGGCCAGAGCCAGGAAGGGAGCTGCCTTCTGGCCGGGACAGCGGGTCCTCACTATAGGAAAGTCCGGCCCCAGCCTGGCCCATTTTCCTGTGGTTTTGAAAAACCATCCTCCTAACACCCAACAAACTAATGGGAGGTGAGTCAATGAGACTGGCTCAGGGCCTCCCCACTTCAGGGGCCAAGTTCTCAGGATGTGGTGCAGGGGAGAATCCTGCTGCTGCTCGCCCCAGAGATGCTGTGCTAGTTATCCAAGCGGCAGAATGTGGGAGCCAGATGGGAGCCCGAGAACATCAGAGCCAGAGGGGAGCCCGAGAACATCAGAACCTGAGGGGAGCCCGAGAACGTGGGACCTGAAGGGGAGCCCAGAGAACATCAGAGCTGGAGGGGAGCCCGAGAACAGGGGAGCGGGATTGGAGCCTGCGAACGTCTCAGCCACCCATTGTCATGGATTAAGTGTCTCCTAGGTGCCAGGCCAGGTGCTACGTGCTGGGAAGACAAGAGACACAGAAGCCACCCTCGAGGAGCTCACAGACAGGGAGGGGCAGAGAAAAAAGAAGGGAGGCTGGAGAGGAAAAAGGAAGGGGGAGGGGAGATAGAAGGGAGGGACCCTGATAGGGACAACCGAGTCAGCGGGGAGGGGGAGCAGACCTGAGAGTGAGCCCCAGAAAGCGTGGGCCTTCTGGCCCCTCCACAAACGCTAGCCATGGCTCTGCTTTCTCTCCAGAGCCGGGAAGGTGATCCCTCCTCTCGTCAGCCAGGCCGCAGAAGGGGACTGCTGCCTGTCCATCAGCTGTGGGCTGTCCCAGGAGGGGAGGGGGCTGGAGGAGGGCCTTGGGGCCTGGCCATGTGAGGATCAGTGGGGAAATGAGGGATGTTTGCCTTGGATAAGGGAAGACCGGGGGGAGGGGAGGAGGGGCCACAAGTGCCGTTTTGAAGTCTTCCGAGGGCTATTTCATGGTGGAGGGATCAGATGTGTTTTGTCTGGCCCCAGAGGGCAGGTCGGGAGGAGGGGGAGGGGCTGAAAGACACCAATTTATGCCGGAGGCCTGGAAAAACATTCCCGTACAGAGCCGGCAGAAGCAGAGGTGGCCAACTGGCCGCCACCGGGGCCCCTCTGCCCGGGGTCACCGAGGGGGGGGCCTTAGAGTGGGGATTACGGTTGTCAGAAGTGGGACAGGGAGGCCCGAGGCCCTTCCAGCTCCAGACTCAATGGGTGCACTTCCCTCCCAGCTTGTTGCCATCCCTGACTTTCCCAGTGCCCCCAAGTGAGTCTGGGGTCCCAGTGGCCCAAGGCTCAGCCCCCACAGTCCAAAGCCCTAGAGCCAGAAAGACTGGGCCCTGCCATTCCTAGGACAGACCTTCCCTCTTGTTACTGCCCCCTCCTCCACTCCCCCTCCCCAAATGATTTTATATTAAAATTCTGTGTACGTGTTGTCGTTGCTCCGTTCTGTCCAACTCTTTGGGATGCCGTTCGGGGTTTTCTTGGCAAAGATCCTGGAGCAGCTTGTCATTTTCTGCTCCAATTTGCTTCACAAATGAGGAAACTGAGGCAAACTGGGTTAAGTGACTTGCACAGGATCCCGCAGCTGGGAAGGATCTGAGGCTGGATTGGGGTTCAGCTCTTCCTGACTAGCCCGGGCTCCCGGCCGTGTCCCCTCGCTGCCACGTACGCACCGTCCCCTCCAAGTCAAAACAAGCCCCTGAGAACAGGGACTTCTCTGTCCTTTTCCCTTTTTTGCTCTCCTTTGCATCACACACAGGAGGTGTTTATCTGTTGCATCGGAGTGGGCATTACAAGCGCCATAACCCCATTTTACAGAGGAAGAAACCGAGGAGCGAATCATCCATGATCATTCCCTGGTGAGCGTCCGAGAGGGGGCTTGAGCTTGGGCCGCCTCCGCCTCTATTCTGGGCCGTCTGCTCAGGAGCCACCCCCAAAATAAGGCAGTGACCGCAGCAGAAGGAAGGGGAGGCCAAGTTCCCCCACACTCCCGGGCTTTGCGCCCGGACTCCCAGGGGAGTGGGGGAGCCCGGCTGCCCCGCAGCTCCCGCAAACCCAACTTCCATTCTACCCATAAAGACTGAGTCCCGCCCGGCCGCCCTCCCGCGTGGGGCCGGTTCCCGGGACAGAAGCCAGGGCTGCTTCCCGGGGCAGGAGGCGCCAGGCCTGCTGGCGGGCTGGCCAGGTGCGGGAGGGTGGGGGGCAGCGGGAGGGGCTCGCACCCCCCAGGCCAGAGGCAGCACCCCGGCAGCGGGCAGCCCTTTGTGGCCCTTTGTCCCCGGCGCTCTCAGCCACATTGTTGGAATTTTTCCCTCGCGCTCTTTGTGAGCCGGGAATGATGTGGGACTCGGCCTGTTATGTTTGGCTTAGCGTATTTGTTCTAGTCCGGCTCCCTTCCTCCTCCCTGACGGGAGCGGCCTCCCCAGAAGCCCCGCGCGCTGCTCAGGTTTCCAGCTAAACCCGCCGACTGCAGGGGACGCCTCCTCACCCCTCCCGGACTCCCACCGTGATGGGGGAGCCGGGACCGAGGGCGGCGGGGCCTGCAAAGTGGAGCCAGATGCACCTTCTGCTCCCTTGGCCTTTTCTCCGGCCGCTCCAAGGATGCTCCTCGGCAACGTCCCAGACCAAGGCGGAAGCCCGGCACCTGCCCAGCTGGAGACGCCGGCCCGAGAAGGGCTGGGTCTCCGGGGCCCTGCTGGTTCTCCCAGTGGGACCCCAAGCAACTTATTTCTTAGCTTCCACAACCATAATGGCACCCGCTTCTTGGGGCTCTGGGGAGAAAGAAAGAAAAAGAAAGAAAGAAAGAAAGAAAGAAAGAAAGAAAGAAAGAAAGAAAGAAAAGGAAAGGAAAGGAAAGGAAAAGAAGGAAGGAAGGAAGGAAGGAAGGAAGGGAAGGAAGGAAGGAAGGAAGGAAGGAAGGAAGGAAGAAGGAAGGAAGGAAGAAAAGAAGGAAGGAAGGAAGGAAGGAAGGAAGGAAGGAAGGAAGGAAGGAAGGGGAAGGAAGGAAGGAAAAGAAGGAAGGAAGGAAGGAAGGAAAGGAAGGAAAAAGGAAGGAAGGAAGGAAGGAAGGGGAGGGAAGGAAGGAGGAAGGAAAAAGGAAGGAAGGAAGGAAGGAAGAAAGAAAAGAAAGAAAGAAAGAAAGAAAGAAAGAAAGAAAGAAAGAAAGAAAGAAAGAAAGAAAGAAAGAAAGAAAGAAAGAAAGAAAGAAAGAAAGAAAGAAAGAAAGAGAGAGAAAGGGAGGGAGGGAGGGAGGGAGAGAGAGAGAAAAAGAGTTGGTAGGTAGATAGAGCTGATCCTTTCTGGCTGACTCCATCTATTCCAAATGGCTACATCTGCCTCTCAGGACTCAGGGATATACTTTGTTGTTTTTCAGACATGTCCAGATCTTCATGACCTCATTTCCTTTTCCAGGTCATTTTACAGATAAGGAAACTGAGGCAGGCAGGATTAATGACTTACTGAGGATCGCACAACTTAGAAGGGTCTGAGGGTACATTTAGATCTGAGCTCCAGACCCTTCTGACCCCGGAGCCAGCGCTCTATCTGCCAAGTGTCTTAGGACACTCCCAGACGTCCAGCATCTTTCTCTAACCCCATGAGTTTGAGCCCCCACTAGTGCCCTCTCTCTTATCCCTTGGGGTCAGACTAAAGCCTCAGTTCCGTTTAACCCATTAACATCAAGTAGTTTTTAAAGAGATTTTTACACCAAAAGTACACAGCAATAAACCCCTCCACCCCCAACCTGTGTAGGTCCTGCTCTTCCCTCTGTCACGGGGGATCTGCGGGAGCGCGGCCTTCCGGACATAGGTCCCTCCGAGCTCACGTCCTCATCACGTTTACCCTGAGCCGGACCCCAAGGTCCCTCTTTACTCCTTAGGGCATCAGCGCTGAGCCAGCCTCAGTGTCCCAACAGGTTCTTGGCTCCTGAGACCTCAGGTCCTCCTTCCTCACCTCCGAGTCATCGCCTGAAACCGAAAAGAAAAAAGGCTTTTCCAAGGGCAAGGGTGGGGCCTTTCAGTGGGAGGGGATTCCGAGCACCTGCTCTGCCATTGCTGCCTCCCACGGATGTGAGCAAAGAGATCCTGAGCTCCCCCAAGAACGCGGGGGAGAAATTGAGGCAGAGACAAGGGAGCCGGCCCTGGCCTCCAGGGTACCCCCAGGCCTGAGAGCGGGGTCAGCCCCCAAAAGGCCTGGGCTCACCATGGGCTGGAGGCCCCGAACCGCTTACTGAGTGTTTGCACAGGCTCCGTCTCTCCGAGGCTCCAGAGGCCCCGTGGGTCGTCATGTCACCGGGTGTTAGACCCGTCCTGCACTTACACGCGCAACGCCAAGGGGGAATAACTACTGAGGAACATTTACTTCAAAAGATATGATCACACACAGACACACACACTCACACATTGATGGATTAAAGGCCCGGAGGCTGCTGGGAACCCACACAGCCCCAACACATCTGAGCTTTGAGAAAGCGTGGGGAACCTCTCAAGCTGGACAGACTTTGTTCAGCGGGGACCACACTGGCTCCCGATGCAGAAAAGGTCCCTGGAGCGGGGTGTGGAGAGCCAGGTCCTGCCGGCCCATGCATTTCCTTATTGTCTGTGTCCCCGACGCTGATACCCAGTAAATCACAACAACAATAATAAGCTATGATGGAAAATATGCCAACTTGTCCCCTCCATAAGAGGGAGGCCGAATCCTCCCCAGCCCTGTTCCACATCGGTCTTGGAGGAGGGGGAGGGAGCGGGGTCCCGGTTAAGCTTTCACAGGCGGTCCCAGTTCCACGCCCAGTCCCAGTTCCACGCCCAAGGCCTGGCTCAGACTCAGGCCTCTCAGGGCCCCCTGCAGAGCTGGCGGGTCCCTCTGTCTGCAGTCCTGCTTCCATGGTCACTGTGGCTTGACCTTGTAACCCATGAATCACCTCTGGCTCCCGAAAGTTAGGACAAACAACATGGAACCAAAACAGGTGCCCCCGGACCCGGTTATTGGAGCTGGGCTAAAGTGGGACCAGAGGGGAGGACGGCCCCCACTCACTTGTGTGACCCACGGAGGGTGTACAGAGTGTAGCCAAAGACTGCAGAAAGGCCAGGCAGAAACCCGCTCAGCTTTGCCATCTTTAGTGCCCCCGGCAGCCGGGCAGTACAGTGTATACGTGTACGTGTGTATGTACGTAGACATCTTCCGGGCCCTTGTCATGGTGAACGGGGGTTCATATGATCCCGGGACATAAGGGATCTTAAGAGTCCTGGAGGAAGGTACATTGTGGGGATCCTCTCTAGAACATTTAGGGAAAGACACAAGCAAGAAGAGAGGGGCAGATGTGACTGGGCTGCCATCTGAACCCCTGAAGGGAATGCCCCAATTGCAGGGGGCAGGGAGGGGGGAGTAAAAGTTTCCAGTGCCTGGGGCGCTTCTTTCTTCTTTTTTTTTTTAAGTTTATTTTTAATACATTGTTTTATGAATTATGTTGGGAGTGAAAAATTGGAGCAAAAGGGAAAGACCGATGGGAGAGATTAAAAAAAAAAAGAAAAAAGGAGTGAACGTAGTTTGTGCTGATTTCCATTTAATCTCCTTGGTTCTTTTTCTGGATGCGGCGTTTTCTGTCCAAAGCCCATTGGGATCCCCTTGGATCACGGGGCCACTGGGGAGAACCGAGTCTTCGCAGCTGATCCTCGCACGGTCTCGCTGTTACTGTGTGCCACAGTGTATTCCTGGTTCTACTTGTTTCTCAGCATCAGCTTCTGTAATCAACTGGTCATGGTTTTTCATAGGACACTAATATTCCACCACCTTTGTGGGGGGGGGGGGTCCTGATTTCTGTGCTTTATCAAGGCTCGTGGTGAGACGGTCTTTGGGAATCATGAGAGTTATTACAGGCAAAAGGGGCTGCTGAGATCCCCAAGAACATAAGGAAGAAACTGAGGCAGGGAGAGAAGAGTTTCCTGGTGAGGAGCACAAAAATCTGAGCATATGGTCCCGATCTTGCCCCTGCCTCTCAGTGCCTGCAGGGCCATGGGCAAATCATTCAATCCTAAACTTCCACCTCCTGAGCTGTAAAATGAGGTAGGTCATGATACAGTAGAATCTTGGATTTGGATTCAAGTCCTGTCTTTCACTTACTAGCTGTGTAATCTTGGGCAAGTCGCTCTACTCCCCTGGGCCTCAGTTTCCTCATCTGTAAAATAACCCGGGTGGGCAGGGATACCTCCGAGCTCTTTCTCTTCGAGTCTATGACTGTGTAGCCTCAGAGCTTCCTCCAGCTCTGCATCTAGGCCCTGCCATCTCGTGCAAATGCTCCCATCTCAGGGGCACAATCAAGGACCTGCCAGAGGTCTAAGGAGGGGGCGAGCTCACCCACCGTCAGGTTACCTCCAAAGGGACTTGTTTTCAGCCACAGAACTTCCTGGGAAGCACTGGAGAAGCTGGAGGGGGAGGGTACAATCAGAACCATGGGGGAATATACCCCCATCCCGGACATCACCGCTCTTGGGCTACACAAAATGTCCCCAAACGGGGAAGTTTTCTCTGCTGGAACTGTGGGACATTGGTCTCGGAGCTGTTCTCTTTTATGGGCCAGCCAAGCCCCAGCTCACACCGTTTGGGAGAGTTGCCCAACACTTGCTACCTGCAGCTGCCCTTCCAACTCCTCCGAGTACATAGGCTGCCTTTGGGCTCATTGGCTCTGGGACTCCCTCCAACAGCCAGTGACAAGGTCTCTGAATCCTCTCCACCGACCACAAGGTCACGCTCCCTCCCAGAAGTCCCTTAGAATCGCTCTTCTGTTAACCATAATGTGGCCATCATAGGGGGTGGGGGTGGACTACACATCCCCGTGAGATGCCCGGGTCACGTAGTGGAGAGTGTCTAAGAAGGCCCTCCCTTGGCCATGCTGGGGACAGCCCAGGGCTGGCCCACTGGGTGCACATGGACACCTGGCCCACCACAGGACACGTGGCCTCCAATCCACACAGAGCAGACTGAGGGTCCCGCAGCTGTGAAACAAGGGCGGGGGGCACTAGGGAGCCTTTGAGCTTCTTCCCAGCAATCTGCCAGCGATGATGATGAGACACTAGAAAAGGCGGAAACAGACAGAGAAGATGGACTCCTCCTCCCACGGCAACTCATAGGGGACTCTTTCTCTGGCTTTTTCCTTCACTTGGTTCACTGCCTGCAAGAAGAGGCTGAGAGAGCCTTCCTTCCTTCGCCTCCGGGGATCACTTAGGGCGGACATCCTTCCTCCTGCAGCAGATTACTTGGCTGTCTCCGGTTTATGAAGTGCGAGTGATGCAAGGATGTGGGGTGTTCACCCAGCGTGATCCCAAAGGGCTGTTAACAACCCACTATTATAGGGCTGATAGGAAGCCAGCTCCACCCCCTCCGAGGCAGCTCCATCTGGAACGGGAGGAAGCCGTCGCTCAAGAACACTGGGCACTGCCAAGGGCAAGAGCAAACTGGGAGTGAGGGGTGGAGGCACTTCTCCTCCCCCCTTCCCACCTCAGGCAGAGTCTGAACTCCTGGGAGTCAGAGCACAAGGAAAGGCTGAGGAGGACCCCGGGATGCCCGCACTGAAACAAAAAGGGAGAGAGCACCCGCCATCCTCCTCCTCAGTGCCGGGCTCCCAGTACAGTGACTTAGGTGACTCATCCACTGGGGTCAGCTGAAGAAAACTGTGGCTCCAGAGGCAAGACACCCTGGGGAAGCAGACGAAAAAGGAGAGGGAGAGAGAGCCAGAGAGATCAGGGAAGAGAGAAAGCGAATGAGAGAGGGGTGAGGGAAGAGAGAGAAAGGAGGCGGGGAAAGGAAAGAGGAAAAGGAAGGAAGGGAAAAAGAGAGAAGAGAGACACACACAGAGACAGGGAGATCAAGGGAAAGAGAATGAGAGAGGTGTGAGGGAAGAGAGAAGAAGGAGGAGGGGAAGGAGAAAAAAGAAAGGGAGAGAGAAAGAGAGAAGAGGGAGAGGAAAAAGACAGAGAAAGACATACACAGAGAGAGAGATAATAAGAGGCAGACAGAGAGATCAAGTAAGAAAGAAAGAGAATGAGAGTAGGATGAGGGAAGAGAGAGGAAGGAGGAGGGCAGAAAGGAAAGAGAAAAAGGAAGGGAGGGAGAAAGAGAGAAGAGGGAGAGAAAAAGGATAGAAAAGAGAGACAGAAAGACAAAGAGACAGAGGCAGAGAGACAGACTCAGAGAGACTCAAGACATAGAGAGACTTGGATTCAGGAGACCCCAAGGTGAGACCTGAATGTGAATCCCAGCTGGGGCACTTTGGAGCTGTGACCAAAGGAAAGTCACTTAATCTCCCTGAACTGGCCAGGCTTGTCTTGGCTGGAAAGAGCCTCACCGTCGTTCTCACAGCCTGTTTACAGAAAGTGACGTGCGAGCGGCCGTTCTCCTGATGATTATTTCCATTTGTCCCAAATCAGAGACTGGCCCGGCGGCTCCGTGACTGCCAGGAAGCCCTTGGGCGGCATTTGGCCTCAGTCTCCTCCTGATCCTCCACTTCTCTCTGCGTCTGTTAGGTGCCTTTTTCTGCCCATAAAGAAGAGAAGGTTCTCAAGGTCATGGGCTACTGAACTTTTCTCTTTGAGCCCCCCACCTCCATTGGAAAGGAAATGGGGCCAAATGGAAGGGAGATGGTTCTATGGACACAGAGGCCTGGATACAAGGAGGACCTGGACCCTGTGTCAGCTGTGACCCAAGCAGCAATGATTCTCATTGCCCTTAAGCACCTTGCTAAGTCTCTAAACCGCAGATGAGGGAGCAAGCCTTCACCGTGGAGGGAATTCTGCAGTGGGAGTTCTCTACACCAGGAAACCTTGGGGTCGAGATCAGCCGTCCCTCCGGAGGCACATGGCTGACATAGGTGGGTGCTTAGCGGGCTTTGTGAAACGATAGCACTGCTTGGCTAGAGGAAGCAAAGACCACCTGCATTTGTACTGTTGGCTCACTGTTTGATGCAATCAAAATGTCCTGGATTCTATATCCCAAAGAGATGGTTAAACAGGGGAGGGACCCACGTGTCCGAAAAATGCTTGGGGCGGCCCTGTTTGTAGCGGCGAGGAACTGGAAAGTGAGAGGACGCCCCCGGTGGGGAACGGCTGAAGGAGTGATGGGATATGAACGTTATGGAACATTATTGTTCTGTGAGGAATAATGGGCAGGATGGTTTCAGAGAGTCGGGAGTCGGGAGAGGGGAGCAGAACCAGGAGATCATGGTACTCTGCAATAAGATTATACAATGATCAATTCTGATGGACGTGGCTCTTTCCAGCAATGAGACAATTTGGGCCAGTCCCAATGACCTAGGGATGGAGCGAGCCCAGAGAGAGGATATGGAGACTGAGCGTGGCTCAGAGCACTGTGTGTTCAGCTTTTTATTTCTTGTGGCTGCTTGTTTACTCGCTTCCTTTTTCTTTCTCATTTCCCCCCTTTTGATCTGATTTTTTCCTGTGCATCATGATACCTGTGGGACTATATTTAGAAGAACTGCCCCAGTTTAACCTATACTGGAGTGCTTGTTCTCTGGAGGGGAAAGGGGGAGAAAAACTTAGAACACAAGGTTTGCAAGGGAATGTTGAACACTATCTTTGCATGGATTGGGGGGGAAACTATTATTACTTAAAAAAGAAAATGTCCTGGATCCTGCCCATGAACGGTCGAGGCCTCCGTGACTAGCAGGCGGGACCCGGCCCTGCCAGTGACCTCAGTCACTATTGACAAAACTGGGTCATTGCAACCTGTCCCAGGACCGGGCTGCCAAATGTCAGTCACCCGAAAGGACACAATCACTGAGGCACCGGCTGGCTAAGCAGCCAACCGCCAGAACCCAAGGGCCATTGGGAAGAAGCCCAAGCCCAGGAGTGAGGCAGGCTCTCCATCTCCGCTGGTCTTCCTGGGCACACAGGCCTTGGGGGCTAATGAAGGCACAGGACCAAGCTGCAGGCCACTGGCACCCTAACCCAGGGCGAGGTGGTAGGGGCTCTGCTCAGGGCAACCGTTTTAGGGTTTGTCTCAGGGCCAAACTTAGAAGGTGCCCAGCAGCATTTGCAACCAGCCAGCTGGGCAGTTTCAGGCTAATGCCTCAAGGTTTCTGCCTTGTTCATCTCCACTCCCCCCCTGCCCTGGGGGATTCCTCCATGCTGCTTGTCCCAGGAAGAGGCTGAGTTCTTGCTCTCCAGCCTGGAAAACCAAGTTATGGTTCTAAGGGGTGGTGATCGGCCCATGGCTGATGGGGGGGTGTGGATCCAATACTGCCATGTTAGACCTGTGACTAATTGGGGTAGGAGCAGGGAGTGTTCTAGAGACCCCCACCCACATGATATCCAAAGGGAGCTCTGCAAAATACAGCCTTGGCTGCCACTCGTCATTCTACACAAAGAAGTCCTGGATGGGAATAAGCATTTATTAAGCACTTACTGTGTGCCAGACTCTGGGTTACATAGTTTCAAAAGCATCTTGTTGGATCCCTATGACACCCTGTGAGGTAAATGTTGCTCTTCTCCCTGATTTGTGGATAAAGAAATGGCAGTGGACTGGTGGGGAGACCAACAGGGCTGTGTGTGAAGTAACTTGGCCAATAAGTGTCCAGGGCAGTATTCGAACCTCGCTTTCCTGACTCCAAGCCCAGCTCCGTTTGCTTAGGAACCCCCTGGTTCTCCTCCCCCCAGTCCTCATCACCTTTTCTGGCTTTTCTGGCTCAGAGCCCACAATCCCCGGGATCGGTTACCCCAGTTCTCCTGGCCGGCTCTTCCCTCGGCCGCTCTGGGCCACAGGCACCAGTCCCTTCTCTTTCCTGGATCTCCAGCTTGGAAGCTTCAGAGATTATAATATTTCCTGGTCCATTAAATCCAGCCACGTTGACAGGAGCTTTTGTGTCAGAGAACACCCCGGGATCACAGAAGGCACGGAGCATTTCCCTAAAGCATCTGGTCTCCTCTCCTCATCCAGGTCCTGGTCCTTCCACAACCTTATCTTATCTCACGGGTCCTGGCATTTTCCACAACTGTATACACCAGGGTATTTTCCACCAACCGACTGGGAGCTTCAGGACTAATCACAACAGCTTCCCCTTGTGTGTCTCTGGGTGCTCGGCCCCAACTGCCGCAGATATCCCGGAGGCGTCACCGTGGCCAAAACTGAACTTGTCCCTTCCCTCCCTCGCCCTCCATCCAAGACTCTGGGCTCCTCTCTCCACGGGAAGGTCTCCCCTTGTTCTCACTCCCCATGTCCTTCCAACTGCCCCCCTGCCCTCCCCTGACATTGCCCCCAACTGCTTCAGGCCCTCACCCCCTCTGTCTCTAATGCTGCCTTCGCCCCCCGAGGAGGGGTCTGCCTGCCTGAAGCCCCTCCCCCATTCAGCTGTCAAAGGGATCTGGCTAAAGGGCGGCTCAAGCTCCAGCTCCTTGTACCCCCGCATGAAACACAAAGTCTTCTGTCTGTCTTTTAAAGCCCTGAATTACACTCTCCCTTCTAGTCCTCTCACAACCATGTGGCCCAATGGATTTAGTGTGGACGCTGGAGTCTCAAAAACCTGAGTTCAAATTTAGCCTCAGACACTTACTTAGCTGTGAGGCCCCGAACATGGCACATCATACCTGTCTGCCTCAGTTTTCTCACTTGTAAAATGGGGATATTTGCATCCCAGAGCGGGCACGAGGCTGAGATGAGATAATGTTTGTAAAGCGCTCCTTATAGTGGCGATTAGCGATCCTGAGGAGAGCAGAGTTACCAGAAACAAATCTAGCTGAAGTCAAACCCATGACCTTATCAGTACTCCGTGGCTTGGCCGCAGACCGGCTCGAGCCCGTCCCTCGTGCCAGGGGCCATCCTGCCAAGGCTGAGGGTCAGGCTTCCGGGAACCGGGGCAGCGAGTCACACGGGAGCTGGCGCTCGGGGTGGGGGGAGAGCTGGGACAATCTCGAAGTCCAGATAAGGGCGGGATTTCCCAAACATCCCCCAGAGCCGCAGTGTCCGTGCCAGATACAAATGGAGCCTCCATGAGAAATGGCACCGATGGCAACACTTTCCTGCTAAAGTATTAAAACTCGAAATTATGTATCAACCGCACTTCCCAGCCTGACAATGTTTCCTGGAGAAGCAGGGGGAGGCGGGAGGCGGGAGAGGACTAGATTCGGATCCCGCTTCTGACACTCCTAATTACATGACCCTGGGCTATGAAACCTCCCGGAACCTCATACTTCTCATCTGGAAAATGGCATCATTGTGCCATATAGATAGTACCCACCCTACAGCATTGTGGGGAGGCTGAAACCGTGTCTCGCAGCTCCAGGGCTTTGACAACCAACCACAAAGCAATATACAACTCAACTATTGTCAAGAAAACCAAATTAATTTCCTATCTTTGACTCCACAATAACTCTAATATTGTTCCTACTCCATTGACATCCCAGCGTTTTCTCTTTACTCTCTCTCTCTCTCTCTCTCTCTATATATATATATATATATATATATATCTATGTCTGTGTCTATATCTATCCATCTTCCTATCTATCTTTCCATCTATCTATCTATTATTCTTTCTTTCTTTTTATCCATCCATCCATCTATCCATCTTTCTGTCTGTGTGTCTATCTGTCTGTCTATCCATCCATCTATCTTTCTTTCTTTCTGTCTGTCTGTCCATCCATCCACCCAACTATCTATCTATCTGTCTGTCTATCTATCTATCCTCTCTACTCTAATACATTTGTTGTATTCTCCAGACCAGTATTTGAGAGTTTGATCAATGAATCCCGGCTCTATCCAGTCAAAGAAACATGTATGAATCATATGCTTGATGATGTACAAGGAATTGGGCTGGACCGCAGATATATAGGGACAGGATGGGGAATACGAGACTATTCCTGCCCTCAAGGGGCAGTCTGCTGGGGGATGCAACCCATGATCCCTGGAGGAGGAAAGAAAGGGTGTTGTATGAACTCCCAGCCACGGGGAAGGTTTCCTATGGGAAGCTTCTCCCACTGAGCTTAGAGAAAGCTGGGACTCCTCAGAGGCAGAGAGGACCAAGGGAAGTGCAGCAATGGGACACAGCCGGCGCCAAGGAGCCCAGGCTGGCGATTGGGTGCTGCCTTGGAAGTCGAGTCAAGACGTATTTACAACCGCTGACTGTGTGCTAGTGCTGGAAAAACTGCCAGTCCCTTCCCTCACTACATCCAGGAGGAAGCTAAAAGGGGGGAGGGGGGCAGAGAAGGTACTTGTGCAGGGGCCGGGGGAGAAAGTCCTGAGAGTCCAAAGGGAAACCCAGAGAGAAAGGGAGCCCAGTAAGTTAGGGAGTCACAGGCAAAGTTCATTAGGGAGAGGACGGTGAAATGGGTCAGAAGATGGAGGCTGGAGGCAGGTTGGGAAGGGCAGGCATCCCACGCCAAGCTTTTCTCTTGGCTAAAATGGAGAGCCAGCTCTGCTTCTTGATTAGGGCAGTAGGTGAGCCAGGGATTGGCCAATTGAAGGGAAAGGCCATGACCCAGACTCCAAAAAGGCTGAGTTTGCCAGAGGGAGCTGAGAAAGTTGTGGAGGACAATTGGCGAGGATCAAGCTAGATCTTTCTAAGACCTTTTATCATATATAGATATATAAATTTAAAATACATAATACAACCTTATATAAAAATAGTTATATATTCTTTAAAATATATATGGCATAATGTAAATATATAATAAATATTATTTAAAATGTCTATAATAAAGACCCATTGAAGGTGGCCATGATTCCTGCAGGACAGTCTGAGCCTAAGCTGAGTTCAGGGGTCACCTCAGGGGTGATACCTCCCTCCCCCCTTTTAAAACCCAGCATGGGAAGCCCCCAGCCCTCCCGTTTTTACTCACCTTCACACATGTCTTCTTACTGCGGAGGAAGGCAAAGAATCCAGAGCTCCAAGTTTTGAAAACAAATGTACAACATTGTCTTCCATGTACCCGGGGAACATGAGAGTATGAAATATGAAGTGACGGGGCCTGAGATGCAGAGGTTCAGGCTCTCCATGGGCCACCCTGCAACCACAAGGAAAGGCTGGGGCGGGGAAAGGAGGGAGGAAGGGAGAAAGGGCTGACTTAACTCAGGCACAGAGGAAATGGGAACTGAAATTAGATGAAGAATTGGGGCGTCCTGTGTTTTTTCCAGTTAGCGCCTACTTCTTTGCGGCGAGCACAGGGAGAGACGCCCCCCACTATGTTTTCTAAAGCTAACAGAGTAAGGAATATAGAGCTTTCCCTGAAACCTGGAGGGGGGATGGGGCGGCGGTTGGAGCTTGGCGGCGGCCTTCCCAGCTTCCAGCCCTGTATGGGCGGCCCACCCGGACGGGTGCCAGCTTCTGCTCCAAGATCCCAGGAGCGAGAAACACCAAGACCTGGAACAAGGGGCCAAGGAAGGGCACCGGTTGGGCCTTCCCTCCGTTACTCTAAAAGAACCTCTGTAAGACTGGGGGGCTTCTGGGGGTGGAGCTTCTACAATCACTGCCCCCACCCCCAGAGCTCTCAAACCAGCAGAGCTGCCTCCTTGATGTAATTGTAAAAGGGGGAGGAAGATGGGAGAGGATTTGGGTTGGGGGGTGAGGGAAGTTTTCCTAGTTATTTTCCTTTCCTTCCCCCTTTCCCTTTCCCCCTTTCTTTCTTCCCCTTTTCCTCCTCCTCCCTGGTTGAATGTCCAGGGAGGGTGCCCCGGTTTTAGTGGGAATGGGAATTAAGGGACTGTTAGGAGGTTTAATTCCTGAATAAGAGGGGACAGTTGGAGTTTGGGAGGGAGGAGGAGTTTGGTTGATTAATTTGTGAGAGAACACAAAAAAAAAAAATATATAATTTAAACATATTTAAAAATTTACTGACAATCACAACATCCGCTTAAATTCACCAACCTATGCACCCAACCCCCACCCAATATAATCAAATCCAAAAAAAGTTTTTTCTGAATTTGTCCCCTTTTCCAAACGAAGAAATCCTTTCCCCTCCCAGAGGGGGGCTATTTTTGGGGGGCGGGAAAGTCCCTTAGCCTTGCCCCCAAGCCCTTTTTCCACCCAGAAAAAAGCAAAGTTTTTAAAAGAAGGGCCTTTCACCCCCGCACTTGGAAATTTCCCCAGGGTTTTTTTCCCGAAAGTTTGGCCTCCCTTGTCCCCCACAGCCCTTTCCTGGAAATGGGCCAGCCGCTGGGGGCCGGGCCCAACCCCCAGACGCCCTGTGGGGGTTGGGAAAGGTGGGGGGCCCGGGACCCTTTTCCCCCCCCGGGCCCACATGGGCCGCCAGTTCCCCCAGGGCTGTTCCCGCCTTTTCCCCAGCCTTGAAAGGGCCGGTTTCCGGCCTGGGCCCCCAGAAGCGGGGTTAAACGGGGTGGGGATTCATTTTAGGGCCAACCGGGAGGGGGAGGGGTTGGTTCCCCCTTTTCCCCCAGGGCCCCTTCCGCCCTCCCCACGGGGCATTGAGGCCCAAGCTCTGGGCCGGGAAACCCCCCAGGGAGCCAATTTCTCCCCCCAGGCCCCCTTTGTCTTTAAATGGCACAAAGGGGATTTACAACCTGGGGATTTAAAAAAACCGGTCCTGTGGGGTCTGGAAATCCAGAAGGGGAATTCTTTTGGGCCTGTGGGAATGGCCCAAATTTTCAGAATGGAAAACATTTTTATTCTATTTCTCTGTATGTTTTATTAAATTGGAAAGCCCATTGTTTTTGGTCTTTGGTTTTCCAAGAGGACCGATGACATCCTGGGGGAGGCGTGCTGACTCCTCCTCACTCACTCCTCCGGAGTCACCGATGTCCAAAGGCCGGACAAGACCCTATCCAAGCCGTGATGTCTGCCGTGCAATGGATAACCGAGGCCTGTCTCAGCTTGGGTGAGCTGACAGTGCTCACTCATTGGCCAGGGCCAGGTAAGAAGTGAGAAAAAAAGATGGTGATTATCCATCACAAACCATCATTGCAAAGGAGCCTGGGGTGGGAGTGGGAGGGGAGAGACTTCATTTCTGCTCAGGCCCAATTTGCACAGAAATTGGATAATCAGAGAGAAATCCCCCACAATGGATCCGCAACTCTGGGGCTGCCTTGCCCTGATTGTCTTGGCGTGGGAGCTCCTTCAGTGATTCAGACCCCGGCCCTCTGCGCCTGCTCATCTCCCGTGACAGGACAGCCATTCACTCTGAAGCCGCTGGCCCTTATTTCCCCATAAATCTCCCACAGAAGAATCAGAATTAGTAGCTAATGGAGAGATCCCTGAGATCAAGCCCTTCCAGAACAAGCGTACAAGGTGGGAAGCCAGCACACCTGGAGCTCCATGATGAGGGTGCCCCGGGCAGCTCTTAGCTCTTCTGCCCACCCCTTTGGCTCCGTATCCTGCCCTTGGAGACTGAGCCAACCAAGTCCCTCAGCCCTAACCCAAGACATGATGCCCTGAGGTTAAAAAAACAAAAGGCCAATGTGTGGAACTAGAGAAGCCCGAGAAGAGCTCCAGGAACTGATGCAAAGTGACATCGCAGAGTCCAGAAAGTCTCTCCTCCCAGAAGACATTTCAGAAGCGGCCCCTCCCTCTCTCCTGTCTCCCCACCCTCTCGGCAAAGGGTGGGGGGAGGGGTGCATCAGTGGGGTACATTGTGCATACTTTGGGACTTATTTTGATATTTTGATCAACTCAGCAGAACAGGTCAGGCTCATGGGATACAACAGTCGGGGACTAATAATCCAGTGTTTGTTGACTCATGGACTCCAGCTTCTGGGAGAAGAACTCACCATTTGGCCAAAATTGCTGGGAGAATTGGGAAATAGAGAACAGGCACAGACCCACACCTAACACTGAACCAAGAGAAGGTCAGAATGGGTCCGTGAGTTAGACACAGAGGGGCTGCTGTAAGTTAGGAGAACAAGGGCTGGTCCGCCTCGCACATCTGTGGAGATCTGAGAACTTAGGGCCAAAGCAGAACTAGAGAACATTCAGAAATGCAAAATGGACCATTTCGATTATATTAAATTAAAAGGTTTTTGTGCACACAGAACTGACGCAGCCAGGATTGGAGGAGAGGCAGAAAACTGGGGAGGATTCTGCCGTCCAAGGGTTCTGGTAAAGGGCTCATCTAAAACAGAGAGAGAATTAAATCAAATGTGTAAGGATACAAGCCATTCTCCAATTGATATAGTGATTATACCAATTTCTGCCCTCCTTTTTCTACTATTTGTTATATGGGATGACTCTGGGTGTGGAAAAGAAAGGGAGACTGGGGAAAGGAAGAATCCAGATAAAAAAAGCCCACAAAATCAATAAAAACTTATTTAAAAAAGAATAGAAGAACCACTGAATTGGGCTCCTTCCTCAGGCTGGCACCACCCCCACAGTGGAGGGAAACCTTCCTTCTGGGCCTGTCTCTCAGGAGGACCCAGCCCCCACCCGCCATCTGTCCTGGGTATCATCCCTCCCACTTCCTTTTCCAAGCTTACAAATAATCCCCATGATTTCAGTGGCCCTCACAGGGACCTCAAGCGTGTATTTATTAAGCACCTACTATATGCCCGGCCCTGTGTTAAAAGCTGGGGAGAGAGAGAAAGGTAGAAGACGATCCCTGCTCTCTAGGAGTCGGTCCATCGGCTCAGAATTCTGCATAGACGTGCTCTAGACAGGGAGGGCGCGGATGGAGGGAAGGGCCGGCAGGAAGGGGCGTCCTGGAGGCTTCTCCTAAAAGGGATTTTGGCCGGGACGGGAAGGAAGCTGGGCAGCAGGGAAAGAGGGAGCCCAGCAGGAAGAGAGGCAGGATTTCAGGCCAGCCTGCCCGTTATACTCTGGAGAAGGGTTGGGTTCACTAAATCCATTTCAGAGATGAGAAAACTGAGGCACAGAGAGTGATTGGTCCAAGATCAGCCCCCCAAATATCAGGACCAGAAGGTGAGCTTGTAACTCCTAGCTCCAGTCCAGGCCCCTTGACCGCCACCCACAGGCACCTCCTTTATTCAGTATTACAAAGACCCTCTCCCTTCTCTTATTTACCCAACTCCTCCAGGGAAGGAACAGTCTTTGACCTTTCTTTGTATTCCCAGCACTTGCTAAAGCGGCTCAGAGCCCTGGGCCTGGAATCAGAAAAGAGTTCAAATCCCATCTCAGATACTCTGTGTGACTCACTTAATCCCATCTGCCTCAATTTCCCCAACTGTAAAATAGGAATAATGATTCCCCCACAGGGTCAGGGTGAGATCAAATGAGGTATTTAGAGGAGTCACTGCCTGGCTTAAAGCCTGCCCTATATAAATGCTTATTCCCTTTGCCCCCTGCCCTCCCACCCCCACCCCCATGCACCTCAAGGCCCTGGGTTTCCAGGCTGGGCACCCGTAGGATGTGGCAATGGTGGGGCTGAACCCGCCTGTACCCTTGGTCCTTCTGCCTGGAAAGCAAGGCTGCTGGGACCAGGGGCCGTTCCCTGGGAGACCCCACTGGGTGTCCTCGGTCGGTGCTCAGGAAAGCGGGACCTTCACCCACACCGACTCTCACGCAGACCCTGCATTTGGGAAAGCTCTTAAAGGCGAGTGACCCCCCCCAAAGCGCCCCCACATCTCCCATCACCCTGGAGAGCTCCTTGGAGGAGTGATGTGGGGGGGGGGGTTATGGGACTTGCACCTGTCTGCCTTTCCCTCTCTCTGATTGAATGAGCGGTGGAGGGCGAAGAGAAGGGGTGCAGAGAGCCCCCCCCCGCCAGGCTTTCTGCCCCCGGCCCCTGGGCTCTTGCCTGAATCATTGGCCAATGGATGCATGAAGGCGCCGTAGGCCAAGGGAAGGGCAGCCATGCTTAGAGGAAGGGGCTTGGGCCCTGGAATCTGGCTTTTCTACTTATCGATGGCCGCCAGACCCACTGCCCTGCTGTGTCTCCCCCTCGTTATGGCAGCCGCCACCTCCACCAGTTATTTAGGGGGTGGTTGTGGGACTCCGTGGAGATGACGTGGGGCAAACACCATCTGCTTCAAGGCCTATAAGGTGAGGAGTCATGTTAGCCGGTGACCGGAGGGAGGGAGACCTTGCCGCCCCTTCCCAGATAGCCTGGCAGGGGAATCCAGGGGCTGAATGTTCGGTTCGTGCCTTTCAAAAGCCCACTTCCCTCGTGACACCCGATGCCCCCCTTCATCACCCGACACCCCCTTCATCCCCTGACATCCCCCTCCATCACCCAACGCCCCCCTCTATCACCCAACACCCCCCTCCCCTGACGTCCCCCTCCATCACCCGATGCCCCCCTCCATCACCTGACATCCTCGAAAGAGAGAAGGGCCACTTCCCTCCGGCTCTGGTGCAATGTCCCGCCCAGGCTGGCTGGCTGCCCACCCACAGGTTAATTGAAGCCAGGAGCCGCCGTCCCCATAAGTGCTGTGGGCACGGTGCCCGTGAGCCGGCTGTGGAGGTGTTCAGAGAAGGATGATGTAAGTAGGTTCCTGATGAAAGAATCGTTGACAGATGCTGCAAGCAGACACCCTGAGAACAGCGGCTCCGGAGCAGCTTCCCCCAGGCCCCAGGTAAGCCAGGGGCGGCTCGGCCTGCCAGGGGATAAGCTGCTGGTTATTCAATAACCAGGAACAAGGCGGGGCTGCCCAAATTCCTGGATCTCCCCGGGGAAGGGCGGGAGGCTGGGGCCCGTCTGCCAGATCGGGCTTGGAGGGCACTCGAAGCCAAACCTGGGCTGGGGAGCTGGGGTGGCAAAGGGAAAAGATGGTGAGCCGGGGGGCTTCGGGGGCAGAGAAGGGAAAAGAGAGCGAGCTGGGGGGCTTCAGGGACATGCCTGCCGGAGGCTGGGTCTGATCAGTGAAAGGCCAGTATGTGCCCAGTAGGAACACCCCACTCCTCCCCAGCCCCCGCTGCGGCCCACGGCACTCACTCACTGGGACTCGGGGGACTCATCCTTCCGGGGAAGGACAGGGATGAAGGAGGCCACCAGAGCCATGGCTGCCCCGAGGGAACAGCCAGGGAATGGCCCCAGCACAAGGGGCAGATGTCCGGAGGAGCGCGAGGAAGTTGTTCATTAAAAACAGACTTTGGGCTGAGCTGGACTTGTAGGGCGGTCAGAAGTGCACAGGGGAGCCAGAGCAAGCCCCGGGTCAGCCCGTGCAATCTCCTCGTTTTACAGGAAAGGAAACTGAGGACTCCAAGCCCTGCCTCACTGCCAGGCTGCCTCCTCACAAGGGAAGGTGTGTCTGAAGTGCAGTCTGGGAACTGGGAAGGGAGGAGGGGATGGCAGAGGGAGGGGATGGCAGAGAAAGTAACAAGAAAGGTGGGAAGAAGGGAAGGTCTGGAGGGTGAAGGGCAAGGACATAAATTCTGGTTTGGCCAGACTGAGCTTGAGATACTTTGGCAAACCCCGTCCTCAACGTGCAAGTGGGGGAGGCAGGAATGAATCTCGGGGGAGGCATCGGATGGGAAGCCCGGCCTGCACAGAGCTGACCACTGGAGCCTGGAAGGAGAGCAGGGAAGGAAAGGTCTCAGTGTGCTGTGGAGAAGCTCAGGGAGCAGACTCTGGGACTCCTGGGCAGTGAGCACGCTCCTCCTTCCGGACAGCAGTTCTGGGACCGTGGCCGCCGAGCCCAGACCCAGTGACCCTCTCTGTGCTCGAGGGCCGACCGTCCTCTGACTCAGGTTTGTTCATTTAACCAACATTGCTCAAGCTCAGGGCGGCGTGGGGAAGCCCAAGTGAGACAGACGTGGCCCTAGCGGAGTCCGCCTTCCAGGGTAGGTGCTGGAGAGGACCCAGGGCTGGCCAGGATCAGGATCAGGGAAGCCTCCACTGAGGCAGGACTCCAGTGGCTACAGGGGAGCTGGTGAGCCCTTCAACCATGAGGGACGGTCAAAGACAAACCACTGGGAAGGGAGTGAGAGGGGGACAGGGAGACGCCCGGGGTGCCCAGACAGGACAGCCTGGCAGTGGCCTGGGGGGGTGATACTTGGGATGATCCATTAGGAGGCTCCCTTGGCTGTCCCCAGGGAAGAGAAGAGGTTCTGACCCATTAGGGAAGGGAAGGGAAGAGGTCCTGCACCAGGATGAAGACAGAGGAGAGGGAGAAGAGGGAGGCCTGACCTTGGCCACAGAGGGGAGAGAGAAGCAGAGGGACAGAGGCTGCCAGCTAAGGCACTGGAGATGAGGGCCCTGCCCCTCAAGAGGGGGACCTGTAGGGCTCAGGCCCTCAGCCCTTGATGCACGTCCTTCGTGGGATGTACCTGGAGCCGAGGGCTGCCCTTCGCTCCTCCCCTGACAATGAGGATGGTGACCTTGGCCATGGACCAGACAATGGGCAACTTTCCCTCAGAGCTGGGTTTTTCACTGGGCTTTCCCGGTAGAAGTGACTGGTAGGAGGCACAGTGCTACAGGAAGCTGGGGGCCCGGAACCCGGCCTGCGTTTTCTCTTGGAACAAAGTACCTGCCCACCCGGCCTTTAGCCTGTCACAACCTTGCATTAGCTCCCAAGCCCTGGGACTCCCCTTTCCCCATTTGTAAAACGGGGTGATGGCGGCAGCTCCCTTGCCTCCCGAGGCCCTCGGAAGGCCCAGGGGAGGTCAGCCAATGGTGCTCACGGCCGACCTCAGGCCCTGAGCCAGATGGCAGCCCCGGTGTGAGGCTGGCCCCGTCACCTCCCTGGCCCTCGCTTTCCCACGTCCTGTGCCGGGAGTCTTCCTTTGAAGGCCCGATTTCATGCCTGAAGAGCCCCGGGCTGACCTACGGTGCCAGCCGTTCTCTGCCTCCCGGGGGGTTGAGCCGTTAACTCCTAACACGCTTGCAGCCAGCCTGGCCTCCAAGCCGCAATCTTTGGGGCCGCTGAACCTTGTCCATGCTGGCCTCGGGCCCAGGAGCCTCTGCCGCCCCCCATATGGCCTGTACAGGCCCCAGGCCTGGGAGCAAGACCAAGGGTGTCCCTTGGGCTCTGGAGGCTCTTTCTCAGCCCTCCCCTCACCTCCTGTTCCCCTCAGCCACCCAAAGGGCCCCGTGCCCCGGCAGCTCTCCTCTGCTAATGTCCGCGGGCCCCACAGGAGCACTTTTATCCGGCTCTCGACCCTCCCCCTTTCTCATTTAAGCCTCTCCGGGTGATGAAAGCTGAGGCAAATGCGATGTGGCAGGCCCGCCTCCCGAGAGCAACGGGCGACCCACCAGAGATCCTGTGAACCGCACTTCTGACCGCCCCCCAAAGCCTAATCTGGTCTCGGCGCAGCCGACCTCCCGTCCCAGGGAGCAGTGGGAGCCCCTGGCAGCCGCCCAGCAGAGTTCAGGGGTGATGCCGCCCGAGCCAATTCCCATGGGAAAGGAGAGGGCCCGCCCTGCAGGTAAGGGAGGGCCCGGCCTGGGCACCCCCAGCTGGGGCTGGTCAACAAGCGGCTCCCAGGGCCCGGCTGCTGGGCCCCTGCTCCCACTCTCTGAGCCCCATCTCTCTGTCTCTGTGTACGAGGGGCAACAGGCGGGACTCGGACATCCTGGGTGACAGGCAGACCGAGCCAAGGGAGCTAGCTGAGGAGCCATTGGCTCCTGGCCCAGCAGCAGCCCCCCACCCAGAGCCCCGGCCTTCTGTCCCCTGATCCCATGGAGAGAACAGGAAATGGGGAGGGGGCCTACATTCCTTCTTATAACATCTCAGAACAAGAGCTCCACCCCCACTATGGGCAGCAAAGGCGGCGACTCTAGGGAGCCGGCCCGGGATCTCCACGGGCTGTGGCTGCGCCTTTACAGACAGGCTCTGTGAGCTCCCACTAGAAGCAAGCCCCAAATCAGATGCTGGGCCGAGGAAAAATACAAATAAAGCAGCCCCTTCCCTCAAGCAGCTTGTGTTCTCCCCCCAGCACGCCTGTGAATCTGGAACTGAGGAAGCAGGAAGGAAGATGGGGGTGGGGAAAATAATGAACTGAGCCTGGAGAGAAGAGCCCAGATCGGACAGACCAAGAGCAGAAGGGAGGCTGCTCAAGGGCTTGGGGCCGACACGGACTTAATGGGAAATGGGGATCGCCCATTGAGGCTGGGAAACAAAAGTGTGGGAAGAAGCTGGGAAGGACTTTCCACTCCAGCACGAGGGACTGCCATTACTTCCCAGGGCTAGCATGGGCCCCCTGAGGGCCTGGGTAAGTGAGATGAAATGGTTAGAACTGGCTCTTGGAAGATGGATTTTGCAGTGAAGTTAGACTGGAAAAGGGAGGCCCTGGAAGCAGAGGAGCCAGTTAGGAGGAAAGGCCACAGATCTGCGTCAGACTCTCCTCACTCATGAAGAATGACTCCATCTGCCTGTGTGTCAAGAAGGGCAGTCATTGCTCTCATGGCTGCATCCTCGGCTCTCCCATCGGTGTCATCCTTTGGTTCAGGGGCCTTCCTGGACCCCAGAAGCACTCCTGTCTGTCCAGCCCAGGTCCTGTTCTTTGGGGTCACATGCCAGTTTGGGGCCTATGATACCTTCCATGGGAAGCTATGGAAGATTTGCCTCTGGATTTCTCAGAAAGGGAATGGAATTTTTTGGTTTAACTGTGACTCAGTTTCTCTGCAGAAACACCTCCTTTGGTTAGAAGGGCTCCTACCTCTGTAAGAGTCTCCATTCTCAACAGGCAGGCTCCTATATGATTCCCAGGAATGGCTCCCTAAGAGCTCAGTTTCTCAGGTCAATTGATCTCTGAGGTTAGAATTCTCAGGAAGAACCAGAAAAAGTGTGAGTTGACTTTGGGGCCAAACCTTAGGAGCTCTCCCCACCCTTTCAAACCTTTCCATTTTCTGCCCAACCGTCCTGAAATCATCCCATTCTTAAGTTCCAGACTCCCCTTGGTATTAGGAGAAATCTGTGCTTTTCAACTTCAAAAACAAGTCAGAATCACTCAACTGCCTCAGTCTCCATCTTTGCAGAGATGCGTACAACTGAATATACTTATTGCCGCATATGTGAATTATGGCTTCTTCTTGGGAACATATTAAGTTCATTTGATGCTTTTTTTGTGCTGTGTACAAGTTACAGCCATATCTGTTTAATTATTTTGTGAGCATAGTAATGCAAATTTTTAAACTGTATTTTTATACAGTCCATCGATAAGCATTTATTAAGCACCTATTAGGTACCAGGCAAAGTGCTAAACCATTGGGATACAAAGAAACGAGTTTATACAAACTAATTCTGAGACATCCATATCTCTATCTACATACTTTTCTCCAAGTAGCCGCGTTTGTAGAGAAATGATCATTATGTATATGAAACAATAATAGGTCCACCAAGTTGGTGATATATTAACCTATATTTGTTATTTAAAAGGCATTTGTGTATCCTACATAGATTTTAAATTGACTTGGAGCAAAATAATAATTTAAATAGGAAAAAAAGAGAAACACATCAAATTAACCGGAGTTACCCCCAAATATCATCCAATATCAAGTTTCTAATATTTGAAGATTTAAGGATACTTCAAATAGCCTTTTTATATAATAGCTTTTTTACTTTTCCAAATACATGCAGAGATAGTTTTCAACATTTACCTTTGCAAAACCCTGTGTTCCAGATTTTTTAGGCAATAACTACGAAAAGGAAAAATTCCACAGAGGGAAAACTCTGGGATGAAGAGTGATGGGAGAGGATTCTTTAGACACGAAGAGGAAAAAATCCGCAGAGGGAAAACTGGGATGAAGAGCGATGGGAGAGGACTTAGGGATTTTGGCGAGGACTTGGGGGAAGTTGGAGGAGCCAGACAAGGAAGTGCTTTGCCGGAGGGGAAGGGGAAAGGAGGTGTGAGTAGTGAATATGAATATTGTGAATAGTGCTACTGTTGCCACTCTCCATTTTGCCTTGCTAGCTCTGCTGGCTTTCTTTATGATTGATGGCCAGGGACCCCACGGGTGCCTAGGGTTTTGAAGAGCGCCTGGTTTTCTCTTCTCCTGAACGAAGAGATGAATGAAGTCAGATGAGCCCAAGAGCTAAGACTTCCCCCTTCTCGTCCTCCAGAAGCTTGTCGTTGTCCTGGCCGATGAAGGGCTTCGGCTGGGACTGACCGGGTCCCTCCAACCGCCACATGCTTGTGGGGCTTTCCCAGTGAGCACAGATGTCCCGGAAGGGCCCAGGCCCTTGGGAGGCACAAAACTTGTATTCCGGACCATGGGTGACCGGGGAGGCTGGCTGCCTCCGGATTCCCAAACTTTTTTCCCATCCGGGTCATCTGCAGCTCCCCATGTACCCCAGGGGGGTTTTATCTCCCTGTTCATAGGTAAATACTCGTGTTTCACAAATACCTGGGGAGTGAATCACCATTCTCCTGTTTAAGCCAACACAGACCACATCAAACAAGCGTTCCAAAGGGTGATTAATCATTAATTAGAAATATTTGAGAACATGTGGCCAGTGGGGATCATTTTTCCTCCTCCCCCCTCCTCCTTTTTAAAAAAGAATTAACAAAGATTAAACCTTAACTTTAATCTATGCAGGAAACAAATGTATCATAGTGTCATGAAAGTCTCAACTAATCGAAGGCAGAAGGGCAAATATTTAAGATGGGGAAACTCCACATCCTCCTGGTCTCCGGTTGTTAAACAGAGAGCTGCTTGTGAGCACATTTGGGTCCCACCCCGCCCTCCCCCAACCAAGCCTCCGGCGTGAGCCAATGGGTGGCAGGGACAAGGTGGGGCTGGGCAGGACCCCTCTGGGAGTGACCAGGTCAGGGGCAGGTTCTCAGGCAGCCTGGCGGTTCATTAACCTGAGATGATACCAGGTGAGGTTCTGCCTTGGGTGGCAGGGAGGGGCCCGTGTTTGAATCCCATCTGCAATACTACACAGCTGCATGATCCTAAACAAGTCACTCTGGGCCTCAGTTTCCCCAGATGAAAGACAAAATGTAACGCACACTTCACAGCCTCGAAATATAGAAAAGTAAAATGAGATAACAGATAATGGAACAGAGCCAGAGGATCCATCAATCACTGGCTCTGTGACTGAGCAAGTCACTTCTGTGCCTCAGTTTCTTCAAATGAAAATGGAGGGGAGGTGAACTGAGCCCTCCGGAGGCACCTTCCTGCTCTAAATCTATGCTCTTACAAAAGTAAGGAATAAAATCTCATCTAGAGCTCTTCATATCAAACATGGCCTAACTCTTTTATTGATTTATTTTTTGCTTGTTTTTTCATGGTCTAACTCATGAGAATGATCTGTTTTTTAAAGAAACTTTTTTTGTTTGTTTGTTTTTGCCACGACAGCGGCTCCTGCAGAAATCCCAAAGGTGGAGCCAACCTAGTTATTTTAAAGATAAAAGGAACTTCTCCAGCATTCACAGCCCCAGAATGTAAGAAGCACAAACAAGTATTCTGACCATGCCCGTTTGACAGATGAAGAAACTGAGGATCTTCCCTTGGGAAGGTGGCAGGACTCCTAAATGTATGAGAGGGTCATACCCCAGGACTGAGATCAAGAAATGGGGGGAGGATCCAAGATATGTAGCCCCATCGTCTAGGGAAAGACCGGCTCAGTCCGGCATGGCCTAGCGGGCACTACCAGGAGCAAAGGTGGCGGGGGGAAGTAGCTGGACAAGGAGGCGATCGTTGGTTTGGTGACCAGAAAGATTTCCTAATGATCCCAGATATCCGCGGGGGGCCCAGGCCCCTGGGAGGTCCAAGTTCAGCGGAGGTGTCCAAGCCTAGGGGGGCAGCTCGTCCAGGGATGCTGTAGTGAGGGTTTCTTTTGGAGGAAGAAAGTAAAGAAATACGCATTTATTAAGCTCCTACTATGTACCAGACACTACGCAAAGCGCAGTACAAATATCTCCTTTGATCCTCACAACAAACCAGGGAGGAGGGTTTTATTATTGTCCCCAGTCTATACCTGAGGAAACAAAAGCAGAGATGAAGCCCAGAAGTGTCTGAGGCTGGATTTGAACTCAGGTCTCCAGGGCTGCTTCCTGAGATAGGGGTTAGCTTCTGAGTAACCCCCCCCCCCACACACACACACACACACAAGCTTCTAGGACGATCTGAATTAGACATACATGAGTTGGAGGGGCCAGCGGGGCCGGACAGTGCTGGGGAGAGCCGCCATTTCTCCAAGACCACGTCCCTGTGCCAGGGAGCGCCCAGGTCCTAGGGAAGGAGCCAATGAGCCCTCTGGGGACAGGACTGGGCCCCCAAGGTTTCGGTTGGAGTGCTGGCCAGTTGGCCGCCCTCCCCACGGCGAGAGTTCTGTTGGGGAGGATTCTGGGTGCCCGCCCGCTGTGACAGGAGCCACTCTCCTTTCATGGAGGTGGGGATCCTTGGAGGCGGAGCTCAGGCCACTTCTCAGCTGTAAAAGTTCCTGGAGAAAGGTGCTAGTTAATGAGAAGACCCTCTGATCTCTCCTCCTTTATGGCCCCATTTATCACTGTGATAAAGTAACAGGTGTCATGATTTTTGCTTTTAAATGCGCCCAATGTGTTTACCCAATCTCAGCTTCTCCCTGGGCCCTACTGGGAAGCCCGGCTCCCCTCTTTGCCTCTCTAAGGGCTCCGGGGGGGGCCTCCCTTGGGGGGATCAGAGTCAGGCTCATCTCCCTCTCACCCACGGAGTGGGCTCCCTGCTCCCCTTCTCCCCCCCTCCTCGAAACTGGGGGGAAAGCCGGCGGGCAGCCTGTAGCAGCGCCCCATCTGCCCCTGGGGGCCGGCCCTCCCAGCTGAAATCTGCCTCATTATCTTTATAGCGGCGCTGTAGACTCTGATTAGGGTGGGATCCGTTGGGACCGCAGTATCTCCCTCATTCCCACGCACCTTTCCCAGCTCCAGCTTTGTAGTGGCGTTATTGCCATGCAGGGGTATGACTTTAATAACATCAATAAAGATAGGGCCCTGGGAAAGCCGGGCCAAGTGAGCCTTCTAGAGATCGATGCGGGGAAGCTGCCGAGCCGGACGTCCTGCCGGAGCAGCTGCACGGCCCCGGCCTCTGGAAAATTGGGCCCGGCCGGGATGGAGGGAGCCCTCGGAGCCAGCCCGGGCCGGGGGGCCAGTCCCTGAGCTCAGAGGGGGCCCTCAGGACCAGCCCGGGCCCAGCAGCCAGTCCCTAGTGCTCGAGCTCAGAGGGGGCCCTTGGAGCCAGTCCCTCATGCCCGAGCTCAGAGGGGGCCCTCGGAGCCAGCCCGGCCCGGGCAGCCAATCCCTAGCACCTGAGCTCAGAGCGGGTCCTTCCTCCAAAGGCTGAGGGTCCCAGGGAAAGTGTGGCCATGATGTGAAGGCTGGAGCAGTTAACTGAGTATTTATGAAGTCCCTACTGGGTGTGAAAGGCTGGGGCTGGATTTGCGATCTCACTGAACTCCCAGGAAGGAAAGCCCTCGCCCAGGACAGCCCAGGGTCCCATGGTGAGTCGCCCTCAGAGGCACACCTCCAGACTAAAGGCCCATCTCTCCCCCCTGCACCATTCCACCCTCGAGAGGCTTATGTTCTATTGCAGCATCCCAGCTGTGGCCGCCATCCCACCCGTCCTGGTCCCTGCACAAGGGGGAAAGTGCTGGAGGAACCGCTGAGCTGCCAGCCTGCTGATCCCTTTGTTAGTCAGTTAAGGCGCCTTTAGTAAGCACCTACTGTGTGCCAGGCACTGTGCTAAGCCCCGGGGATGCAGAAAGAAACCCAAGCCAACCCTGGCCCTCGGGAGCTCTGACGGGGGAGACCAAGCACAAACTCTCTGGCCCGACAGGCCCTAGGGGAGGAAGTGGGCGAGCAGGAAGTGGTCGGAGGCCCAGATCTCTCCAGAGTCTGGCTGCTAACGCGTCCTGGCTGCAACCTTCAGCATATCCTTCCCGTCTGCAGGGGCTCCCTGGGTCCCATCCCCCAGCACACTGCAGAACGGGCTCCATATGAGCCCCATAAAGGCCTTCATGCCCAGAGGGCAGTTGGCTGGGCACTGGCCACATGTGCTCCAGCTGTTCCACAAATCCTGCAGCAAAAATTCTACTACTAAGGCCAGATTACTGCACTCTCAGCCTCAGTTTCCTCATCTGTAAAATGGGATGGAGACAGGAACAAGTACTTCTAGGCACGTACCATGTGTTATTTTCTTCTTGTGGGCCGTTTCAGTCATCTCTGACTCCCTGTGACCCCATTTGGGATATTCTTGGCAGGGATCTTGGAGCCATTTGCCATTTCCTTTTCCAGCTCATTTTACAGATGAGGAAATTGAGGCCGTAGGTGTTAGATGTTGCCCCAGATCACCCAGCTGGGAAATGGCCAGAGAGCCACCCCCAGAGAGCAGCCCCCCCGCTTCACAGAACAGCCCTGGGGCTCAGACCTGGCGGCAGCCAGCAACCTTAGGGCACCACGGGAACACCAGTTGTAATTCTATTTGGGACAAGCCAGCTCCCTCTGCCTCGGTTTCTCCATCTGCAAATCTGAAGGGGTCGGACTCCATGATCTCCGAGCTGCCTTCTGCCCCCGGACTAGTCCAGACCGGAGGTTACCCTTCCCTGACTGGCCTTTGGCCTCTGCTTAAAGACCTCCCCAGAGGAATCAGACTGGTCTTTGTAAGATCATCTATCCGACCCCGCAGCCCCCAAGAGACCCCCCCCCCCCCCCCCCCCCCCCCCCCGGGGTCAGTCGCAGAGAACCTTGTTCTGATGGAATTCGTGATCTGAGCAGCTGTTCTCAAACCCGCCAACCCACGCTCGGGTTCAAGCGCCAGGTCTCTGCCCCCACGGCTCCGTCCTGCCCCCGCACGCCGCGGCCCGGGAGCAGCCAGAGCCGGAGACGGCCCGGCACGCCCGGCTTCGGGTCGGATCCCGCCGGGAGCGGCCTCGTTTCCAGGCTTGCGCAAGACGTTCACCACAGACCTATTAAGAGGGTTAGCCAAGAGCGGGCGTTCCCGCCTCCCTGGCCACGGCTGTCCAGGTTCCCCTGCCAGATGCCAGCCGCCCACACGCCACTGTCCCTTCTCCGGGAAGGGGCCATCTGAGCATCGTCCCCTCCAGGGACCCACAGCGCAGTCGGTTTCCGGGGCAGATCCCTCTTAGAGACCCCCTTCCCGGCACACAGACGGTGCTGTTCCTGAGGCCTTTCTGCTAAGGCCGGGGCCCAAGTCCCTGGAAAGGCCCGGTTTTATTTCCCCTGGGTCAGAGGCAAACTCTGGGAAGTTCCTGCACTTCTTGGCCCCTTCCCCAGCTACAGAAGGGGGCTGTGCATCTGGCAGAGCCCCAAGTAATGGTTCTGGAACCTGGAGAAAAGTCAGCCAAAGGGAAGGAGAGGAGATTCAGGTGCTGATGGGGATGGGGGTCAGGAATAAAATTGGCTGGGGGGGGTCGGAAATAGAACTGGCTGGGGGGGGGGGTCAGGAATAGAACTGGCTGGGGGGTGGGAATAGAACCAGCAGGGGGGGGGGAAGGGAGGAATAGAACTGGCTTTTGAATCCACCAGCAGCACAATCCCAGGCATTTTTGAGCAGAGGCCCCTGCCCCGCCGGCCAGACTGGAGAGGTTTGCCCAGCCGGGTCAGCTATGGTCACAAACCCGGGACGGTCACTGAGACTGGATGCGTCTGGGCCAGGGTGGGCGAGGGGTGTGTGCATGGGCATGTGCAGAGGCAGAAGGGGGGGCCAATGGGCTGCATGGGGCAATGGGGGCAGGGCAACCTCCGAGAGGCGGAAGCAGCCTTCCCCCTCCTCTATTTCCATCCCTCCAGGGCCTCAGGCCCCCCGGCCAGGAACAGCTCTCCAAGCTCCAGATCCTCAGGGAAGAACCGGCGCCACAGAAGTAAAACACATTCGTTTAATATTTGATGAAGTCCTGCTTCCGGGAGTATCACAAATTTGCCAATCTCACCCAAGACAGTTCCAGAGTGACCGGGCCTACTGGGCGGGAAAGGCCCCGGCCCAAGACGGGTCTGTGCTGTGGAGATCTGACTGCCAGGGTGGGGAAAGGCAGCTCTGCTCCTCCGGACTCAGTCTCCCCCATAGCCAGAGCTTTGTTCTCTAAAGGAAGGCCCAGTTCAGTGTGAGCAGAGGATTTGGAATCACACACACCCCTCCCCCACCCCTGCCCACTCCCGGCTTTCCAGCCTCTGAAGAAAAGCTGCGATGCTGGGCTAGGGCACCTGGCAGCCGCTCCCCCTCTAACTCTAAGTGGCCCTTCCAGGCCTGGCCCCCGAGAGCCCCCTTGCACTGGGCCTCTAAGGGCAGTGCCCCAGAATCACCAAGGTAACCCCAAGGGGAGACCCCAAACCTCCCCACCAGGCCAGAGCTTGGCCTACAGGTGCTTATCATCAAGGGGGGGCCCCCTCTCACCACCCTGCACACCCACGACTCACGGCAGGGGCACCCATCTCACTCTCTCCCCTCCCCCCCTCTGCTTCTGCCTTTGTCTCTCTACCTTTCTTTGAGTCTGTCTCTGGGTCTCTCTGTCTGCCTCTGTCTCTGTGTCTTTGTGTCTCTCTTTCTCTATCTGGCTCAATCTCTGTTTGCCTCTCTGTCTCTGTCTATCTGTGTGTGTGTCTGTCTCTGTCTCTCTGTCTCTCTTTTTGTCTCTCTGTCTCTGTCTCTCTGTCTCTGTCTCCCTATCTCTGTCTCTCTTTTTGTCTCTCTGTCTCTGTCTCTTTGTCTCTCTGTCTCTGTCTCTTTGTCTCTCTATCTCTGCTTCTGTGTCTCTCTGTCTCTGTCTCTTTGTCTGTTTCTGTGTCTCTCTCTCTGTCTCTTTGTCTCTCTGTCTCCCTATCTCTGTCTGTCTCTGTCTCTCTGTCTCTTCTCTGTCACCTTCCTTCTCTCCCTCCCCCCTCCCCCCTCCCCTCTCCCACCCAAGGCTGGAATGTGCAGTTTCTGGGCACGGGAGCCTGAGGGGAGCGAGCTGCGTCCCGGGCACCAGGGAGATCCACAAACATAGCTCTTCTTTCCCCAGCTCCCTTTTTCTCACGGTCCCTGAAAAGGAGGCGATCAGGTGATACGTGTGGGATTACTCTGTGTACAGGTGCGGAGCAGGTAGCGAGGGGTGGAGAAAATCCTCCCTGTGTGTGCTCAGGGCTCTCTGCGGGCCCTCCCCGGGCACTTCTTGGCAGGGCGACCCGGCCCGCTGGCACGCCGCGGGGAGCCAGAGTGTGAGAAAGTCAGTCAAGCGGAGGAAACGGGGCCGGGAGGCCGCTCCAACCTCTCTCCCTCTCCTCTCTCCTCCTGGTGAGCTCTGGGCGAAACCCACCGGCTTCTGCTGCCCAGGAAACAAAGGCCGAGGGCCTCCCACCGCAGAGCCTCTCTTTATGGTTTGGAAGGGAACATGAAGCAGGGAAGGGAGCAGAAGTGACTCAGAGCTCCCCTGAGGGCAGGGAGAAGCCGCCGACTGCCCCCTCCCTGCCCTGCCCGGGCCCCACCCTCCATCCCTGTGCTTGGGATGCTGGATCCGGCTCTTTTGCACCAGGGGTCGGCACATCTGAGGCGAGTGCAAAAGGACTCTCATCAGTCCAGCCTAAGGTCCCGGTCACCGGAGTGGGCTCTTGCGGCCCGAACCTTCCTGGGCACCTAGATCTCGGCCGTGTGAACATTCTGAGGAGGAGCCGCCTCCGCCCGCTCTGAGTTGCCGGCCCCAGCCTCAGGATGCTGAGAGGAGTTTCAGGAACCGTCCTCGGGGAGAGCAGGGACTGGTCTTGTTGGGGCAGAGAACCCCAAACCGCCCACATGTTATTTTGGGGCCGAGCCGGCGAGTCAAGGTCACCTCCACCTCTCGCTCTGTCCTTCGGGAGCCCCGCCAGCTTTGCCAACTGCTGCCCAGGCCACTCGTCTGGGCACTGAAAGAACACGCCATGTGCCAAGATTGCACAGCCCCGAGCCGCCGCTGGTCTGTCTCCGAGGAGCTGTTTGGGGACAAGGAACACGAGGCTTCCTGTTCTCTGGAGTCTGGGGTGGTCCTCAGGGGGAAATGAGTCACATTAACTCTTTTGTAGGAGCCATCACCCACTTCCCATCGAGAAGCCGGGGAGAATCGGAGCCATTGTTTGTCCCCCTGAGCTTTGGGCGAATCATAAAATAGGTCGGGAGTCTGGAAGAGACTTTACAGGCTCTGTAATCCCAGGCTTCACATTTTCCAGATGAAAGGGGGGGGGGGAAGGGATTTGCCCAAGATCACCCATATGGCAGAGGAAAGAGGATGGGGGAAAGGAAGGAATAAGCATTTATTAATCACCTATGGTGTGCCAGGCCCTGTGCTCATCAATGTACAAATATTCTCTCATTTGAGCCTTGTAACAGCCCTGGGAGGTAGGGGCCATCATTAGGCACGTTTCCTGATTAAAGAAACTGAGTCAGAGATAACTGGGTCTTCAGGCTCATGATCTATCCACTGGGGTTGTAGTTTCACATATAAAAGCTGTGGAGAAGGGAAGGTCTTTGCTTCCACAAACTGGGCTCCATCCCGGCAGTACTTGGACATCTTCTTCGTTTTATGCTCCCTCGGGTTGGTCCTGGGAAGGTAAGAAGGTGGCAAGGTCACTAACAAAGAGCCGGAGGTCTGGAGGCTCCACTGGGCCCTCAGACTAAAAATGCCCAGCAGGCTTTATTTAACCTGACCCTGAAATACAAAGGCCCTGGAGCTACTTCTGAGCCTGGCTTCGGACAGAGCAGCTCCCCCTCCTCCCTCCTCCCCTGGGACTCCCAGCACCTACAGTCTGGCCTTGGGGCCAGGAAAGGTGCTTGGGGCTGATACCAAGCTGACCTCCATCCTCAGAACACGCTGCTCCTCCCCTTCTGACACACAGCAAATGAAATAGCTGGCCCACTTTAACGACTGGAGGCCACTCTGACCGGTTGGATTCTGAAGGATTTGTCGCCGTTCGGTTGGGCGTGACTCGGTGACCCTGTGAACCAGCTGCCCATCCAGAGGGGCTTCTTGGCAAGGAGACCGCAGTGGCCCACATTTCCTTTCCCAGGATCAAACGGCCAAGATCTGGGATCACATGGGAACTCCGGGCTGTCTTTCCAACTCCAGGCCCGATCTTTTATCCACAGTGGGTTAGAATGGTCCACAAGGATGATGGGCGGACCCCGCAGGGTCCTGGGACTTCTGAAGGTAGAGCTGGATGGACCCACTGTTAGCGTTAGTGAAATGAAGGCAAATCCAATTCCAGACAGGTTGGATGTGAGCCCCTGGGGTCCCTACTGCCTCTCAATCCCGCAGGGAAACCCCATTTTCCCCAGTCATTCATCATCGACCTTCCAGCCATCACTACCTTGAGATGTACTAGTTTAGGGAAAAAGGGCTGTGTTGGACCATGTTGCCTGTCAACAAAGAAGGCATTGTTTCCCAGCTCCTGCAAACATGACGGGACACAGCCCCTTTTGCAGTGTGTTAAGAAAAAAAGTCCCGTCTCGCCCAGGGGGCAAAAATGAGTAAGCCAAGCCTCAAATGAGGTAAATCTTTGGCTGAGGACCTGTGGGCTCTCCTCGCAGGCTGAAGCAGAGCTGGGAAGGTAAACACTGGGAGAGCCACAATGACTCCTTTATTTTGGGCCGGGCCATTTGGAGGAGTTAAATGCTTGGCTATGGGGTGAGCGGCTAAGGAGCGTTCCCATCATGAAATGGCACTTGTTCAATGAACCGCAGCCCGGCACATTTCTACTCGCTTCCTATCGAAAAGGGTCAATCTCCACTGTTGTCACACACACTCACACTCACACACACAGTCACATATTCACACACACACTCACTCACACTCACACTCTCAGACACACTCCCACACCCTCCCACTTACACACAGACACACTCACGAACTCACACACACACTCCAAGAACCCCATGCAGAAGCTCAGTCAGGGAACCCCCCCACCTCCTTGAAAGGTCAGATACTTTGGTGGTGGAGGGTAGCACCTCCTAGCATTTCCCATCCACCCACTGCCACAGGAAAGGTCCTCTGAGAGACCCCTGGACCTAAAGGCCCGCACCAGGACCAGCTGTGATGGGCAAGGGGGAAGGGAGAGACCCCTGAAATGATCTGTCAGAAAGGCTCGGCTATTCAGAGACAGAAAGACACCTCCCCCACCCACCCACCCACCCCCCACGCCCCCGTCCCTGTGTGTGTGTGTGTAAGTGTGGGGGCCAGTGTGAAGATCCAATCTGCCAGTAACATCAAGGCAATTTCCCAAGCCACAGGTGCCCTGCGAGGTTTGGGACCGTCCTGATTGAGCCGGCTGAGTTAGCTTCATTTTTGAAATGTCTCATCGTGTCCTTGAGTTAACTGGATCGTAGATTTATTTCCCAACTGGCTGCATTCTATAGATACCCATCATCCCCCAGAAACCTTTTCATGCTAGAAGATCACTTTAGCCCCCAAACCCAAGGTACCATCTACCCCTGGGTCCCCTGTCTCTGACTGGGACGGCTCCTCCAGATCATCCATTTAAGGAGGCCCGTTTCTCACCGGCTGAACCCACCCTGGCCCTCGGCATGATGGAGGGTCCCCCCCCCCAACACACATACCACTTTCTCAGCCTCCCTTATGTGCTGCCCTTCCCAGTAGGGAATATAAGAGATCTGAGAGCAGGGGCTTTTCACTTGTTTTTATTTTTAGTGCTTAGTTCATTACCTGGCACATAGTGAGCACTCAATGCTGGGTAGGACCTTCCAGGACTTAGAACCCGAGGGTTCCTTAGAAGTCATTAACTGCCTTTAACAGGTGGGGAAACTGAGGTCCAGAGAGAGGGATGGCTCTGCCCAAGGTTCCGGGGCTAAGACAGGGTCTTGGGTTTTCATCTTCACGCTTTCCCAGTAAGCCCAACTCCTGGATGCCCAAAGCCAGTCATTGAGAGGAAGCAAGGGACCGAGTCCTGAGGGTCCGACGGTTCAGCCCCAGAAGCCCTTGAGTCAGGAGCTGCCCCCTCCAAGCTCTGGTGGAAGCCTCAGGACCACATTTGCCTAACCTGTTGTTACCCCCGGGTTAGTGGGGATGGGGGTGGGAGGGGTTCTTGGACCGAGTCCCAGCTGGGTCAGTGACCTAGACTCCCTCCAGCCACTCCCCAGCAGTCCGGGGCAGCCTTTCCCTAGATGCCCTGCCCCAGACTCACAAGGCTGTCTACAGGGTTACAGCCACGGGGACTCGGGCCCATTTAGCACATCATTAACTTTTCTCCCAGAGACAACTAGGTGGCTACTGGTGGGTAGAGGGCTGCCCCTCCCGTCCAGAAGCCCTTGGGGGAGGGGACGTCCTGTACCATCCTTGGAGACCCTGGAGTTCTGATCCGTGCCTTAAGGCTGGGGAGGGGGAGCCAGGGAAAGGAGAGACTGGGAACCAACTTCCCCTCCTCACCACCACCATAAAGGGGAGGACAGGGATCATCTTTCCTAGGGGAGGCAACGGAAGCTCAAAGAGGAAATGACTTGCCCAGGGTCCCACTACTGAAAGGTAATGATTTTTAAGGCATTTAAAGCCCAGCCTTTAAGTGGAGGTCCGGGTTCTGTCCCTGCTTCTGCATTGGATGGTTCCTTTTTCTTTTTACATGATACCTGACACACAGTAGGAGCCTAATGGATGCTCCTAAATGGAACTAAAAGCAAATGAAGTGCCTATCATGTTAGAAAACATTTATTTCTTTCAAGCTCCCAGTGCTTTGCTTCCTTTGGGGAATAAATAAAGGAGGGGAGGGGGAGAGATGACATTTTCCAGCTGAAGCAGGTCAGAAGGTTTGGGGCCCGTTGCCCCGGCTGACCCGGCCCAGGGCCTTGACCGTGGCCGTGTCCAGCGGGGGCTCCCTCCTCCTTTCCGGGCGCCTCCTCCCGGAGCCTTCCCTGATTCCCCTCAGCCTCCGGGGGCCTGCTCCTCTCCGGGCCGGCCCCAGCTCCTTTTTCTGGACGGGGCTCCCCCGGGGCCACGGACACATCCCACTCCCCTCCAAGGGCACGGAGGGCCCGGGAGGCGGCTGGGCTGCCCATTCCTGGCCCCCAGATCGTGGGGGTCTCACTCCGAGGATGGGGGCCGAGGGAAGCGAGTTCCCAAAATCCCAGGGCAGAAGGCAGCCGCCAGAGCGCCCCGAGCCCCCCAGACCCCGAGCCTTCCCTCAGCCGCGGCCCCATGTCGCTTATTGTCACCTTCAGTAGCTTTGGGCCGGGCACACAAGAGGAGCTTAATAAAGGCTTATCTGGCTAATGGCAGGGAGAAAGCGGAAGGAATCAGAGAAGGTGAGGGAAGGAGGGAGAGGGAGGGGGAGAACCCCCGGGGAGCGGGGAATCGCCGAGGAGGAAGTCAGAGCGCAGCCTTTGGGGGCCCCGGGAAGGGCGGGCGGGGGCGGGGGCGGGGGGAGTGGGCAGGCGGCTGGCGGAGGGCGGGAGGGTGGGAAACTGCTCTGGGCCGGGCGGGTCCCCGGGCCGCCCGGGTGGTTCCCGGCCCCGGCTCACCACCTGGGGGGCGGCGGGGGGAGCGTGGCTTTCCGGCCGCGGGGGCCGCGGGGGCCGCGGGCCTGGCGCCGCAGCTGCAGCCGCCCGGGCGGAGGGAGGGCCCGGAGGAAGGCCCGGAGCGGGCGGTCTCCCGGGAGCCGGCGCAGGAGAGCCTCCAGCGGCCGATCGCCCGCCACGTGTCACCCGGCGGCGGCGGCGGCGGCGCTGGGGACGCGGGGAAGTGGGAAGTGGCCGGCCGGCAGCCGCCGACGGCCTGCCTCCCCCTCCCTCCGCCCTCCCCCGCCCGCCCGAGCCGCCTGCACGCTGGCCGAGCCGGGGCCGCGTCCCCCAGGCGTCTCTGCCTGACCCGGGCTGGCCAGCCCCAAGGACCAGCCCGGGGACCGCGGCCACGTCCGGAGCCCCGCCGGAGCCTCGGGTCCCTCTCGGGCGGCGGTGGGGCTGACCTGCCTCCGGTCTGGGTCCCCTGAGCTGTCAGGCAGCTCCAGACCGGGAGGCCGCCCCCCCCCCCCAGTTTTTCCCCAGCTGTCTGGAGTGGGAAAAGGCACCCTGAAGCGAGGTGGGGGCGGGGCTGGGGCTGCGGGGCGCGAGTACTGGAGGGCCCCTCAACTGCCGGGGTGGTGGAAGGGGGGAACTCCAGCCCGGTGCCCTGCCCCCTCCCACCTGCTCCGGGACGCAGATAACAAGTTAATGATTGTCCCCAGGGTGAGGTCAGCCCGGGAGCGCCCCCTCCTTCTAGACCTGCACCCTGCCGCGGGGGAGGAGGGGGCTGAGCGGCTCGGCTCCCCCCCCCCAACTGATGCCCCCTCGGGGAACTGGGTCACTTCGGGGCCCGGGATGTGTGTGACCAACCTGCCAAGCGGCAAGCATTTATTAAGCACCAGCTGTGTGCCTGGCGTGCGGTTAAGGGGGGGCAGGAGAGGGGTTCAAAGCGGATATTGCGCCAGCCCCCCTCCCCCGTCCGCAAGGAAGAGCCCGAACTTGGCCGAGGCCGGCGCCCCCTCCCCGGCCCCCACGCGCGCAGACACACGCGCGCAGACACCCACTCACACTCGCCCCGGGCGGCCGCACCAATGAGGAGGCCGCAGCGCGCAGGGGGCGTGGTTTTCCCAGGCTCGAACACAGCAGCTGCTATTTACCTTCTTGGCTCCTCCGGGATAATATAAACCATCCCCCGCCCGCCCGCCCGCCCTCAGGGCGGCTCAGCCGCGGCCGCGCGCGCACACCCACCCGGCGCGCGCACACGCCACCCCCTCCCCGGCCGCCGCCGCCGCCGCGGCTGCAATAAAACATCCTGGCACGTGCTCCCGCTTCGGGATCGCCCTCGCCGCCGGCCGCCTGATGTCAGCCTGCGGCCGGCCCGGCCGCCCTTAAAGGGCCCGCCGGCCGACTGGCGAGCGAGGAGAGTGGCCCCAGCTCGCCGGACTGAGCCCGGGGCCTGCGGGCCCGCTCCCCGCGCGGCCGGCCCGGCCTCCTAAACCTGCCCCTCCCGAGTCCGAGGGGAGGGGCGCAGTCCCCATAAATTCACTTTCTCCTGCTCTCTCCAGCTTTCCGACTGGGGGGGGATGCGGGGTGCAGGGGGACGTCTGCTCCCGGCTTGTTTTCCGACTTGGGGACCGCGGAGAGGAAGGGATGGATCGGGCCCCGGGGGGGTGGGGGGCGCAGCGGACCAAGCCCGAAGGCGGCTCGCGCTCTCCCTTTCCCGGCTCTTCTGTGATCTCTTCGCCCGAGGTGGGGGTGGAAGGAAAGAGGGCGGATTTTCCCCCTTAATCGCGCAGTGTTTGCCCTGGGCTGGGTCGGTGGGTCCGAGGCCGGGGGCCCTGCTGCAAAGCCCCTTCTCTGGGCTACCTGCGGGGTTCGAGCGGGGGGCCGGGCGCTGGCTGGTGGGTTGGGAGATGGGGGGGGGGTCTCTGGCCTGAACGAGCCCAGCATGCGCTCCCCCTTCCTTTGTCGCCCCCCGCCCCCAATCAATCAGTGCAGGGCTCGGAGCTCGTCTACCCCCCGCAGCCCGGGGCTCTTCAGCCCTTGCGAGTACGTTCGAATAACATCACAAATCCATATACCCCCGGAGGGAGAGTCCGCGAGGTGGACGCTTCCAACTCAGAAGCTGCGGCTTTTTGCTGCACTCTGATCCACGCTGCGTGTGCGTGTGCGTGTGTCTCTTATGACAAAGGAAGGAAGCGGGGGGAGAACACGGCAGAGAGCCACCCAAGAAATGCCTTTTCAAACCCCTTGCCCAGCCCTGCGCGGCTGGGAGCCGGGGAACGAAGGGTTAAATTTCCTTTGATTGACACCGTAGCCTCTGCTGCCCCGGGTCCAGGCGCGCGCCATTGGCCGCCAGTCCTTGCGCCTGACAGCCAATGGGGGGGCGCCGTCCACGAGCAGTGCCGCGTGTCTCCTCCTCCCATTGGCTGAAAGTTACTGTGGGAAAGAAAGTTTGGGAAGTTTCACACGAGCCGTTCGCGTGCAGTCCCAGATATATATAGCGGCCGCCAGGGCAGAGGAAGATCACACAGGACACGGAGCTGGTGCCGCTAACAGAGGAATCCCCAGCTCTCCCTCTCCTTGGTCCTGGAATACGCTGCCGACTTTAAAAAAAAAAAGTAGCCAGCGACAGCATCGGCCCCCGGCGCTTGCGAGAAGAGCCCGGATTGACTGTCGGAAAGACGTGGTGCAAAGTTTCCTAGCAAAGGGACGTAAACGGCCCCCAAGCCGCCCCCTTTTCCGCAAGATCTTTAAAAGGACTAAAAATAGCGCTCCCGAGGGACCTTTGATTTTTCCCGAGAAACAGAAAATGCCAGCGGATATCATGGAGAAAAGTTCCTCCTCCCCCGTGGCCGCCACCCCGGCCAATGTCAACACAACGCCCGATAAGCCAAAGACTGCGTCGGAACACAGGAAGGTAACTATCGCTCTCCCTTGGGTCCCCGGCAGTTTCCCGAGGAAGCGCGCGCGCGGCCCGCCGGCCCGGGGCTCCTCCACCCCCACCCGCCCGCCCGCCCCGCGCCCTCGCCCCCGCCGCCCAGGTTGGGTTGCCAGCTCTGAGCGCGCCCCTTTCTCGTTTCTTTGCAGTCGTCCAAACCAATCATGGAGAAAAGGAGACGAGCGCGAATTAATGAGAGCCTGAGCCAGCTGAAAACGCTCATCTTGGACGCCCTTAAAAAAGACGTAAGTGGCCGGGCTTGGACGCTGGGGTCGGGGCGGGGGGGGGGGGGGTTCGTGCTGGGGCAGAGCTCCCTGAGCACGGAGGGGAGCACGACTATTGCTGTCTCCCGCGGGGCCGGGCTCCTTCCTCCCCGGAGCGGGGTCTGCTGCCCGCCCGTGCGGCTCCCGGAGATCCGGTAGCAGCCGCCGGCGCCCCGCCCTCCCCCCGCGCCCCCGCCGCATCCCACGGGGCTCTCATCCCTCTCTCGCTCCGCTCCTCCCCGCAGAGCTCCCGGCACTCCAAGCTGGAGAAGGCGGACATCCTGGAGATGACGGTGAAGCATCTCCGGACCCTGCAGCGAGCCCAGATGACTGGTGAGCGCGCGCCTGGCTCGGCCTCCCCTCCCCCCAGCCCGCCCCCCATCTGCTCCCCCTCCTCGGCCGCCCGCCCTTTCCCCGGGATCCCTCTCTGGCCGCGGTGATTTCTTCCAGACTTCCGCCTGTGGTGGTGAATGGCATTCAGCTGCATTTTACTGACTTGGCTCGTGTGGGCTTTCCCACGGTCTGGGGCTTATTTATAGCCACAACTTCAAGTTGTTACAGTTCCGGAAAAGGGAGGGAGGGAGAGGAGGAGGAGGAGGAGGAGAGGCAGGAACCAGGAGGTGGCCCCGGCGGCGGCCGCAGCACCGAGCTCGGGAGGGCAGCACCGTGGGGTGGGGTGGGGGAGGACTGGGCTGGGGGGGAGGGGACGGGAGCTCGCCGCGTTATCGCTCCGCTGGGAGACGCCAAGTGAAGCGCCCCCCCCCCTAAAATAAACGCAGGGGACCCGGGTGGGGGCAGGGCGGAAGGGAGCAGCCCCGCTCACGGCCTCCGCCCTCTCCCCCCACAGCCGCGCTCAGCACCGACCCGACCGTCCTGGGCAAGTACCGCGCCGGCTTCAGCGAGTGCATGAACGAGGTGACCCGCTTCCTGTCGACGTGCGAGGGGGTGAACACGGACGTCCGCACGCGCCTGCTGGGCCACCTGGCCAACTGCATGAGCCAGATCCACGCCCTGAACTACCCGCCGCCGCCGCCGCCGCCGCCGCCGCCGCCGCACCCCGCGCTGCCGCCCCCGGCGCCCGGCGGCCCCCACGGCCCCCCCTTCGGCCAGCCCTTGGTGGCGCTCCCCGGGGCCGCGGCGCCCCCCGGTGGCGGCGGCGGGGGCGCGGCGGGCACGGGCAGCGGGAGCGGCGGCCAGTGCAAGCTGGGGGCTAGCGCCGCGGCCGCCGCCGACGGGGCCAAGGTGTTCGGCGGCTTCCAGGTGGTGCCGGCCCCCGACGGGCAGTTCGCCTTCCTCATCCCCAACGCGGCCTTCGCGCACAGCGGGCCGGTGATCCCCGTGTACACCCACGCGGGCGGGGGCGCCGCGGGCGCCGCGTCCCCGTCCGGCGGCCCCTCGCTCACGGCCGACTCGGTGTGGAGACCCTGGTGAATCGGGACGAGGAGGAAGCCGCCCACCCAGAAAAACGAGCGGGGCCCCGGTTCTCCCCGCTCCCAGCCCACCGCACCCTTCCCCAGACACACCCTCTGCAGGGCCTGGACCTTTGGGAGAGGGACAGCCAGACAGCCAGACAGACGGCCGAGCTAGTGAGATGGTCCCCCGGGACCCGGGGCTTGTTTTCTAAGCAGTTGTGACAAGTTAACCTTTGTGTAGAGCGTTGGATCGAGGGACTGGCCATGCCCTATGTTTGTATATAGTTTACGTGTTCATATTGGATGGTGCGCCTTTGTACGATGCGAGTTCAGGTGACATTTCGTTTTTTACACGAGATCCCTTTTTTATGTGATACCAAAGATAGCTGAAAATGCTCTGACGAATGTTCTTCCTTGGGGGAAGTTTTATTGGAGAAAGGAGAAGAATAAAACAAAACACGACCAGAGTTCCGACTTGCCTGCTCTGTGGGGCCGCGTCTTCGCCCGCCGGGCGGGGGCCGGGACCTTTTGTTTGGGTTGTCACCGCGTTGGGGGAGGGGACTCCTCCGGCAGCCAGCCGGCACCGGGGGCTGGGAGGGGGACACGAATCTTCTTCCGCCAGCCCCCATCTGGGGTGGGGTAGCCCTGGCTGGAGACTCAGAAAGCAGTGGAAAGAGGGGGGGTGGGGGGGATCACGCTGGTAAAGTTGTGGGGTGCTCTCCCTCTGCCCTCCCCTGCTCCGCAGGGCAGGGGCCCCTCCCGCTGTTTGGGAAATTGCCCCGCGGGTCCGGATCCTCTCGGCTCCCGCCCCCAAGCCCCGAGTTAAGCCTCCCGGACTCCCGCGGCCGGTGGCTCCAATTTGTTGATTCCCCATTAATTAGTTAATGCTCAGGTGCTGGGGGGAGCCGGGGCTAAGTGCGCCCCCGAGCCCGGAGGGCGGCTCGCTCCTCCCTCCTCCCTCTTCCCTCCCCCGGCCGGGCGAGAAGGTCACGGGCTCTTCGCCGCCCGGGGAGTCCGACCCGCTCCCCGGCTGGCGGAGGGAGCTCGACCGCCGAACGGCAGCCATGTGGTTTTGATCAGTCTCTGCGCTCGCTCCTAATGGAGAAAACATGTGGGGGCAGCTCCGGCACTTCCACGCCCCCTCCCCTCCTCACACGAGCAGCGAGCGACCCCTTGGGCTTGGTCATGCCCCATTTCCAGGCGAGATGTGGGCTCCAGATAGAAGCGCGAGGCCGGCTCGGGTTTCAGCTCCCATAACCCTCCTTAACAAGTCCTAACTCAAGGCGGCCGCTTTAAACGGGGCCGGGATCTGCAGGGAGTTTCGTCCAAACCCCACCACAAAGGCTTGTCAGACTCTGTCTGGATGGGCCAGGTGCTGACTGCATCCAGGTGCGGGGGAAATGAAAACCACGAGGCGTGCGAGACCAGACACATCGGGCCTGCTGTGGGTCTGGCAGCGAGCGGGCCTCCTCCCCCAGGCCCCCGGCCAGTCCTCCCCCTCCTCCGCCCGGCTCGCTCCCTTCCTCCCCGGCTCTGCTCCCGGCCCCGCTCCCCTCCCTCCCAGCTCTGCTCCCCTCCCTCCTCCTCCGAACGGCTTCTGGGAGAAGGATGAGGCGGGGGATCAGGCTCTGGAGGGCCGCCTAACAAAGGGGACGCCAACGATTTTCTGTCTTATTTCCAAAGCCGCGCAAAAGCTTTGTCTCCCGTCCACCTTCCCTGGGCCCTGTCCCACCCGCCCGAGCCCAGCGGCCCCCCGGAGCACGAGAGGGACTCGGCGCCCACCACACGGCCCGGCCTTTTCCAGTAGCTTTTGCCCTTTACCTCGACTCTTGGTCCGAGGCTAATCAAAGATCGGCCCGAGAGCATTTGCGCCCTGGCCGGGCCTCAGCCTTGGCCACTTGAAAACCGTGGGCAGAGGCTTTTTTTCAATGTTTTGCAATCCCTCTTCCTCTTAATTTGTTGTAAGGAAGATGTGCTTTCTTCTCCATCTGTGTCCCCTTCGACTGTCTCCTTCTCTCTCCTGTCTCACTGTCTGTCTGTTTGTCTGCCTGTTTCTATGTCTCTCTCTCCCTCCCTCTCCCTCTCTCCATTTCATTTGCCCCTCTGGCTCCTCTTCCCTCTCGGTCTCTCCCCCTTCTTTTTCTCCTCTTTCCTTCTCTCTTCCTCTATTTTCTCTCTAGATCCCAATCCACACCCTCCTTTCCTGTCTCCCTCTCTCTCCCCTGTTGTCTCCTCCCTTTCCCTCTGTCCCCTTTTCTGTCTCTCTCTTTTCCTCTCTCCTTCCCTTCTCCTTCTCTGTATCCCCCCCTTTCCCTTCCTTCTCCCTCTTCTCACCACCTCTTTGGCTCCACATCCCCTCGCCCTTTCCTCAAAGCAGTTGTTCGTGAAGCATCAGTTTTAATTTTGAGCTGACAACTCCCTGAAATCCATTTCTGTTCTTCTACACTCCGGGGCAAGGTCCACCCAGCAGCACGTAGCCCCCCCTCACCAAACTGCAACTGAAATGCCCTTTTCTGCTCTGAAACACGAGAAAAAATAACCTTCAGAGTCTGATCTGGCCAAGTTATATCGATCAGTTCTTTCTCCAGGCTCCCCCTAAAGCCCCCCCTCCCCGAAAATGGAAAAGAGAAAAAAAGTAAAGTGACAGTGGGGTGAAAAGGGCTCCCTGGGAGCCGAGCTGCGCTTTGTGGCTGGATCTCCCGAGGGAATCTTAGGCTGAGGGAGTGTGGATGTCTAGCACAACAGAGTTCCTCCCCTCCACCCACCCCACCCCAACTTTGTTCTCGCTGGCTGCCTTCTGGGGGAAGGTCAGGGAAGGCGGCTGCTATAACTCCACTCTGCCCCCAAGAGGCGTCTTCCCGAATCGCTTCCATTTTCTCTTCAGAGCACAGTGTGTCCCGCCCGAACAGAGCCAGCCTTTCCTGGCACTGTTTGTTCCTTTCCAATTTTTCTCATGCTTTGAAAACAATAGATAGGATCCTGGGTCTGAGAGAGCGGAGGAAGAGGCCAGGCTGAAGGCGTTCCCCGGGCACCTCCGGGGCCCTCTGCCCCTCTAGCTGGCGGCCGTGGCCCGGGAGCTGGGGACAGGGAGAGCTTCGGGACGCCTCTGAAGGGCTGTGCAGGGGCCCAGCTCAGCAGGCTCTAAGGGAAAGCTGCAGGAGTCACTTCTGATCCTTGGAATCCTGTGCGAACCGGGCTCCGCCTCGGCTGTTGGGCTCGCCAGTGCCCAAAGGCAATAACTCCTGCCCACAGGGCATTCAATGGGGGTTTGGGGATAACGTGGCAAGAGAAACCAACAAAGGAGAAGTAGTTTTACTGAGTAGCTTGGAGAGGCCATGGCGGCGATGGAGAGGAAGACCAAGAGCCATTGAGAGCCAAGAGGCCTTAATAATAAAGTTGCTCTTCTTGGATCTTGGGGGCAACGGGATCCGAGCGACTGAGTGGGGAGCAGGAGCGCTCGGGCCGTGAAGAACAGCCTGTACCAAGGTGTGCGATTTGCGAGGAATGGGGAGCAGCCCGCTCTGGCTGGAAGGAGATGTGGGGAGGGAAGGGGGAGGGAAATGCATCCAGCAGATCGGAGGCTTGGAAGGACAAACAGAGAGGTCAGCACTTTAACCCAGAGGCCCCAGGGAGCCCCCGAGGCTCCTTGAGATGGGGGCCATGAACCAGTGAGACCAGCGCTTCAGGAAAATCCATCTAGGAGTTTCACCAGGAGAACTGGGAAGGACAGAAGCCTTGCCAGGTGGGGAGATGGTGCGGCAGTTAAGGGACAGGTGACCAGGGCCTGAACTGCGAGGGCCACCTGGTGGGCAGGGTGGACGGCTCTCACTGGGGCCCTGAGAAGGAGCCAGCTCCGGGTCCGTGGAACCAAGGAGGTTCCTTGTTGGAGGACCTTGTTGATTTTGTGGCTTCCAACTCCGAGATCCAGGGAGAGGCATTGAGGTGCATTCACTGCCTGAGGACTCGGAGAACCTGGGTTCAAATCCTGCCTCTGACATTGACTGTATGACGGGAAAAGTCCTTTTCCAGGTCCTAAGGTGCTATTCCCTGCCCCAGAGGCCCTTGCAGCTCTCCTTTCCCCTCTCCTTCCCCTCCCCCCAGACACTTGCAGTTCCACTTCTGGCCTCGATTGGACACCCTCCTCGTCTGGGGAACCTGTCATTCATGTTAGGTCAGCTTTCCCACCCTCCTGTGCTTGGAACCAACCGTGCGCTTCCTCGCGGGCTCTTAAGTGCTCCCATATGGAGCAGTGTGCTCCCCCTCCCCCCCACGACCCCCCTCCCTCCCTCGCTCGGCTCTAGCAGCTCCCGGCTCTTAGGCCCCCTTTCCTCGATGCCTTTGATTGCCGAGACCCCGCCGGGCCTTTGGGCTGTGAGTGAGGCCCCAGGCGGCGGCTCAGGCTCAGGCCCAGGGCTCGCGGCTGCTGCGGCGGCGGCTGCTGGGGCGGCTGCTCTGCGGCCAAGGTGGTTTGTGGAGCAGGCCCGGCTGCTTTCTGGCAGGAAATGAATAGCTCCCAGATGAGCTCAGGCAACCTGAGAGGTCGTGAGAACTGAGCGAACCCCGGGCGCAGCCGGCACGCTGCCAGGCACCCGGGGGGGAGGAAAGGAGGGAGGGAGGAGGTGGGAGGAGGGCCGGCGGCCGGCCGGGAGGCCGCCAGGCTGGGAGGGAGGCCCGGAGACAGGCAGCGGGGGTGGGGGAGAGAAAGAGAGCAGGAAAGCTGGGAGCCCAGCCAGTCCCGCCTCCCCCGCCCCCCGCCGCGCCGCCGACACACGAATGCGCTCGGGCCCTGCTGCCCGCTGCTGTCCGCCAGTCACCGGAACCCCGGCGGCCAAGGCCACCCTCCCCCGCCCGCCCAGGGTGCCCTGTGCCAGCCTCGCACAGCGGGCCTTGGGGGGCACGGAGTGCTGGGGAAGCCGAGGCTCCCGCCCGAGGGAGGCACCGCAGGGCCTGGGGCCCCAGGGTGTTTCTCCAGATACTCGGGGAGCCCAAGTCTGTCTTGGCCGGGCGGCCGAGGCGGGCCGGGAGCTGGGCCGGGGCCGGGGCTGCTCCTGCCCCAGTCGTTGCCCGAGCCCTTCCGGGGGGAGCCGAGAAATCCTAGGCACGTGGGGTGGGCAGGGCCGGAGCTGGGGCGGCCCGGGCCAGCAGGGCCCAGAGTCAAATGAGGACGCTTTGGACTGGGGGCGGGGGTGTGTGTATGGGGGGACGGATGGCTGGTTAGGAGGCCACAGCCTCTGCGAACTGGCTGCACCTTTCCTAGTCCCCGTTCCCCCACCCACGAGCTGGCAGCGCCCTGCCCCCGTGCCCCACCCCCGGAGCTGGCAGCGCCCTGCCCCCCAACCTGGCAGCGCCCTGCCCCCGTGCCCCCTCTCCTTCCCCGATGCCCAGCCCTGGGAACTGCAGGGTGTCCCAGCTCGGAAAGAATAACCGAACGAATGCGGGCGAGGGGGGGCGGGGAGAGGCAGACCAGTTGCTTGGGAGTCTTAAGGAAGTCTCCTAGATTGGGCTCTAAAAGGGGGAGGTTCAAAGAAACAGCCTCGGGCCGGCAGAGTGGCGTAGGAAGGGCTCCGAGGTGGGAGGCTGTTTTATGGAGGCTCCAACTGGCGCTCGGAGGAAGCAACAGAGTCGGCATTTAATCCCTAGGATCTGAAGCCGCGAATCCCGAGGCCTGGAACTGTCGGGCTGCGGGTGGGGGTGGGGGGCGAGAACATCTGGGCCCAGAAGAGGAGAAGTGGAGGCCCAGAGAGGGCCGGAGATCACACAAAGAGAGGCAGACTGAGTCTGAATCCAGCCCGGGGCCAGTGGCTCCAAAGCGCTTTCCGTGGGGTCCCCACCCTCTGCCCCCCAATTCCTCAGTTTGCTGCTCAGGTCTTTGTGTCTAATCCCACTTTCATTTCATCTGCCCTAGGATTCCAAGGCTATTTTCAGCATGGACCCATCAGTGTTATTCCTCTGTGCCCCCTACCACCACCATTAAAAAAAAAACCATCAACCCAATTTTAGAAGCGCAAGGGATCAGGGGAAGTATTTACCTGTACAGCCCTTGGGTTTTTCTGGAGGGGGAGGAGGCCTTTTGTCCAAGGCCCTTCAGGGGGAAAGAGCAATGGGGGTTCCAACCAACCCTCACCCCTACCCCAGTCCTCGGCACCTTTGCAGCTTGGCAGAGGTGGGATCTCTTCTGCTATATCTGGCATGGAATGGGCAAGGGGGTGCTCTAAAAGAAGGGACTGCGGCTACTTTTGCAAGCTGGGCCTTTCTCTGCAATCCCCGGAGAGCTGGGGATTGATGGGGGGGGGGGCGTTAGGTGCTATCCCAGGGTGACAGAGTTGGGACTTGAACCCACAACTCTCTGGCTTCCAGACGGAAGCTCTGCCCGGTGCTGCCATTGCTCCTTTGCTGCAGTTTTGAATTATCATTTCCTTTCAGCTGGGGAATTCGGCGGGATGCCCTAAGATCCAGTGACTTTGCAGGAGGTTAGCCCACAGTTTCTACCAGAGAAGAAGCTGGATTTCCATCTGTTTTAACATATTTTAGGGGGAAAGCAGCCTGGAAGAAACTTGTACCTTTAAAGGGCACAGTAGATATTCTGGAGGCAATTGGGAACTATGGCCAAAGGGCGATGGAACGGCCATGTCCTTCCATCCAGCAGTGCCCTTCCTGGATCTGTATCCCAGAGACCATAAGGAAGGGAAAGGGCCCACATACACAAAAACATTGATAGCAGCTCTCTTTGCAATGGCCAGGAATTGGAATTTGAGAGGACGCTCATCAGCTGGGGAACGGCTGGACAAGATGTGGTGTGTGGATGTAATGCAATATTATTATGATACAAGAAATGAGAAGAAAAACCTGGAAAGACTTCCACGCACGGATGCTGAGTGAAGTGAGCAGGACCAGGAGAACGCTGTCCACAGTAACTGCAATGTTGTTCCCTGATCAGCTGTGAAGGACTTAGCTCTTCTTAGCAATACAATGATCTGAGACAATTCCAGATGTTATCCACATCCCTAGGACGAATTAGGGAGACGGAACGCAGATCAGAGTAGGCTATTTTCATGTTTGGGGTTTTTTAATGGCTTTTCTCTTTTGTTCTGTTTTTTCTTTCAGTGTAGAAATATATTTACGTGATCGCGTATATATTGATTATATCCCATTGCTTGCTGTCCTGGAGAGGAAGGATGGGAAGGAGGAAGAAAAAAATTGAAACTCAAAGTCTTATTTAAAATGAATGTTGAAAACTATCTTTACATGTAATTGGGGAAAAAATACTGTTTACAAAAAAAAAAAAAGTTTAAAAAGATGCCAGCAGAGAATCGTGCTCTCTCAATGACAGTAAGTGTGCTTATTGACAATCCACTTCTTGCCAAATGTTTCAAGAAAAGCAACTGTTTTCTAAGCATCTATTAAATGACTTGGGCGGCTACTAAGTGTCTGAGGGTGGATTTGAATTCAGTTCCTAGCTCCAAGCCTGGCGCTGTCTCCACCGCACCACCTAGCCGCCTCATAGTTACTGTCCTTCGAGTTCTCTCTTCTAGAAGTAAACCATGACTTTTGGCTAGGTGAGAAATGAGATCCAGCCCCACCCCACCCCCCAAAAAAGACCTCTTTTACCTATTTCATAAAAGAAATCGGTCTGGGAGGGTTTCTGGCCCAAAGAGAAACAATTGTTATTTACATTCACTCTGAGCCATCGGAACCCAAACAATGACCAAGGAAGGCTTGGGTTGGGACCTGCTACTGGTCAGTCTTTGAGAGTGATTTGGGTTTAAGGCAGGATCCCTAAAAAAGAAATCTAGTCTGTAAACCACAAGATATCTCAAAAGGTTTCGCTGATCAAAATTTGCTTGTAAATGATTCCTTATATGGACAAAGGGAGAAGAGGGAAGGAAGGAGAGGGCCGAGCTACTCATATAGAGCTGACCACTTGGCCCCCAGGGGACAGCTACTACTACTCCCAGATTGTTGGTTGTTGTCTTCCAAGAGGGCCGTGACTGACCCTGCCCTTCTGAGTGCTCCCGCACAAGACACTCCACTTCCAACTGTTCACTTTCCCAGGCTGTTCCCACACCTGGGATGCTGTCTCCTGCACAGATTCCTCCAAGCCCAGCTAAGCTCCTAGCTTCTCTAAGAAGGCTTTTCCAAGCTCCCTTTTTCTTCTCACTTTCCTTCACTGATTGACTCCAGATTACCATTGCCATGGCATTGCCCCCATTTGCCAGTGAGCTTCTTCAGGGCGGGCACTATTGTTTTTATTTTCTTTTGCTTCTTTGGCTCTTAGCACACCCAGAACCTAGTGTTTAGTAGGCATTAAATGGAAGCTTGTTGCTAACTGGCCAAACCCCTCTCATTCTGTTCCTCTGGCTGCTTATACACATCTTCCCTTTGCTACTCCCTCCTCCCCTCGATCCCTAGGCACTTACTGCTTCATAGGCCCCCAGCTCAACCCCTCACTCCAGATTTCTTCCCTCTCATTCAATTGACAACTCTTCCCATAATTCCCAGGGATCTCTTAATTACCAAATCCAAAATTACTGCATATGCCCCTCTCCACCCCTAATTTCTTATTAAACCTCAATGCCTCCTCCAAAGTCTTAGGTGGAGCTCTGTCCACCTGCCTGCCTGTCTGTCTGTCTGCAAAACTTTCTGTTTATCTTAGCTGGCTAGCTATATCATCTGCTTGTTTATCTTGTCTCTTGGTTCTATCCTTTCTTTATTCCTCCCTCCCTCCCTCCTTCCTCCTCCTCTTCTTGCTTTTCCTCCTCCTTCTTTTTCTCCTCCTTCTCCTTCTTCTCCCTTCCTTCCTCCCCTCCGTCTCTGTCTCTGTCTCTGACTTTCCCTCCCTCTCCCTCTGCCTCCATGTGTGTTCCCAGTCTGTGTGTTGGCTGGTTGTGCCTTCACACCAGACTGTACACGGGCTTCCTGTCCTAGCCAGCCAGCCTCCTCCTACAACACTTTTGCATGTCCTTGGGACAATACTCCCTTTCCTAGTCAAACTTCCCTCACGTGTCTCTTCTTCCCATGTTAAAACGAGCACTCTTTCAGGGCGGAGGTTGTATCCTTTTGGGGCCCTCAGCTCTTCATATGATACCTTGCACATAGGAAACAGCTACTCAATTATGTTCATTCATTCATTCATATTCAGCTCAAATTCAAGTCAGAAAACATTATTAAGTTTAATATATTATGATAATTAATTATTATGATCATAATTAAGCTTTATTATACTGTGTATCAAACACTGTGCTTAAAAATAGGACACAAAGAAAAGCAAATTGCACTCCCTTTTCCCAAATGGGAAAGACAACATGAAAACCCCCATGTACAAACAAGATAAAGATTGTGTGTATGGTACGTATGGATAAGTATATATTTATTTTTATATATAGTTATACACCCTATATATAAACTGTATGAATCTATATGCATGTATGTATTATGTATGTTTGTGTTATCTGCATATAGAGGATAAATTAGAGTTTATGTGAGAGAGAACAAGGTGACCTGAGAAAGGCTTCTTTCAGAAAGTGGCATTTTAGCTGAGACTTGAAGGGATCCAGGAAAACATGGTCTCATAGACCTCTGTGCATCCCGAGATAATAATAATGCTGTTTGTTAGTTCTCTGTCTTAGCTTTGTGTCATCCGAAAATCTGATAAGAATGCCGCTGGTCCTTCATCCAACGCTAGTAATAAAAATGTGACATAAAGAGCACTCGGCCCCAAAAGGTCCCTGGGCACTGCATCAAAGAGCACCTTCCATGGCAAACCACAAATGCCTACCATCGAGACTGCTATTTGGCCAGTTCCAAGTCCTAATATTCTTAGCTCTCTTCGTCCTTCCCGTGCCAGACACACAAAATTGCTTCCCAAAAGCTTTGTTAAAATCTATTTAGACGGAATGTCCAGCTTTCCCATGATCCCTGGTCTTGTAATCATGTCCAGAAAAGAAAGAGGTTAGTCCAGAAAGGAAAGAGGGCACCCTACTTTTGATGATACCCAACAGGCTCTTTGTCATTCAGTGAGTATTTCACTTACATGCCCCACAAAGAAGGAGTTAATACAAATAGCGGGACAGAAATCAGTGACGGGCAGACACATCAGCCAAACTGATTAGAACACAGGCTACCCAAACCCTGGGGCCGACACTATCTGTCTGACTTGCAGGAAGAAAGGTTTCCAAGAGGGAAGAAATAAAAGCCAGGAGAATGAGTCATGATCCAACACTGGGAAGTAGGAGGGAGTGGAGGGAGAGGGGAGAGGATCCGATGGGGAAAGGACTTGCCAGAGTGTCACAGTTATGCTGAAATATCAGCTGAGACTTCAACCACACCGGAAAGACTCAGAACCCAAAGATGCTGTAGAAAGAAAATTATTATTTACAAGAAGACCAAATCTGTCTCTGTAACCAGTCTACTCTTGAGCCATGCAGCAGTCCGTAATTTTCCAGACAGGGTATGTGTGTGATTTCCTTTCTGATTGTAGCTCTCTGGGCTCTGCCCTTCTGCTCTGTAACACGTCAAGATGGTTATTCATTAGCTCCAGGCCTGCTTAAAGGGGATGCTTAAGCTTCCCAAGATACCTGCAACTGAGTTATAGAACAACACACTTCACACTTTTGAAACTAGGTGTGTCCTCTGCAAGTGGCTTCCTTGGTCCCCAAACACTTCTTGTTCTATTCCAGTAAATTAAGGACATAGCTCATGTTTTTTTCCTTGTTCTCTCAAATATGCCCTAATATGGCTTATCTTTAAAAACCTGATATTTTATCATATCACTAACTGCTTGGATTTGTATTGTGCTCCATCTCTTCTTCTTCTTTCACATGTAAAGAACCATTTACACCTACTGCCTCTACTTCCTTACTACCCATTCACTTTTCAATCACTGGCCACCCGGCTTCAGACCCATCACTGAATTAAACTGCTTTTCCCCCAGGTTCTTACTGAAAGCTTGCTTCTAACCCTAACTTACAAACTCCTGTCCTGGATCCTCTTCTCTTCTCCTCTCCCTCTATACCGCTACACTTGGTGATCATATGCATTTAATTACCATCTCTATACTGATGATGGTATGGTTACTGATCTAGAGCCAGACATCCTGGAAACGAAGTCAAGTGGGTCTTGGGAAATCTTGCTAACAAAAAGGTTAGTGGAGGTGATGGAAATCCAGCCGAGCTAGTTTAAATCCTCAAATCCTGTGATGCTGTTAAAGCACTGCCCTCAATATGCCAGCAAACTTGGAAAACTCAACAACAGCCACTGGATTGGAAAAGAGCAGTTAAAGCCCCAGTCCTGAAGAAGGGCAATGCCCAGGGAGTGTCCAGTTACCAAATAATTGGGCTTATTTCACACACAAGCAAGTTTATGCTTAATTTTCTGCAAGCTAGGCTTCCACAATCTATGAACCAAGAAGTTCAGGCTGGCTTTCAGAGGAAGAGGAACTAGAGACCAAATTGCCAACTTTCACTGGATTACGGAGAAAGCAAAGAAATTAACCTCAACTTCATTGATTACAATAAAACCTTTGGTTGTATGTATTACAAGAAGATGTGGCAAGTCCTCAAAGAACTGGGAGGACCAGATCCCCTTCCTTGTCTCCTGAAGAACCTGAATGTGGACCAAGAAGCAACAGTTAGAACTGAACATGGAACAACTGATTGATTTAAGATGTAAAAAGAGGCCACGTATTGTCACCTTATTTATTTAACTTATATGCAGAGTACAACCTGTGAAATGCCAGGCTGGAGGAATTCAAAACCAGAATTAAGGTTGCTGGGAGAAATATCAACACTCGCAGATATGCAGTTGATATCACTGATGAGAGAAAATGAAAAATGCAGAAGCCTCTTGATGAGGGTGAAAGAGTATAAAAGCTTGCTTGAAACTTAACGTAAAAAGGAAGATCTTGACAACTGGTCCCATCACTTCCTGGCAAAGAGAATAAAAGCAGCATCAGATTTTATATTGTTGGGATCAGAGATCACTGCAAACGGCAAGTGCAGTCTTGAAATTCAAAGATGCTTGCTCCTTGGAAAGAAAGCTTTGGTCAATCTAGACAGCAAATTACAAAGCAGAGAGATTACTCTACCAACAAAGACCTGTATAGTCAAAACTGTGGTTTGTTTTTTCAGAAGAAATGTATGGCTGGGAGAGCTGGACTGTAGGGAAAGCTGAGCACGGCAGAACTGATGTTGGAACTGAGAAATGGGGGAGGATAGGAGGATCTGGTGTGCCACAGCCCATGGGCTCAAGAAGAGTCACAACTGAGCAGTAACACCAGCCTACTGATGATTCTCAAATCCGCCTTTCCCACTATTCTGCCAACCGCCAATGTTGCACCTCCAGTGGCCATTCAGACATCTCACACTAAATAACCAGCAACCATCGTCAATCCATATTGATCAAAAGCAAACTCCTCTTTTACCTTAACTTCCCCTGCCACCTTTCTTGTTACTACAGAGGAGACAGTCACGCTCCCAATCCCCCCATTCACAGATGAGGATTTATCTTGGACTCCTCATGGACCTCCAGATTTCAGCCTGGCACTAAGGCCAGGCTGGAGGAATTCAAAACCAGAATTAAGGTTGCTGGGAGAAATATCAACACTCGCAGATATGCAGTTGATATCACTGATGAGAAAAAATGAAAAATGCAGAAGCCTCTTGATGAGGGTGAAAGAGTATAAAAGCTTGCTTGAAACTTAACGTAAAAAGGAAGATCTTGACAATTGATTTCACTTCTCAGCATCTCTCAAATACCCCCCTTCTCTCTTCTGGCCCCACCGCCACTGCGGGGAAGACCCTGCTCCCCTCACATCCAGGCACCCATACGGCTGGTGGGTCGGCCTGCCTCAAATCTCTCCTCCATTGATCCATCCTCCTCCCAATCACTGGAGAGGTTTTCTCTAAAAACCAGCTTGATCATGTGCCCTGCTCCCTACTCCACTAATTCCACCAGCTCTCTCTCCTCTCTGGTTTTAAACACAAAACCCTCAACTTGGTGTTCAAAACTGAGTCTTATACATTATTTCCCAAAGTGCACTCCTGGACTCAGTGACTCTTGGTCTCCATGTCTCAGTTCTGGAAATTTTCTCTGACTGTCCTCCTTGCCTCAAGTGCTCTTCCTCCTCACCTCCACCTCCTAGCTTCTTTAAATCATAACTAAAATCTGTCTTCTGCAGGAAACCTTTTCCAACCCCTCTTAATTCTAGTGGCTTCTATCTGCTAATTAATTCCTATTTATCCTGTAGAGAGTTTGCTTGTACATATTTGTGGGTCTATTGTCTTCCCCATTCGATTATGAGCTCTTTTAGGACAAGGACTGTCTTTTTGCTTCTTTTTGCATCCCTGTGCTCAGCATAGTGCCTGGCACTTCATAGACACTTAAGAGATGGGTATTGGTTGGTTTCAGTTGCTAAATCCCCCAAAGACACATATCCTGTTGGCTTAGTTCTTCTGCTAAAAGTCCCAGAATCCTCCCAGGTACTCAGGTATTCAACTTTGGAGCCATCCTTGACACTCTCTGATCTCCAACCTTCCCCCATCCAACCGCTTGCCAATCTTGTCGATTCTTCCTCCATCTCTCTCACATCCATCCCATTCTTTCCACTCATCTGGACAACCACTCCTCAGCCCTCTCCCATTCTAAAGGCTCCCTAATTGGCCTCCATTTTTAATGTTTCCCTGATCTAGTTCATTCATAATTCATACCTACCAAAATCATATTCCTAAGTCATGGATCTGATCATAGCACTGAGCACTCACGCAAAGACTGTTTGAGGCTCTTCACTGACTCTCTATTTTATTTAGGATAAAGCCCAAGCTTCTTACTTTAGCATCCACATTCTGCCTCTTCTCTCCTTCCCAGTCACATGAATCAATTAGTCTTCCCTGATCCCATTACATCTCAAAAGCTTTGCCCCCTTCCTCACCACAGTGTCTTAAGGGACACAAAATCTTGCAAAAATGAATGTTGAAAACTAGCTTTACGTGTTTTTGGAAAAATAAAATACTATTGAGAATAAAAAGACGTTTTCCTTTTTTGTAAACTACTTATTTGCAGGCCATTCAAACCCTACATAATATGAGACTCACAGAGATTCAGGGGGAGCCAGTCACACATTTTCCTGGCTTTCTTCTCTGCCAAACCCACTTAATAAAATTCTTTCTAAAAAGACACAACCACGTACTCAGGAAATGGAGGGTCTTATTTGAGGAATAGCAAGGAAGCCACAGTCATTTGAGCTTAGATAAATGGAGGAGAATAAAGTGTAGGAAGACTGGAAAGGTAGGATGGGTGCAGGTTATGAAAGGCTAATCAAGATTTTCTACTTACTCCTAGGGGTAGTAGGGAAGCACTAGAGTTTATTGAATAATTGAATAAGAATATTGAATAAATAAGTAATAAGGGATGATATGTTCAGATTTGAGCTTCAGGAAGGTCATTTGAACAGCTAAGAAGAGGATGAATGAAATGGGGGAAGACTTGTGGCCAGCAGACCAAACAGCAGGCTCTGGCAATCGGGCAGGTATAAAGTGATGAGGACCTGTACCAGGGAGGGGATGGGGTAGCAATGGCAGGGGAGAGAAGGGGGCTCATAAGAACTATTGTCAATGGGACCCCTGGGAGAAATGGGAGAAAATGAAGCTGTTCACTGATAGTTGGAAGATGGTGGTGCCCTCAACAGTAAAAAGAAAATTAGAGAGAGGGAAGGGTTTGAGAGAAAGCCAGTAACTTAACTTTTAGCCATGCTCCATTTAAGATATCTGTGAGACACCCATTTCAAGATTCTGCTATGTAGTTGTACTTGAGAGGCTAACTGTGAGGACACAGGAAAAGACTGGATAAGGTGATCTAAGAATCCTTTGCAATGACGTAAAAATTAAAAACGTGGAAGCTGATGAGAACAAGTGAAAATGTCTAGAGGGAAAAGAAAAAAGGGGCCCAGGACAGTATAGGACACTCATGGTTAATGGGCCAGAGAGAAATCCAGCAAAGGATAGTGAACAAGTAGGAGCAGAATCTAGAGAGAACAGTGTCTAAAGTTAAAAAAAAAAAAAAAAAAGAGAGAGAGAATATTAAGGAGAATATGGGGCTTGTCAGGGTCAAAGGCTTCTGAGAGATCATCCTGGTCAGAGCTCGAGAGTTCACTAGTAACTGGAGAGAACAATTTCAGTTGAATGATGAAGTCAGAAACCTTCCATAGGGAATTAAGCAGAGGGAGAAGGGAGGAAGTGGAGGCTATTAAATAAAACACTTTCTCAAAGCGTTTAGCCAGAAATGGCAGGAGAGTGGAAGTACAGCAAGCAAGGAAGGATGGATCCAATGAAGGGCTTTGTGGAGGAAGGGGACATGGGCGGGTTTATAAGCTGCAGGGGGAAGCAGTGGGGAAGGGGAGATTGAAGATTGGGAGAGACTGGGCAGTCTGCTGGAGAATGTGGAATGGAAAGGGATCCCTCTCCAGAGAAGGCTGAGAGTCTGACATCCTTGAATTCTCAATCTGCACTTCTGTGATCCAGAGAGAAAAGAGTCAGAGAAGAATCACAGAGGTTGGGTGCCCCTGGGCCGCGGTGTGGGCGTGTGCTCACACACATACACATGCCTGGGCCCCAGTGTGTACTGGGCTTCCATGGCTGGCTGGTTTTTCCCCTGGAATCCGGCACACAGCCATTCTCTGGGTACCACCGTAGCCAGAGGGCTGATGGAGGAGGGGCTGCGTTTCTGTACCTCCACCTCTCCCTCCCAGCTGTGCCTGAGGCCATCCTGTTTGCTGAGAACTGGGAGCAGTTAGTTCCTGCCGGCCTGGCTCTAATCAGGGAACAGGGCTGGCAGAAACCCAGCTCCAAGGCAGACGGGGTGGGGAGAGGGGGGTGGTTGTGGGAGCCCAGATATTTCTGGCCACCAGAAAAGGCCACCATCCTTGGCAATCCTAACAACCTCGGAAAGGCCATAGGGAGCAGGCTTTCCTTTCCTGATCTTTCACCTCTCTCCCCTACCCTTCTCCCTCCTCTGCCTTCTCCTCTCTTGCTCCCCTAGTCCACTTCCCTCCCCTTCTTTTTATCTCTCTTGCCCTCCCCTTCCTCTCTTCCCCCTCACCTGAATTCACATCCTTACCTCAGTCTCCCCACCTCCCTCCCACCACCTGCGCTAGTATTTTCATGGGAAGACGGAAGGAGGTAGGCTGTTGTGAGGCTGTAAGAAGGATCTCGCTGGATCATAGCCCAGCCGACTCTTCCTAAATAAGAACAGGCAGCTGGGAAGAAGGGGAACAGCTGAGAACCGGGCAGGGGCAGCGGGGCCTGGCCCAGGGGCCCCTTTCCCTCTCTTTTGAATTAGTAGTGGCCAAACTCCTAGAGAGGGGCATCTACCTGGGCCTGATTTGGCCACGGGGTTTCCTTCCCCACGGCAGTGGGTGGCACAGGAGATCATGGGAAACGCAGATCTCTTCACTGTTGGGTCCAACAGAGGCTTGGGTGAGACTGAGGGGCCCTCTTGCCTTGTGCGGCTCAGGCGGCAGCAGGGAAGAGAGAGGAAGGATGGGCAGCTTTTTCCTTATCTCTGGATACAGCGATCCTGTCTGACTGATGGTTAGTACTGAGACTTAATAACTGGCTGAACATCTGATTGTGGAACTGCACCAAACCGCGACATTCTGCGATTGTTCTTCCAACAAATTATTGTGGACATTTGGGTCTGAGGTTCCTCGGTTTTCCTCTGATTCAGACAGTCCTTCACTAAGCTCTCCATGGCCCCGTGTTCCACTGTCCCTCCCCTGCTCCACTTTCTGACATATTTTCCAGCTCAGATATTCCCTTCTTCCAAGATTCTTTTGATCTCTCATGCAAATGAGTGGGAGGGGGCGGGCCCTAGGGAGAGCCCATTTGTTGATATCACCACTTCCTTCTCTACTTTGTCGGATCCTTGCCTTTATATCTGTGGGGACAGCAATAAGTCAAAAGCCTGGCTTTGGGCTGGATTCTGTACATTGATTGTTAACAGTCCCCAGTCTCCTGGAGCACTCGGTCCTTTCTCCGGACCCCTATGGTGCCATCCATGGTCTGTGATCCCAAGTTACTTCGTGTACTTTGGACAGAAATTGGGGAAATCATTTTAAAGTTATTTTAAAAGGCATTTCCCCTAGATTATCAGCTAGATTGTGAGACTCTTGAGAGCAGAGATCACGTTGTCTTCGCCCTTCTCATCCTCCCAGTGCTCTGCCCACAGGAGATGTTGAGGGACCGAGACCTAAGCTATTTATTTTTAGTAATCAGCAAAGTGGATGGTATAAGCCAGGCGGGTATAAGCCAAGCTGGTAGTAGTCAGACGCATATAAGCCAGGCTGGTATTCATTTCTTGCTTCCTTCTTGCTTTCATGTGCTAGGAATGGAGGCCTCCGAAGGCCCATGACTTGTTTAAAGCCGAACCGAGAATGGAGAGGAGTCTAAAGAAAGATCTTTAAGATCCCTCCCCTCCTCCACTCCCCTCTCTGCTCCAAGGGCCCATAATTCTGCCTCTATGACTCCAAATGATGAGAAGAGCCAAGTGCCAGCCCAGGGCTTTAGCAGCTGGAATCTTGGCTCCTTGGAGGACAAGCCAGTATGACTCAGGAGCAGGGGGATATTTTCAGAGTTTTCCAAAATAGTTCAGGACTGCAGTTCCAGCTGTCTCAGAAGGGTGGGTGAGGACTCCCTCCAAAATAAGTTATTCTTGTTGGTATCTAGTACAGACCTGCCCCGCCTGTGACCCGACATAGCCTCTGAACCTCCAGCATTTTCTTCTCTGACATCTCTCCCTTCAGCTCCTTTCCCTTTCCCCCTTTTTATTTCCTCTCTCTTCTCCTCTGCTCTTTTCCACGGCTTTCACCCCACCCTCTCCTTTTTCCTCTCTTCCCCCCTTCTCTCTCCTGCCCTGCCTCCCTTCTTCTTTCTTCCTATTCCCCTTCCCCTCCCTCTCCTGCCCTCCACTCCCCTTCCCTTCTTTTTCCTTATTCCTCTCCCTCTCCCAAATCCTCCTCAGCTCTCACCATTGATTGTGTTGCCGTGAGCAGATTACACTTCCTGGGCCTCAGCCACCTCGATAGCCAGATACTACATTTGCCTCCTCCCTCTGGGCAGCTAGAAGCACTTTGACTTCCAGAGAAAGGGGCATTATGGGGACATGGGACTGCCTAGGGCTGGCTTGTAACTTCGGCCCTTTGACAGCCCTTCTGGGGGAATGATCCTTGCAGTCATCTGCCTCATTCAGGTACCAGCCCCCAACTCAACCCCCCCCCCCAACTTAACAGACAGGCCCACGGACACCTCCAAAGAATGTTTGCGAAGGATGGACAGCTTGCCAAGAAAGAATGACCACCATGGAGATGAGATCAAGAGACAGAGACAGGCACACCTACGGAGACAGAGACAGAGCGAGAGACAGAGAGGGAGAGATGCACTCAGACAGACCCAGAAGGGTTGTGGAAGCTGACAGTGAGCAGTGCTGCTTATGAAGAAGAGAGGGAACTTTCTTTTCCCTTGAACCAGTGCAGAGGGGAAGGAACCATTCCAAAGACTGCAGCCCGGGCTCTGCACCTGCCTAAACCAGGGGGAGAGGAACCGCAACAGCCGGGGACTCTGGACTGGGCTACGTTCAGGACCTACAGGGATCAGACATTGCTTCCTTCCATTCTGCCGGTGGAGGATAGGACTCGTACACAGAGAAGCAAACACAAAATAATTTCATGGGGATCAGGTGAGGGTGGGGAAGAGCTCAGGAAGCTCTAGTGAAGGAGGCAGCCTCCGAGGGAAGATGTAACAGCTGAGGGGGGAGTTCACTCCAGAATTGCGGAGAACTGAGGCAGGATCAAGGGAACAAGTAGAGGTGAGTCTTGCAGGGCATGGGGTGGAGGAAACCACAAAAAGGGCAGGAATGATGGTAATCTTGGGGGAAAGGAACAGCATCTTCTTAGAGTTTGGGATAGAGGGGAGGAAATCCAGCATGTGTCTCAGATCTGGCGAGAGAGGTTTTCAAAAGGCTTAGGGATAATGTGAAATGGGCCTGGAATAGTAAAGGGGGCAGCTTTGAGGAGGGTTTTAAATGTCAGCTCCTTGCAGTAATCGGCCTCATTCGTTCACAGGCCCCCAACTCAATCCCCTCCCCCCCAACTCAAAGCTTAACAGACAGATCTATGGACACTTCTCTAAAGAATGTTTGCGGAGGAGCCTTGAGGAAGGGAATGGCCCAGACTGTGCCTTGGGAATATTAACAGCTGTGTGGGTGTGGAAGGCAGAAAAGCAAGATGGGAGCAGAGGACTAAGGAGGGGGCTTTGGGGACAGTTCAGGAGAGAAGGTGTGGGGGTCCTGCATCATGGAGATATCTATGTGAGGGGAAGAGGAGGACATAGCCCCCAAGAGGCACTATGGAGATAGAATGGCAAGATTTGGCAAGTGACTGAATGTGTGGGTGGGGAGGGGAAAATAAAGGCTCTAAGACAGCTAAGGTGGTAAAAGTTCTGTCAGTCAACACACACTCATTAAATGCCTCCTATGTACTTTTCAAAGGAGACACACAAAAAGGCAAAAAAGATGGCCCGTCCTCATTGAGCTTCCATTCTAATGAAGGAAATGACTCATAACTTGGGCCACAAAACTGAAAATGTATTGAGGTGGGTGACATGTTAAGGATGAAGAAAGAGGGTATTTATTTTTCCCCGATATCTTGGGTAGGAGGAGGACAAAGAGAGGTCCAGCTCACTGCTTGAGGAGGACTAGAGGGGGATACCTGCTAGCAGAGGGGACAATGAAAGGGAAAGTTGCCCTTTGCTTCTATTTCCTCTCTGAAGAACTATTGGTAGCCTGGAAAGAAGAAAACAGAAGTTCCTAATAAGGTGCTGTTCCCCAAAACGTGAAGAGCCAGTAAGACAGATCTCAGCTGCCCTGGATGTTCTTGAGTCAGCTGGCCCAGATGAACCACATCATTCTCAGGAGCTGAAATCCGTAGTGCGGGTGATTGTCCTTCCCCTGATGGAGATCTCTGAAAGACTTGGGCAGGTGGGAGAAGTGCTATAAGCCCAGGAAATGGTACTGCTACTTTAAAAAAAAAAAAAAAAAAAAAAAAAAAAAGAGACTGGAGTCTGCAAATCAGATATAGGCAAGTGGGCTTCACTTGGGTTTCCAGGAGAATTCTACAATAGATCCTGGAAGAGATGTAGTTGGTATTATCAGATGAGAAAGTCATGATTCCCAAGAACTAGAATGTCTGCCCCAAGACCCAACCACACCAGGATAATGTCACCTCTGTGAATGGGTGACAACCTGGTTAATGGAGGGAATGCCTTTGGAACTGTCGGCCTGTGATTTAGCAAAGCATTTGATGATGTCTCTTAGGCTAGCCCTATGAGAAAGAGGGAGAGCTGGGAGTACCTGAGAGGATAACTAGGTGCTTTTGAAATAGCCAGAATAATCATCCTATGTCAACTTAAGAGGAAGTCTCCAGTGGAGTGCCCTGGGGATCCAGTCTGGATACTGTGCTGTTTAAGCATGTAGCTGGCTCACTCGCCAAATTAGCAGATAACACAAAGCAAGGATGGGTAACTAACATTCCGGATGTCTAGGCCAGGGTCCAATGGATCTTCACAGGCCAGAATCTTACACCGAATCTAATAGAATGAGATGGAATAGAGAGAAATAGGCAGTCTCACATTGGTGTTCAATGACGTCCAAGATGGAGGGCATGATTAGACAGCCACGAACCCATCAAACGCTTTCCTAAAATCAGAGGCTGACCATTCCAGTGGCATTGCGTCGATCAACCAGTTTGTCGCCCATTCACAGAGAAGAGCTTATCCTGCTGTGGTTGGTTCTTGGGAATCATGGAAAGATCTGGCAGTTTCAGTGAACCTCAAATTCAAGAGGAGCCGGCAGGGTGATATGGCTGGCATTCAAGAAAATTAAATCAGTCCTGAGCCTCCTTAAGAGAGGTTAGACTTTTAGCTAGATCTAGAGAAGTAGAAGTTCCTTAGCACCTGAAAACCTGTGTTAGTTCTGCGCTCCACACTGATAAGATGGACAGCTTCCATGGTGGCTCAAAGCCTTGAGACTATGCCCCAAGAAGATCAGGAAAAGAAGGAAGGATAAAAGGAGCCAAAATTTAGGGTTAGAAAGGATCTGAAAAGTCATCTCACCTCCCCCCATTTTATGGATAAAGAACCATAGAAGAATGCCTTAGAAGAATGAACTTCACTAGATTATGATCATGGCTTCCAAGGGGCAGAGACAGGATTTGAACCTAGGTCTTTGGACTGCATACAGAACCTTCTGTCTGATGATGTAACTCCTCATGTCAAGCTCTGAGAGTTCTTTCAGACTGTTTCTGTCCCTCTCTCCCTCTCTGTCTTTTTCTCCATCTCTGTTTCTCTCTGTGGGTGTCTCTGTCTCTCTGTTCCTCTCTCTTTCTCCTCCCTCTCTCTGTGCCTCTGATGCTCCGTTCCCAGTAATCACTGACTATCCTCACATCCCCAAAGATCCACCCTTATACCTGCTTAGCCCAAGGCCAAACCATCAGCTGTATAAAACACTCTCCTTTTCCTTATCTCCTTGGAGAATGATGCTAATCAAAAGGCTAAGGGGAACCCCAAAGCAGGATGACCCACTTCAGAGGAAGTCGGCCTTAGGGGACATCCCCCACCCATGTAAAGTCCTGAAGATCGACCTCATCTCACTTTCAAAAGTCTGGCTTCCATCTCCTGACCAAATAGGACTGAGCTGCCAGACAAACCCTAGCTGGGAGTGCAGTGAATGAGCTCGTCATGAACGTCTCATCCTCATGCCTTTGCCGTGAGTCAAGTCTCCAATGCAGCACATTTCATTTCCCCAGTGAATTTTTACATCTCAAGTGTGGCTTACAGAAAATGAAGTCATCCCCTTATGGAGAGAACAGAAGCCTCAGGCTTCTTCATTCATGGAAATCTATTTTGGAAAAACCCTTACAGTGCGGGGAGCCTGCCAGGAGCCCCTAAAAAAACTACCACAGATGAGCAAAGTCATGAAGCAAATGCCCATCACTGGGAGACCTGAGGAAAATCCCTTTCTCATTCTGGGTCTCAATTTTATAGGAAACATCAAGATTGAGAGGGTCCAGATCATTGGAAAAATATGAAAAATTCAAAAATATTTACAATAGATGACATTTACGTATTGCATTCATAATTCCTTCAACTACTGGTGTGCTAGTAAATGTTTAACAACCAGCTCTAGGGTAGGGAGAAAGTGGCTGTATCTATGACATATTTTTTAAAGTTTTTTTTTAATAATACCTTTTTATTTTTCCAAACAGAACTCAGAGCCCATCGATGCCAACACCCTCATTTTATAGCAAATTGAGCCCCAGAGGTAAAGAAATGTGTCTATTATCAGCCAAGAGCTAAGTAGCACAACCAGGAAGAAGCCGGGCCATCTGACCCCATGCTTTGGGGGTTCCTTCAGGAAATGCTCAGACTCCGTGATCTCTAAGGCTCCTCTAGCTGGGCATTGGGTGATTCTCTGGGTCTCTGATGGGAAGCTTTTCTGGCACCGGGGCAGACCAGGGAGGGACACAGTCTGTGAGGTAAGGACTCTCTGAGTCTGCAGGGCTTAAACCACAGCAAAAACTAGAGAACCATCTCTGGGGCCCTGTTTGCTCCAGGCCTCCAATATCAGGTGGGTTTCCATCTGGTTCTCCTCAGTGGCCTTCACTGCTTGGATCCAAGAGTCCTCCCTCTCCTGGTCCCTCTTTTCCAGGTGCTTTCATGATTGGTGACCCCCAGAACTTAACAGCAGGTCGTGTCAGAATGAGAATGATGTCATCATGGTTCTAGTCCTGGAGGTTGGACCTTGTTTACAGAAACTAGACTTTGAATTAGAGGGAGGAAGCTCTCTCTGCTTCCCTGCTCTGTGAGCCTGGGTAAGTGACTCTAGTCTTTGATCCTCTGTTTTCCCATCAGTTAAATGGGGACACTAACAAACTCCTAGAGGCTTCAACAGTTTGACCTCTTGGCCCTAGAACTTTGCCTCCATAGGACTGCTGGTACAGTAGTAGGGCATTGGGCATTGAGAACACCTTTATCCTGGGCTCAGTATTTCCCCAGCGATTTTAGGGCCAACCTCTTCAGCTTCGTTTGTGCTTTTCTCCCCAGGACCATGGACAGGGCCTTCAAGGCTTCAAGGGTGGTGCTCAATACTTGTATTAAAGCATCCCCTCCCCCAAGAATTCTGTTCACTTGCCAGACACTGAGCCAGTTTGTAAGTCACTCTACACCAAACCTTAAGATGCCATTTATAGTTGGCTTTCATCACCTTCCAAACTCCCAGATCAACTGGGCCACCATCTTGAGAAAGATCTGTCTATCCACCCAGAGCCCAGCTTCTTGTGGGATAATCTGAACAGATGCTCCTTGAATTTAAGCTTGAGTTGAGATTCTGAAGTCTTAGACAGAAACAATAGGAGCAGCCCCCCCTCCTCTTACAGTGTATCAACAACAGGTTGCTAGAACTTCTCTCAAGTATTTACTCAGAGGTATTCTGTTTGCATGCAGGTGGACTGCCTGAGGCTTTGCCCTACATAGAATATCAAGATTGAGAGGGTCCAAGTCATTGGAAAAATATGAAAAATTCAAAAATTTTTACAATATACAACATTTACACATTGTATTCATAATTCCTTCAACTATTGGTGTGCTAGTAAATGTTTAACAACCAGCTCTAGGGGAGGGAGAAAGTGGCTATATCTATGATACATTTCTTAAAGTTTTTTTTTTAATAATACCTTTTTTTATTTTTCCAAACACACGCAAAGATAGTTTCCAACATTCACCTTTACAAAAGCTCGTGTTCCAAATTTGTCTCCCTCCCTCCTTTCCAAGACAGCAAACAATCCAATATGGGTGAAATATGTGAGTTTTTCTAAAGATATTTCCATATTGGTCATGCTGTGCAAAAAAAAAAGAAGAAAATCAGATCAAAAGGGGAAATAAAGCCACAAGTAAGAAAAAACCAATCCAACCAATAACTACAACAAATAAAAAGGTGAACATACATGCTTTGATCCACATTCAGTCTCCATAATCCTCTCTCTGGATGTGGATGGTGTGTTCCATCCCAAGTCTTGGAATTGCCTTGAATCACCCCATTGTTGGAGGGAGCCACGTCTATCACAGTCATCATCACACAATCTCCTGGTTACTGTGTACAATATTCTCCTGGTTCTATTCACTTCACTTAGCATTGGTTCATGTGGGTCTTTCCAGGTTTTTCTGAAATCATCCTGCTGACCATTTCTTAAAGAACAATTATATTCCATAACATTCACAGACCATAATTTATTCAGCCATTCTCCAACCGAGGGGCGTCCACTCAATTTCCAAATCCTTGCCACTACAAAAAGAACCGCTACAAACATTTTTGCACAGCTGGGTCCTTTTCTCTCTGTCTCTCTGACACATTTTAAAGTTTATGTGAATTTTAAACATTTTCTTCATTACTTCCTTAGGTCAAACCTACAGCAAAACAATCACTCAAGCCCTGCTTTGTAGCGTTTAACCATTTTGTTGGTGTAAATGGTCACAATGAAAATTTAATAATGGGCTGGCTTATATGGACTTTAGTGTGCCTCTGCCTTTAATAATGGGCTGCTTTATATGGACTCTAGTGCACCTCTGCCTTCAGCAGCACAGAAAAAATAGCTAAGAAGAATAATTAGGTAAACTAGAAAGCTGTCAGCCATCATGTTTACCCACAACCACTGCCTTGGGGGTGCCACACAGTCCGGAAGCAACCCCACCCTATCCTGACGTTTCTTTCTCCCCTGAGATGAGATGCTCAGTTCTCTCCTGCCATTGGGAAGGCCCACGCTGGGACTGATTTGTGGTTGTGTTCTAGCTGCCAACATTGTGGGTTCTGTGTGGTGCTCCCCACGGCGCAGATGACCCTGCGCTTTCTCAGGCTATACAAGGAGAGAAGGGGTGAGTTCTGACAGGTCCAACCAGACACATTGAAATTACTGAATGACAATGGGGTATAAATGCAAGCCGGGATGCGCTAACTCTGCCCTCTGCGTGTGTGTACGGGTGCAAGTGTGAGTGGATGTGCATGTATATGTGTCTCTACTTTCTTTATAAATGAGATCTTTCTCTATTTCTGTCTCCTAAGAGCAAACAAATACTAGGGGGGCTTTTGGCACAGGTCTAGGGATGGATTTTATGGGTTTTGCCAAGGATCAGCCTCCAGCTTCTAAAAAGGGACATTTCCAGTCACACCACTAGTCAGTGTCATAAGGATTCAGACTCAGGGCTCCCGAGTTAAAACCCCAATGCTTTTTCTCCTTTATCATTTTGTCTCTTCATAACCACATGTCCACACTAAACTCTGGAGACCCCCACATAGTCTCAGAGACATGACTTGAGGAGAGGGAACGTACGTCTTCCGGGCGGTACATGGTTCTGCCCAGCAGGCTTTAAAAAGACCCTATTTCTCAAAAGCTGAGCTCTCTCTGGCCTGAATGGGTTAACTTGGAACCTTAAAGCCGTGAGAGTTGATTTATTCTCCCTAATGGTGCTAATGGATGAAAGACAATGAGAATCTGAAGGTGAGGGTTGCTCGCTTCCCCAAAGGGATCATTAAGCTTGATGGGCACGTGCCCATTAGTGCTCTCAGTGGCCCATTAGAGGTCTCTTCAGGGAGCCCATGGGCTGATGAATGTGGCAGCCTCAGCTGGCAAATATGCAGCCCCTTGATGGAAAGGACCCAGAGAATCTCCGCCTCCCCATGTTGGGTGGGATGCAGCAGCCCTAAAAAGTTCGGCATAAATCAAATGGTTCAGAAAGACCTCTGGAGGATCCGTGCTCAGAAGCAGCCAGACTCAGAATTGCAACAATCCATCTTGGTCCCAGGGAAGAGATGATGGAACACAGCCCCCTCCTCTCAGTAGACGTGGGGGGGTCACAGCTGCAGAACGTTGCCTACCCCGGCAGCTCTGGCCAGGTGTGCAGTTTAGATTTAGTGTTTTGGGTGTTTTTCTTTGTCACATGGGAGGGTTCGGTGTGTGTTGTGTGTGTGTTAAGGAATAGAAGTGATGTTTGGGGTTTTTTCAAAAATACATCCATTAACTAAAATTCTATGGAGGAATAATGATGAGTTCCATGATATCACCCTTTTGTTTTGTGAATCGTGGAAGAAAACACTGGTCTGGTGGCCAGAAGAAATGAACTCCGGACATAGCTTGGGGGACTCTGGACAAATCTCTTGGTGCCTCAGTTTCTTCATTTGTAAAACTGGGGAAGCAAAACTTGCCCTGGGCATCTCATAGAACTTGAAGTGAGTGAAAAAAAAAATGAAAAAAAAGAGTTATGTACGTGCAAGCCTTTTAAATCTCTTTCCAAATTAACTTTTTAAAGCTAATTACACGAGCCTCATGGAGCTCTTTTAAAAGAAATATTAAAGAGACTGTTGTAGCATTTAACGCAATGTCTGGCAGAGAGGAGGCACTTAATAAATGGTCATGGATTGATTGATTGCAATGCCTTACAGACTGCCTGGGCTGAAGGAGAAATGAGATAAGCTATCCAGGGATGAGGTAAGGAGCAAAGCATGGAGATCTGGTGGACAGGGATAGGGTGGGTGATTCAGCCATCAGCACATCTGGATTTCCTCACATGGAAAGGCTTCCTCCCCACTCGTTCAGGCCATTCTCTTCCCATTCAGAGGCTCATTCCGGCTGAGAGCTCCCTTCCCTCTGAGGCTCAGTGACAGGGGGGAGAAGGGTTTGACCTTCTTCTGTTAAGGTTCTGTTTATTAGATATAGAAAGAACGCTCATGCAGAGGAGCCCCACCACATAGGTCCATGGCTATTGCCTTCATTTTACAGATAAAGAAACTGAGGCTCCGGGGGTAGTTGGATGACTTACTCAAAGTCACACAATTTATGAGCCGATAAGGTTAGACCTGAATCGCCATTCTATGTTTTTTCACTCTCTCCATTTCAGTGACTGACTGGTTTTATGAATGGATGAATGAAGAGAGTCCAGTGCTTTTCAACTGATTCATTTTTCATTTGACCATTTCTCTGGGGGCGCTGAATATAAGCTGAATAAGAGATATGGGAAAATCTCTTAACCCCTCCCCACCCCAAAGCAGCCCATTTCCCATTTCTGTGGATCCAAATGACATTAGGGGTTTCCAGGGATTTAATTAAACCGTTTCCATTGGCAGCGCCTGGTCTGGGCAAAATGATCAAGTCCAATCGATTTGCTTGCCCTCTTCTCCGGTTCTGTAACATCTCCCCAAGGCCCTAATGTCCTAAAGCTTTTTATCTCCCTATTTCCCCGCCCTCCACCGAGCCCACCCAGGAGCCCGAGTGAGACACAAATGGCTGATAAGGTTCAAATGTTACCTCCCTCCCCGGGGCATTTGCATTTTGACTGAAGACAAATCACTGGCTTGTATTTAGCCAAAGGAATGATGCTTTAATTGTGGAATTCTCGGCCTGGAGGAGCTGGAAGTTGGAGCGGGAGGAAGAGGCCCTTTTAGTCCCACCTAGTCAGCCTCCATGTAAGGTCCACCGTGACCTGTGGAGGATTTCCAGCACGTGTTTTCATGTTCCTTTACCAGCTGATTAATTCAGGCACCGCTAATTAGGACTTTGTGATCATTCCGAAGGGGTTTTGAAGGAAACTGGAAATGCAAGCAGAGCGTTAGGGCCCTGGCCCATTGACTGCCAGGATGAGTCTCTTTCAAGTAACTGAGCTTTTTCGCCTCCTAATGGGTTTCCACGCTAATTACAAGGACTCCTTGGGCCTGGGCAGACCCATCCCTCTGGGGCCATCTTTTCCTCCTCTACATAATTGGGGTGGGAGGATCAGATTACATCTCTCAGGTTCCTTCCAGAGAGGACTCCATTCATTAAATCAGGTCCCAAGAACAGGCTTGTCTTCATCACATGTTTAAATGTGTCTGTGATTCAATTGCTTTTCCAAACATTTCCTAATTTATATGCGCTGTCCCCACTAAAGCATCTCAACTCACAACTCACCGCCTGCTGGTGGAAATCCCCCGTTGGGAGCCTTCGGCTTTTCCAAGCTGACTGGGTCTTTAACACGGGCGAGATGAGAAGAGAAGGAACAGTGTTCCACACACAGGCCCAGTTTCCCAGCCCCCATGGGCCCTCCTGACCCCAACCAGCCAGTTATGTTACAGTGGCTCCGATCAAGGTGAACTGCACCAAAGCTCAGGCAAGGCACAGGGCAGCCTGTCCCCACTCATGGGACACCTCCCGCTGCCTGCACGTCAGAATGGCCCCTAACCCTCGCTTCCTGCACAGGGGGCCACACTTTATTATTCCTACTCTCGAGAGGATTCTAGTTTTTATTATACATCCAGAATAATAAGCAGCACACCAGGTGGGAGCATGAAATCGCTTCCCAGATTTAAGAAGGTGCAGATGGAAGGGCGATAAGTGTGTTTGAAGTTTTCCAAGATAGGCGGAATGCATCCACAGCAGGCAAGGCAGCCAGATGGAGAGAAAAGTTCCTAGTTCTCCAGGCTTTCCCCAGTAACTTGAGGCTCTGACATGATACAGACCCCGGCCACATGAGGAGACTCACTTGAAGGACCTGAAAAAGTTTAGCCTGGAGAAGTCCTAAGGGAGACAGGATGGTCAGTTAGAAGAATTTTTTTTTTTGGTTGTTTTTTGCTGAGGCAATTGGGGTTAAGTGACTTGCCCAGGGTCACACCGCTAGGAAGTATTAAGTATCTGAGGTCACATTTGAATTCAGGTCCTCCTGACTTCAGGGCTGGGGCTCTATCCACTGCACCACCCAGCTGCCCCCGTCTAGAAATATTTTAAGGTTTTATCTGGGAAAAAGGATTAGATAGAGCCCTGGGGCTGTGAAAGTCATGCAAAGAGACACAAGGTTTCATCACAAGAACTGCTTAAAGATTAGACCTGGCCCAAGGTAGAATGGAGGGAAAGGGCCACTCTCCCTCATTGTTAGGTTTTCTACTATTGTTGTTGTTTGTCCTTCATTCTCCAAGAGGATTATGATATCAAGGAGGTGAAGCTATGACTTAAAAGTGGATTGGATTTGAGGGAGGGAGGGAGGGCTGGGCAAGGTCACTTGCCTCACTTTTCCTTCCACAATCATCTGGGTCCTTTGGTAACATATAGATAACAACTGGAACCCTATACCAAGATAAGGTCCAAATGGGTTCATGACCTAGGCATAAAGAATGAAATTATTAATAAATTAGAGCAACACAGGATAGTTTACCTCTCAGACCTGTGGAAGGAGAAGGACTTTATGACCAAAGAAGAACTAGAGATCATTACTGATCACAAAATAGAAAATTTCGATTATACCAAACTGAAAAGTTTTTGTACAAACAAAACTAATGCAGACAAGATTAGACGGGAAGCAATAAACTGGGAAAATATTTTTACAGTCAAAGGTTCTGATAAAGGGCTCATTTCCAAAATATATAGAGAATTGATTCTAATTTATAAGAAATCAAGCCATTCTCCAATTGATAAATGGTCAAAGGATAGGAACAGACAATTCTCAGATGAAGAAATTGAAACTATTTCTAGTCATATGAAAAGATTCTCCAAGTCATTATTAATCAGAGAAATGCAATTAAGACAACTCTAAGATACCACTACACACCTGTCAGATTGGCTAAGATGACAGGAAAAAATAATGATGATAGAGGGGATGCGGGAAAACTGGGATATTGATGCATTGTTGGTGGAGTTGTGAACGAATCCAACCATTCTGGAGAGTAGTTGGGAACTATGCTCAAAAAGTTATCAAACTGTGCATACCCTTTGATCCAGCAGTGTTACTACTGGGCTTATATTCCAAAGAGATTATAAAGAAGGGAAAGGGACCTGTTTGTGCACGAATGTTTGTGGCAGCCCTTTTTGTAATGGCTAAAAACTGGAAACTGAATGGATGTCCATCAGTTGGAGAATGGCTGAATAAATTGTGGTATATGAATATTATAGAATATTACTGTTCTGTAAGAAATGACCAACAGGATGATTTCAGAAAGGCCTGGAGAGATTTACACGAAGTGATGCTGAGTGAAATGAGCAGGACCAGGAGATCATTCTATACTTCAACAACAATACTATATGATGACCAGTTTTGATGGACGTGGCCATCCTCAGCAAGGAGATCAACCAAATCATTTCCAATGGAGCAGTAATGAACTGAACCAGCTATGCCCAGAGAAAGAACTCTGGGAGATGACTAAAAACCATTACATTGAATTCCCAATCCCTCTATTTATGCCCACCTGCATCTTGGATTTCCTTCACAAGCTAATTGTACAATATTTCAGTCTGATTCTTTTTGTACAGCAAAATAACGGTTTAGTCATGTATACTTATTGTGCATCTAATTTATATTTTAATATATTTAACATCTACTGGTCATCCTGCCGTCTGGGGGAGGGGGTGGGGAGTAAGAGGTGAAAAATTGGAACAAGAGGTTTGGCAATTGTTAATGTTGTAAAGTTACCCATGCATATAACCTGTAAATAAAAGGCTATTAAATAAAAAAAAAAAAAAAGAAAAAGAAAAAAAAAGAAATTTGACTCATTTTGGAAATGAGGCCTTTATCACAGACACTACCTATAAATATTATGCCCTAGCTTTCTTCTTTCTTTCTAATCTTGGTTGCATTGGTTTTGTTTGTGCACAATTCTTTTAGGTTAATATAATTAAAAGTATTCATTTAAAAAAACAAAAAACAACAAAAACAAAAACAACTGGACATGGCCCTGGATGCAATGGGAGACCTTGTAAACTAAGGTCTTCAAACAGGTTTCAATTTGAGGCAACACCCATTCAGTGCTTAAGGCTAGGGAGCAAATGAGGCAAAGAATCTCCTCTTTCACCTAATTCAAAAACAAGAATCTAAATAAATAAATGAATGAATCTGGGAGGGGAAGACGCAGGGTTTCTGGCTAAAGCAGAGATAACTGCAGTTTACATTCAATCTGAGTTGTTCAGGACCCAAACAATGGGTCCTTGGGCCTTGCCCTAGGACCTATTGGTGGCCTGTGAGGATCGGATTGATTTTGTTTTAAGGCGTGGTTCTTGAGAAAGTAATCTTGCCAGTAAACCTCAAGATAGCTTCTGAGGATTCATAGGGAAAAAATGCTTTTAAGAGCATCTGGAGTTAAGGGGATGATACTCTATGTGGATTGAGGGAGGAAAGGAGGGAGGGAGGGCTTGCTTATCATAGCATTACCTCCCGGATGTCATGGTCCTCTTGGAGAGCAAAAAGGACAAACAAACTGGAATTGGTCAATTGGAAAACTCCTTTCCTTCCTTCCTCCCTCCCTCCCTCCCTCCTTCCTCCTTCCTTCCTTCCTTCCTCCTTCCTTCCTTCCTTCCTTCCTTCCTTCCTTTCTTCCCTCTGTCCATAAATTTTCTAGTAAAGAGAAATGCAAACACAAGCTAAAAGATAGTTCCTGTCCTGGAGGACTTTACATTCTAACTGGGGAAGATAACATAAAAAGGAAGTGGAAAGGAGGAGTGAGTGTGATTGGATGGAGGAGCTTCCTTTTCGGTAGGGAGAAATTAAGGGCCTGGGTGTCTTCCTTAAATGGAGTTTCTGGAAGGACCAGAGAGGCTGAGGACTCTTCTTAAAGGAGAAGTTCTGGGTCTTCCTGATCTTCTAGAAGGATGAATTTTTCTGGGGGCAGTGAAAAATTCATTACAGCTTGATGAGAAAGAGCTTCCAGGAGCATCATGGGCTTTGGACCAAGAAGAAAATAGGAAAAGGCGGAAAGCAGACATGGAAAAAGGGAAGGAGAAGGTCACAATCGGAGAACCCCACAGGTAAACTCCAGGCATTGCCTAGTCCAAGCTGCTCATTTTACAGATGGAACAACTGAGGCTCTGAAAGACAATGAATTTCCCAAGATTTCAAAGGAAGTAAGTTAAAAATTGGGCCTAAAATATAGGTCTTCTGGCTCAGTGCTTGGAAAGAAGGGAGGAAGAAAAGAAGAAAGAAAGGAAGGAGGGGGGGGTAGAAAGAAAGGAAGGGAGGAACTAAAAAAGGTCCCCCACTCCTGACTTAGGGATTTGGGTAGATTTGCCCTCTCCCGTTCAGTAATAGCAATAGTTCAGGCCACAGGGGGATTCCACATGAGCAGACTAGGAATGGGGCAGACAGAACAGTCTTTGGAGTCTAATCCAGAAGGGATCAGTGTGGGGAGAGAGACGAGTGGTGAGACAGATGGCAAGATCACCTAGATGGAGCGTTGGAAGTCAGCGACTTTTCCTCTGGGATGATGGCTTTGAGTCCCACAGCATCAGAGGTCAGATCTCTGCTCATTTCTGATTTGAAAATGAACCACAACCCCTGGGCCTGAGTCTTAAGGGATTGGGATGGGGATTTTGAGCGGACTTCTTAAAATTGAAAACAGAAGCAGTAACTTGACCCGAGTCGGTGCTCAGCACAGTGCTGGTACATAGTAGGTACTTAATAAATGTTTATTGGCTGGCTGAGCGCTAAGCCTGGGAGCGCTCCATCAGCCAGGGAGGCAGACAGCCCCGGCCATCTTGGCCAAGGATAAGGAGAGGCCCCGGCTCCCCCGTGGGCTGCCAGTTAGGAAAAGCCTCTCTCCTTGTAAATGGGAGCATTTGATCTGGAAGTCATTGAGAAAACATAAACACAGAGCCGCCTCATGCGGCATGTTTGCACAACCCCATCCTCGATGAAAGATGAGTCTGTGCAGAGGGCCCCGATCTTTTCAAAGGTGCTGTTCTTGTTTCAAACGGAAATCTGTAGGACTTCTTCCCCTCCAGACCTGCAGCTCCCAAGACCTGCCGGGTGGACAGGAGGGAGGGCTTTCTTCTCCCAGTGAAGAACCTTGTTCTCTGGGAACAAAATATCCATTTACCAAGTGGAAAGTAATCACTTAAATCTCCTTCCATGAACAAAATGATGATTTCCATTGTTTGCCAAATAAGAATCCTCTTTCTCCAACATAGTCTAGCCTGGTCTTGGGCTCTGGAAGATCCCGGCTCGGTCCCATCTCTGACCACTCTACCCGGGTGACCATAGTCCCGTCTCTGACCACTCTACCCGGGTGACCATACCTCCTGCGTTCCCTCAGGCAAATCTCTAAGGCTGTGGTTTCGGTACCAAACCTGGTGAGTGACTCAGACCCCCAGGAGTCTCCTATGCTATGAGATCAGAGGTTTGGACTGAAAAAGAAATATTCCCAGAGTGCTAAGTTGGCTGCTCAGTTAGTTGTTGACTTTCTTCAGGAAAATTGAGCCCCCCCCCCCCCCCCCCCCCAGCACACCCAGTTCTTCCCGACAGGAAGAACCAGAAACTCATGAGTGCAACCTTCACATTTTACTTAGGAGGCATCCAAGGTGCCCAGACAACAGGACTTTCCCATGTCATGTAGCAAGTTCACAGCTCAATGAAAACCCTTCCCCATCACTGAACCACTTGGGTGCATTTGGGCCGAGCTCTTCCCAACCATAAAGAGTAGAGCGGGCCCATGCATTGGGTGGTGTCCTGGTAGAACTCCACAAAGTCTAACCCTTTGGCAGGACTTTTCCTGGAGCTTCACTCACAGAGGAAGACTCCCTGGGTTGGCCAAACTCACCTCCCCGGGCAGCTCCCGATGTCTTCCGTGGTGGCTTTCCTCCTTTCCTTTGAAACAGCAGAGAGAACTTATGGCAAACTGCTGGCTTTGCCCTTCAGCCTGGGCTGGGGTGAGCCCCATTGTGTTTGCTCATTCACCGTCAGTGTTTTCCAGAAAGTGCCTCAGCCCAGAAACATGCCCCCTCTTTGTTCCCCTGAATGCTTCTGAAAGCCCTCCAGCAGCTGGCAAAGGCCCCGTTCCCACCCAGTGGTGCTGTTTGGTTTGGGGAGAGCCAGGCCCTCCGTGCCCTGCCCTGGGCCAGCCCCACAATAACTCAGGTTTCTAGGGGTGTTCCCACCAACCCTTAGTGCCTTTTGGCCCCATGTGGCAGCAGGTAGAAGGAGACCCGCTTGGCACCTAGACACAAATATTGGCAGCCTGCAAGAGGCTCTTTTTCAGGAAGTCCGTTGCCATTTGAGAGGAGGGGAAAGGGTCTGGCCTCAAAGGACTCAAGGACTTCTCAGATATTCTCTGATCCCCTTGGTCTGAGATATTCAGGGGTGGGGGGGGGCAGGTTGAGGTCCTAATGGAGGAAATGGCAGGATTTCCCTGAGAGAGGAAGCAGAAGAGAATAGCATGAGATTCTAGGAAGGAGACGCTGATATGAAGAAAAGGATGCTGGGCCGGGTCAGGAGGCTCGGAGTGGGAAGCCCAGCCTGCCCCCAGATACACCGTGTGATCTTGGGCAAGTCATATTACTTGAAGTCCCTCATCCCCAGTGCCCAGCACAGTGCTCAGCCAGCCCATAGCTAGCGCCTAATAAACGCATCCTAAATGGGACTGAATCAATTTTTGGTAAATCAAATCTAGACAATTGTGGGATTGGACTTTCCAGGGCATTCTGGCCAGTTCACCTGCAGGTCCTCTCAGCTTCAGAAGGCTTTGGAGAAGGAGCCTTCCTCTGAGCTGCTCCATTACCCACCCCACTGCCTGGCTTTGGTGTGGTTTAAGCTTCAGTGTACCAAAATACCCCACGAATTAGTGACTAAAGAAAATAAGCACTTTTTTCTGTTCCTTTTTAAAGAAAGAAGCTCACCACTAATGATATTGTTGGTCCCGCGGATCCCAAATCTGGTTCCCCAAGCATCTGAAGAGAAAAGGCTGCCCTGGAGGTCCCGCTCCGAATCCGGCCCCGGTGGTGTCAGGGCCTTTATCAGCCCGATTCAGTGACACAGGTTGTGGCTCCTTTATAAGCCGGATACTGGATTTGAGAGGTAGCGATACAAGAGCCGCACCCATGCTGAAATGGCAAAGCTTCCGGAGCCTTCAGCATCATCTGGCAGCCTGCTGCCATCCCAACCTCTGTCTACATCCCACTCCTTCCATAGAGTCTGTTTACAGAGAGCACCTCCTGTGGGCAGAGGACCGGGACAAGTGAGCCGCATGGAGGGCAAGGCTAGCTGGACGTGACACTGCCTCTGGCCAAACCCCTCGGCGGGTCCCCCGTCACCTCTAGGAGAGAACACAAGCTTCTTAGTGTGTCATTCAAAGCCCTCCTCATTTTGGTTCTCACCTATATTCCTGGTCTCATTTCACATCCTCTCATTTCCCATTAAATAGAGACACAGTAATTGTGGGATTTCAAGAGAAAGAGAGTGTGAATAACTGGATGAGGAAATGGAAGGAGTCGGGTCTGCTGCTTATTCTGTGTGCACAGCACATCCCTTCTCTCACTCCTCCATGACCATTCCCCATGGCATCCCATGCCCTCCCTTCTCACCCCGACATCCCGTGTGCTCCCTTCTCACCCTGGCATCCCATGCCCTCCCTTCTCACCCTGGCATCCCATGCCCTCCCTTCTCACCCTGGCATCCCATGCCCTCCCTTCTCACCGCTGGCTCCTGAGAATCTCCAGCTCCCTTCCAAGCTCAGTTGCCAACTGTGGCCTGAGATTTCCTGATTTCTACCATTGTCTCACCTTCCTTTGAGACCCCACCCTCTTGAAATTCTGCCATATTACCGGGTGATTTTTTTAGCCCCACTTCTCTGTATCCAATGTGTTGTCCCAGTAGAATGTAAGCGCCACGAGGGCAGAGGCTCTACTTTTGCCCTTGTATGCCCAACAGCTAGCAGCCGGGTGTGCTCTTGGGGCTTCATATGTGTATGGAAGTGAATCGCCAGCATTCCCTTTCCTGGAATCTCCCGCCTAAGCCAGACACAGGGAAGGCAGCTGAAGGGCACTGAGTCACAGGGGCAAGAGCGTGAGTTCTGCTTCCTCAGTTCCCTAGTTCTGTGCTCTTGGCAAATCCCCTGCCTTCTCTGTGCCTCCTCAGGGACCTCTAAGGTTTCTCACCTCTCTGGTGAGAGTGGGGCTTATGGATTAGACTTGGAATTGCATTGCTAGGGGGCACTCCCAAGGGAGAAAACTCCCTCTCCCAAAACCTATGGGCTCCTTGTTATAGTCCCTGGCCACGTTTGATGAAATTAGCTGATAAAACATTTGATGTGGAGTTAGGAAGACCTGAATTCAAATCCAACCCCACCCCTTACTAGCTGTGACTCTGGGCAAATCACTTCACAGCCTCACCCTAAAAGCACCTCACCGACAAGTCTGGTGTGAGGATCAAATGAGGGAATATTTGTAAAATGCTTTGGAAACTTCGAGCCCTCTGGGTATGATGGCTAAATGTTATTATTGTTAGCACTGCTTGGCAGGGAAACTGACCTGTCCAGGTGACTCACTGTGTCAGAACCAGGTCTCCAGGACTACAGAGCTGACTCTTTCCACTGCCCCACTGGCTGCTTGTCTTTCTCCTTGGGTTTCCAGAATTTCATTCTGGAGACTTTCTCCTCCTTCTGCACTTGTCTGCCCATAGAATCCTCATTCATGGGATCCAACCTGCCCTCCGCCGATGTCCCAGAAAGCTGTCCCCCTGTCTCCCCAAGCCCATTTCTCTTCCCTTTCTCTGTCTGGATGCTTGTTATTCCACCCACCCAGTAGCTCCCCTGATTTGCTCTTCCTCGTGCTGTCTTTCTCTGCTTCCAGGACTTTCAAGAAGTGACAATTGCTAAGGTGAAGATTTCAAAAACAGTGACGGTGGTAAAGGCATCCCTGGGGGGAGAGAAACAGCATGAACAGGTATCGAGTGGGACAACTTGAGAAATGTCATCCGGAGGGACAGGATTGTAAAGTATCTGTCAGAGAAAAGTGAGACAGATATGGGCTCCACTGCACAATGTCTCAAGTGCCAACCAGGACTCTGGGTATTTTTGGGGGGCTAGCTAGTGGCAAATCACTGAGGCTTATTGAGAAGGAAAGGACCACATCCAGCCATAAAACATCTCCAGAATATTGGCATTAAATGGTGTAGTGGAGTGTGAGGGGAGGGTTGGTTTTGGTTTTGGCTTTGCGTGAAGGAGTTTGGGACAATTAAAGACACTGCACAGTCTCTTAATTGCAACTAACCTAGTCTCATCACCTTACTTTATTCTTAGTACAGCTTATTGCCCTTTTGAAGGTCTTATCTAAAGTATATGCATCCAAAGATGAATATCCAGTCAGCTAGCTCTCCAGATGGTCCAAAGTCACATATCATACATAGTCTGGACAATAAGCATTTGTCATCCACTTGGTTTTTCTTGTGTGGATGGGTAGGTCGGACTTCTAGGAATGATTATGGAGCTTATCCAGCAGAACCTACCATCTTCAAAGTTGGATACCATCAATACCATAAGGTCCATATGGGTGAATTTATCATCTGTCTACAATCTGTAAGGATTCTTTGAAAATGATTGTTTGGGTTTGTTGTTGTTCAGATCTGTGATTTCATCCATGTGGGGAGCTCCTAATTTAGAAACACCCTCCATCCATGCAAATTAGGGATTCACCTATAATTTAGAATCTGAGAAAGTTGCCCATAGCACTACTAGGCTAAGTGATTTACTCATAATCTCATAGCTATGATGTGGGTGCCTTTGCCACTTCTCTGCTCCAGGTCTCTCAGACCCCATCCAAGCTGGTGAGATCCCAGTGGAGCAAGGGCCACAGGATGTCCTTCTCCCCAAACTTTATTATCAGCATCCCTCCCTTCCTCCCACCTCATGGATGGACACTCATCCATCCATCCCCCCCCCCTGCAGGAGGGAAGCCTCATAGAGCTGGATAAAGCTGGTCCCACTCTTTTGAAGAACCACAAGTCATATCTCCCCAAACCCATTTCTCTTCCCTTTCTCTGCCTGGATCTATCTGGTAAGACAGAGAATCCCCAAGCCTCAGAAGCTTCACTTCTCTACCCTGCAGACCCCTGGGCCTTTCTATCTGCTCCTTTTCCGAATCTTCCAATTCATGCTCTTTTCATCAATTACGACGTGTGCGTCGTCATAGGCGAGACTGTCTCACTTCCACCCTCAGCACTTAGCACAATATTTGGAACATAGTGAGCACCTAGGATAAATGCTGTTCATTGAATGATTTAGTCATTCATTCATCCATTTATTCCTTTGTTCCTTGGTCCCTGCAGTACAGAAGGGGTCCCCTCAACTCCAGTTCTAGTTGAGAACTTAATAGATTAGCTTTTCCAAAGGAATATTTATTTCAAAAGGTGTCATAACAAATATACCCAGAGCTCAGCTCAGCTCCTGTAGAGCGCAGTCCCAAGTTCCCAGTCCAGAACCTCATTGGGCTTGAGTCTCAGGTACTATGGCTTTTCAGGATTTTTCGGTAGGGTGAGCAGGCTGGCTGCACCATCCCACCCCAAATCCTGGCTCCAAGGTCACCGTGGCTCCTGCTCCGGGCTCCCATCTGGTATCACTATTGGCCAGTATCTAAAACTAAGAAGGACAAATGACACAGAATCCAGAACCCGAGGCCATTTCAGAGCCAGGGTAAAAGAGAGGTGGGACCAAAGGTATCCTCTCACCCTCGCTTGGTTCATGACACCTGCGTTGTGGAGGGACCATGAGCTTTACCTTCCAGATAGAAAGAGATCTCTCTGGACACTTTTAGAGACACAGCCTGTCCTGGCTGGTGGTAGGGACTGGAAGCCATTCTCCCCATTTCCTCCAAAAATGTAAGGTCCTTGAGGACAGGATTGGCTTCATTTATGCCTCAGTTTCACTGCGCCTAACGCAGTGCCTGCCCAGCTAAATGTCAGTGTCTAATAAATAGTGATTTGTGTGATTCCTGGATATCAGAATCAGCCTTATTTTAGTGGCGAGGATGGCTCCTTGCATTGAATCACCATGAAGGATTCACCATGAAGTCTCTAACCTAGGGAACTGTTGGCCATCAGAGGTGAAAGAGAAGTGCTCCTTGGTAGTTTCCAGACCAATTATGAGGGGTGAAACTAGCATAAGTGGGTGTCGAGTGCCAGAAGGGATGGACAGTGAAGAGACAGAGATGGAGGCAGAGCAAGATGGAGATCCTTTGGGGAAGGGGTACAGGAAGATTCCTGGAAAAGGCGGTGTCTGGGGGCACACACGGATAAATCCAAGCAGGAGCCTGGGGATGCACTTACTGGATACAAATACTCAGTAGGTTACTCTGCAGCATGATCGAGACAAGAGCAAATGGCCCGTTTGGCAAGGACAGAGGGTATTTGGGACCTGCCACACATCCATCTTAGCCCCTGGGTGGGCCAGAGACAAAACTGGAAAGGCCTGAGGCAGGTTTTCTGGGAGCAGCTCTTGGACATCCTCTGAGAGGCCTGGGATAGCCAGCAATATGATCTCCACTTGCTGAGAAAGCCCGTTCTGCTTGTGCTGGACAGCCTGTGCCTTGAGCTCTTCTGGGCAGAAGAATGATTTATAAGCAAAGCGCTTCCATTTATTTATCTGGAGAGTCTGGGGGTGGGCTGGAGGAGTGCTAACATCCTGCATATGCCTGAAGCTCGACCAAGCTCAAACTTGTAAATAACTACTGGCCCCGGAGAAGCGCGGATGCAACCCCAGCTGAGCAGAATGACTTGATTTGCCTCCCTCCAAAGCTGCGTCTCAGCTTGGAATTTTGGGGTCCTGCTCTCTCCTCGGGGAGAAAGTCAAAGTGAAGAGAAGGCCTGTGGGCTGGCCAATCAGTAATCCAGGAAGGTAATTATTTCAAGGCAGCCTTAGTTAGGAACGGGCTGTCAATATGGACAGGAAAGGGGGGGAGGGAGAGAAGAAGGAGAAAAGGATAGAAGAAGGGGAGGGGAAGAGGAAGAAGAAGAGAAGTGATAGAAGAAAGAGACTAAGAGAGACAGCAGTCCCAAAGAAAGAGACAGAAAGACATGGGGCAGAGATAAATTGAGGAAGACACAGAAGAGAAAGCAGAAAAAGGAGGGAGGGAGAAGCACAGAAAAACAAAGACAGTGAAAAGGAAGGCAGAATGAGAAAGAGAAAGGGAAGCATCAAAAGAAACCAGCATGGAAGACCCTCACCCCATCTCGGACTGCCCATGCATCGGTGAGCAGGCAGTGGGGTCTCTATGACCCCAAAGGCCGGCTCCCCTTTGCCCCTCCCAGAGCCAGGCTCTGTAGGGAGATCAAAAGCCTGAGACTGGGACCTGCTGCAAAGGGCTGAGGTCCCCTGAGCAGAAGGCCTCCCTGGTTCCACAGCCCTCGAGGATGGAAGCTGCCTGAGCCTCTGCTTACTCCTGGCACACAGTCCTGCCTAGCTTAGCTTTTCTATCCATTCCCCGCTTTCTCTACCGAGGGCCCAAAGCTTCTTCAGGGGAGGAGGAAGGGGCTATTACAGTGTCCAAAATTGTTTGGGGTTTGCTGACTCAGTGGCCCCCTGGTTATCTGGCTGTGGCACAAAGTCCTGCCCAGAAGTCAGGGGAATGATGTTTTGGGGGAGGGGAAGAGGATCAGGTCTGTTTTATTCTTTCTCAGAGAATGGTTCCAGTTGAGATGATTTTAATTAAAACAACGAAGCCCTTTTTGCCTGCCTGTCATGCTGTAATTCTGTGCTCACTTGGGGGCCCGGCCTGGGAGGCTGAATGCCCTGCAGCAGAGACCGTTCTCCATCAACAGCTGGGATTTGATTTGCAGTGAAGAGAGATGGAGGTGCCATTTCCAGATGTTTCTGAAGACGACCCACGTCCAGAGACCGAAGCTCAGCCCCAAGAGTTTCTTCTTACTCTGTAACCTTTCACCCTTTGTAACTCTGTAACCTTTGCCACTTTGTAACTTTGTAACCTTGTCTACTTTGTAACCTTCCCCACTTTGTAACTTTGTGGTCTTCCCCACTTTGTAACTTTATAACCTTTTCTACTTTGTAACTTTGCCACCTTCCCCACCTTGTAACTTTGTAACCTTCCCCACTTTGTAACTTTCTCTACTGTGTAACTTTGTAACCTTCTCCACTTTGCAACTTTGTAACATTCTAGAGTACCTTTCACTGAGAGAGAGCAGCAGATGCTTCAAAGGACCATGATTAGGAAGCCTCTCTCCCTGAAGTCATACCCAGCAAATATTTAACATCTGTCCACAGCTGTGCCACCCAAACATTTTAAATTAAAAGAAGCTGTATTCTTCCTTTGAAGTCTTGGAGCAGAGCTTGACTACCTGGGCCAATGGGGACATCAGTCCTGAGCATCTCGGTATTTTTCAATAAACAATGAATCCAGGGAAGGGAGGGGTCCCACAATCCATCTGGTGCAGCTCCTCATCCCCTGGGAAGTATTTCAGAGCCAGAATCTGAGCAGAGGTCCTCCGATTGCAAACCCGATGTTCTCCCTGCCATATCACATGGGTGAAAATGCCAAGTTAATCACAGAAGTACCTCAAAATTATATCCTGTAATTCCTAGCCCTGGCACTGAATCAGTAGGGGCACAGTCATTATTTCTACACAAAACCCCTTCTTGCTTTGCTTTCCCCACTCACACTCACACCCGTCAGGTTGGGACCACAGACTGGGCTCCTCAGGCTCTAGGGGTAATGCTAAGGAGCAGAGCTTTCTTACACTGTAACTCCTGAGCCCACATCCCATATGCCTCCTGTTATCAATCAACCCATATTCTAATAACTTTAAGGAAGAGATTTACTGAGAAGGTACAGCAAGAAGTGTAGTGATAAACAAATTGCCCCCAGATGCAGGCAAGCAGTTCCCTCACCTACCCAAGGTCTTGAAGAGAGTGGACTTAAAATTCAAAAGTAATTAAGCCCAGGTATAGAGGATACAAGTCTTAGGATCACAAAGGGCCTGATCCCAGAAGCAGCCGCCAGATGGCTGGTTCTGCCTCCTTATAGAGACCCTCTGTCAAATTCTCCCCCCCCCCCCCAGATGGTAATCCTGGCTGCTGGTGGCCTTTGATGCCCCTCGCCTGGGCACACAGAACACGCCTCTAAGATCATAGGAGAATCACACATGGTATCAAGATGGGGAACAGACTTCTTTCATTCAGCAGCTCCAAGCCATCCTGCCAGGAGGGCAGACTCAGCGGCTCTCTAGTCTGGTTCTTCTAATTCTTCAGAGCAGCCTCAGATCGATTTGTTCAGCTCTCATCTTTCTCCTGACCTTTACTCTTTCACCTCTACTCAGTCTTTGGAGCAAACTCTCCTATCCTGCCACCCTCTGATCAAAAACCCAAGGGTCATCTGGAACTCCCACCTCTTGCCCCTCACATAGCCAATGTGTCACCAACTTCTGCCTTCCAGATTTCTCTTGTCTACATCCTGTCACCCTAATGCCTTTTCCCTGGAGTCTGCCTCAAGTCTCCCCTTACTCTGGTACATTCTCCACCATGTCATTTATAGAGAAGTCTTTGAAAAACAGACCCCATCCAGAACCCAGAAGCAATGGAGCACAGAAAGTAGCGGGCTCTTCTCTCCGAACCTTCCTATCAATGGCCCCTCCCTCTTCCTCCTTCTCGGATGGACACTGATCCATAAATCACCACCTGCTCTGCCACCCCCAAGGGAATCCAGAATCTTTGCTCCACTTAAGGCCCTCAGGCTCACTTCGTCCTTCCAGGCCACATGACGTATGGCTAGACAGAGCCCTATGAGGGTCAAGGCCTGGCTTACCACCACATGTCAGAGCTGCAGAGAGCTCACTCTTTGGATGAGCCTGGAGTCCCTGACTTTCTGACGAGCTTGAGGGGCAGCTTCAGGGTGGCTCCAGCTTCCAGTCTCTGGCTCTTACTGATAAGGTCCTGAATGGTGGGTGTGAGAGGCAGGGAGAACCCGGAGCACTGATAAGACTTTCCTGGGGCAGGTCGATAGAGCCCAGTTTAGCTCCGCGGTCCCACCCTCTATGGAGGTAATCCAGCAGAAATCCAAGTTTATCAAGTCCCCGAGACTAAATTTCCCCTATCAATCTGCTGGTGACCCACAGCCTGGAGTGTGTCATAACACTGGTCTCTCCCTTCCCCCCTTCCCCCATTCCCCATGGAACCTTTGCTAAGCCCACTGCTTCTCCACCTTACAGCGAATTCTTCCGGGCAGAATTTAACGGGCCAGCTAAGGACGCGGCCCAGCCTCCCGGGGAGCTCCCTTTCTCCGGAGCAATTGTGAGTTCCACTGAGGAACTTGGCTTTCATACGCTCTTCTCCTCCAGCTAGTCTATATTTACCGCTCCTGGTCTATTGTAGCCCTTCATTTTGTGTGCAACCTCTCCTAAAGAAACCGACCTTTTGTCAAAGAGAATGACCACCGGGAGTTCTCCGTGGCCGGACGCCAACATTTGGAGCTTCCCCTAAAGCACACCACGGGGTGCCCCGCCTTGTGCTCCGGCAGCCTGGTCATCACCACCCTCCTCAAGCCTGTGCCCCCAGGATTTCTGGGCCTTTCTGGCTGCCCTTTATTTTTTGCTCAGTGATAGTCTGGGAGGAGCTGTCTCACTGGTCTGTGCGGATCCTCGGCGCTGAGCAGAGGGCTTAGAACACATCCATGCTTTCTCATTCATTCATCTGCCAGGTGCCAGGGAGGACTGGAACCCGAGTCTCCCCGGCCCTCTCTCCTCTAGAGCTCATTCCCTTTGTCCGGGACCCCTTCTCACTTGGAAGGGGGAGCTCAGAGGGAAGGAAGGCTTGGGCTTGCCTCTGCAACCCACCTTCCTCTGGAATTTCAGCTTAGCCTCTCCTCCCCTCCACAGCCTCCTTGCCTCCTTATCCCATGGCCTCTCTTCTCCCCTGATAGCCTCCTCGCCTCCTTAGCCCACGGCCTCTTGCTGCCTCAGTGACACAGAAAGGGGAGTCTCCTCCATCAAGAGCCAAATGGAGGCCTGAAAGACAGAGGCCGATGGCTCCTCCGGCCGCCCCGAGGGGACTCTTGTCATTAGGTGAAGGCTGGGAAAAGCCTCCATCTTTGTCTTCTGGAACTGGAAAGGTCTTGAAGAGACTGATTTGTGCCGGTCTCCCTTCCAAGAATAACACGACTCCGATGTGTGTGCAGGGGTCCTCGCTCCTCCCCTTTGTTTTTCCAGGGCTCCTGCCAGGCTTACCCTCCACTTGACCCAGAGAATATCACATTGATAGACAAACACCCCATTAGTCCAAGTTTCCTCGGACATTCCAGGATTAATCAGAACCATCACGGAGAGTCAGCGGCACGTTGAAAATGGGACAGAGCGAGGGAAACATCTGTCCAAGTTGCTCCTCCCGAGGTTCCCGGAGGAAAGCTTTCCACCAAGGAATGGAGCCACAGACTTGGGAAGAAAATGGGGTGCTGGCGGCCGCCGCGTGCAGGCCCGGACGGGAACCCCAGGGCCACCAAACCATCACTCACCCACCAAGGAATGAAGCTAAGCGAGATTAGTTCAAAGGTTAGAAAGCATCAGAGGTGTTCTCTGGCTGTTCTCTGGCTGCCCTCTGCCAGGATACGAATCCAGGACTGAGAGCTTGGAGGAGGCCGTCAGGGGTCATCTGGAGCCTAGAAGTCTTGAGTTCCGATCCTGCTTTAGGCACCTATTACCTGTGGCTAATAATAGGGACCACCTCCCAGAGTCACTGTGACACTAAAATGAAGACATGTTTATCTTGTTGTTGTATTTTTTAATAGCTTTTTATTTTCAAAATCCACATCAAGCTAATTTTCCACATTCACTCTTGCAAAACCTCCTGGGCCAAATTTTTCTCCCTTCCTGCCCCCCCCCCCCCCCCGTACCCCCTCCTCCCAGACAGCAAGTGATGTCATATAGATTAAACATGTGCAAGCATGAAGGGATATTTGTAAGGTGCTTTGCAAACCTCAAAGTGCTATGTGAAAGCTGTTATTGTTATTATCATCATGCAGTCTCTGAATGGAAGGTGGGAGCCCCACCAGAGTCCACAAGGTGCATGCAGCCCAGGAAGTCCCCTCCCAAATCCCTCCCCTTTTCCAAGCCCTCCTGGGCCCTTCCCTCACCTGGCCACAGCATCTCCCTCTTCCTCTGGAAGCCCCTCCCAACAATGCCAGGGGAGCCGCCTCGGTGACTGATGGCTCAGGGGGGGCCACCCCGCTTGTTCTGGACTCTTTGGCCAGACAGCTGGGCCCGTGTCCCATGGAGCATGACAAGGTATCCCTGGAGAGGGGAAATGGGTTCTTCTGGATGGCCCCGGCAGCGGGGAAGGCCCCTGAAAGTCAACCTGGCAAGTCGGGCTAGGAGCGAGACCTGTTGTCCCGGCTGACGAAACCAAGCTGGGCACTGGGCGCTGGGCACAGAGGAGAGCAAGCGCCAAAGCCCGGTTCTTGCCCTGAATGACTCAAGGCATCAGGAGATGCCCGTGGACAGTGTCACTTGAATGAAATTTTATTGACCTTTGATAGATCATAAAGGACTCTGCATATCATCCCCCTCCTTCCCTCCTCCCACTTCCCTCCCCCTATTTAAGAACAGGGGACTCTGGGCCCGGAGAAGGGTGAGCCAATGTCAGCACCAGAAGCCCCTCGGGCCAAAGCCTTCCCAGCAGGCCATGGGAGCTCTCTATCAGCCTCCCAGCCAGAAGGGGAAAGCGCCCCTGAGGCCAGAGAGCCGGGGTGGCAGCATCTTCAGGCCTGGGTCTCCCCCTCGGCCCAGCCTCCTGGACCCTCCAGCTCAGTGGGGATGGACTCAGGCCCCCTGAGGACCCCAAGGTCCTCCAGCCCTCTCCTTTGCCCATCTCCCCTAGAGGCTAACCCTGCCCTGCCCACTTCTAGCCCCATCACCCAGCAGCCTCTCCTGGAAATCCATTTCCTGACTGACTCTGGCCTCTCCTGAGCTCCTGCCCCCTTTCTGGTCTCCCTTCCTCCATGCTTTTGTCCCGTGTGGGCCGCCTGAGTCCCCTGGAGTTGGAAACCCCAAAGGGAGCCCCCCTTGACCTCCAGAAGTCCGTGTTCTGCTGAAAGGCTCATTCCCAGGCAGCCAAGTACAGTGTGGGGAGCCACAGAAAGGAAGGAGGGCCCCAAAGGCTCCTGGGATATATGAGGGAGGAGAAAACTTTGAAAGCTGGAGGGAGGGAGTTGTGGGGAGTTTCCTGAATCAATCAGCCAACCCCCAAGCATTTATTAAGTGCCTACTGTCTACTAGCATTGCTGCGCAGGGCACTGAAGGAGCCCTGGTGAAAGACACAGTGGAGGCAGAAATGCCGAGAGAGGATTCTGGGTCTTGGCTAGCGGCCCATGTGAGTGTGCAGAGGATTTGGGGAGCAGCCAGGACCCGGCTCACACCTCAGCCTCCCAGCTTCCCGAGCTTCCCCTCCGGTGACCCCGACCCGCAGCCTCCCGCTGCTGCCCGCCAGGGTGGTCCCCCTCAGCCCGCACCCAGCTGCTCCCAATTGCTTCCCCTCCCAGATCCCGACTCTGAAATTCCGCCCTGACCACAGTTTCCTGGCTCTGCCGTCTCCTCCTCCTTCACTCTGCTCTTTGCGGTGACCTTTAACTCCCCCCGTCGGCCCTGTTTTCTAAGCTAGTGACCCGCTCCCCCCATTCCTTCTCCACTTGACCTTGTGGTCTGGCCCAGCCCACCTGGGAAGGGCCTCTCACAATCCCCACTCGGCCTCGGCCTCCTCCTCCTCCTCCTCCTCCTCCCCGCTGCCTCCGCTCCTGCTCCTGAGCCAGGCTCTCTTTCCTGGGCCTCACAAAGTAAGAGGGCACAGGAAGCATCTGCGTCTGGACTCCTGGGCTCCCGGGATGGGGACGGGGCACTTGGCTATTCTTTCCTAAAGGGCAAAAGCAGCTCCGAGAGCTGCCCTGCGCAGCCCAGCTGGGGCAATCGGGAGTCCCGGCCAGGGCGCCCCCACAGAGGGGCCACGAGCCTCACCCGGCCCTCGCAGCTGCTCCAGGAGCCCCTCGCTCCTCTCTGCCGACCCGGCTGTGGCTCCCTGGGGACTGCGGCCATATTGCTCTCTGCTCCTCCGGCCTCGGCCCTCAAAGAATCTGAGGCTCCTCAGAGTGGGAAGGAACCTCAGCAGCCAACATCCAGACGAGGCCTCCAAAAGTGGCCTCCACCCACAGCTCAATGACTGGCCCAGGGCCTTGGAAAGGGGCCCAGAAGGCGGCCTCCTATCCCTCCTATCAACCCTCCCCACGCAAGACCCGGCTGCTCTGAGACAGCTCTTCCTGAGAGCCAATGAACACACTCTCCCGTCCCCCAGAAGAGCCAGCTTGGTGCCCTGCAGTCCTCAATGGCTCCCCATCTCCACCAGAATAAAGCACAGACACTGACACCTGCTCTGAAGGCACCACAGGGTGGCTCCCATCAGCCTGTTGGGTCAGATCACGCTGGGGCAGTACAGAGTCACCTTAGAAGGAGAGCTGAATGCCGAGTGAGGAAGCCCTGGGTTCGAATTCCACCCCAGCCAGCAGCAAATCAGGTGAGCTCAAATGCCTTGTTTACAAAACAAAGAATTAATAGTAAGAATACCAGCTGCCTCCCCTGTTGTTGTGGAGAGCTAATGGCAGCTGGTTTGAAAAGCACTTTGCAAACCTCAAGGGGATACGCACATGACAGCGTCACAACCACAAGGCTCCAAAAACCCATGTATGAAACAAATGCCCGTGAGCCAGAAGGCCTGAGCTCTGCGCAGGACGTGACTATGGACCAGCCTGGCTGAACTCTATCCTGCCTCCCCATGCCTCAGTTTCTCCCCTTCCTCCTTTTTTCCCTAAAAGGCGCAGCAGACTTGGCAGCCAAAGTGAAGCCTTCCCTCCCACCCCCAGGAAACAGCACCCTTTCCTGCCTCAAGCTGCCAAGAGTCCTGTGGGGGCCACTGTGGCGCCCCTCGATTTTGATGTCGTAGACTTTATTAGGACCTTGGACACAGAAGGGACGCGGCCCTTCCGAACACGAGGTACGGCGATTCCGACAGACTTGGGATGGAAAATGCCATCGGCAGCCAGAGGGAAAAACCATGAGACTGAATGCGCAGGGAAGTATATGTTGCCAGCGCTGGAAAATTTGTTCGCTTTTTCTTTCTTGTGGTTTTCCCCTTTTGGTCTGATTTTTCTTTCACAACATGGCAAATGGGAAATGTGTTTAAAATGGCTGGACATATATAAGCCATATCAGATTGCTTGCTGTCTCGGGGAGGGGAAAGAGAAAAGGGGGGGGGGGGAGATTGGGAACTCCAAATCTTACCAAAATGAAGATGGAAAAGTATCTTTCCATGTAATCGGAAAAATAAAATACTGTTGGGGGGAAAAAGGAGCATAACATGTTTGTTAGAGGCTGGATACTTTGTGTGGAGCCTGAAATATTATAATTTTGTACTTTTGGGTTTTATGTGTTTAAACTCAAACCAAAGGGCTTTAAAAAAGAAGAAGAAGAAGAAGAAGAAGAACATTGGTCATGAGTCCAGAAGTCAGTTTCTGGGCTGAAGAGCCACGGGCAGAGCAGCCAGAGCAGCTGGGAAGCACAGTGTGCTCTCCAAATCTGGGGGAGTCCCACCAGGGCCATTACCTTCACTCCCAAACTTCCCGGACACTTCCCTGACTTCCAAACATTCTTCTTGTCCTGAGGAATGTGGAGATTCATTACCCTTCAACTCTCAGGCTGAGGTCAGGGGGTGGGAGGGGAAATCATGGATAAAAATCTCCCAGGAGGAAGAAATGTAAGAGGGTGGGAGCTGTATCTGTGAAAAGGTTGTCCACATCAGTGATGGGACGGACCGGATGTTTGTATGTTTATGAGGAGAACAACAGAGAAAAGTTAAGATTATTGGTCAACAAGCATTTATTAAGCACCTACTATCCAGCAAGCACTAAGCTAGATCCTGGGGATACCCAAAAAGGCAATGACTTGGTCCCCGTCCAGTAGGAGCCCGCATTCAGATCGAGTTGATATTCAGGTACCTGGGAACCCCCAAGCTACGGACGGTGACTAGAAAATGATCCCCAAGGGAAAGCACATGGGGCCAGGATCCTGTATGAGGGGGAGTCAGAGAAGTGGGGAGGTGGAGATGAGGAGGAGAGAATCCTAACCCTGAGGGACGGCCAGCCAGCATTAACCAGAGAGTTAGGTGTGGGGGGAGCAGCAAGGATCTTCCCAAACAGGACAAGGAATCATGGGTAACTCCTAACCGTGGGCCAAGAGGGAAAAGGTGTAACTGGGTGTGAAGCATTTTATACAACTGGGTAATATTTTTAATGTTGTCACAGAAAACCACAGGCACCCCTCAGTCTGATGGTCATTGCTCTGATAGTTTGATTCAAGTGAGTCTATTGCTCAGTCGTGTCTGACTCCTCATGATCTCATTTGGGGTTTTCTTGGCAGAGACATGGGAGTGGTTCACCATTTCCTTCTCTAGTTCATTTTACAAGTGGGGAAACCGAGGCAAATAGGGTGAAATGAGTTGTCCAAGATAGCCCAGCTAGCAAAGGTCTGAGGCCAGACTCGAATTCAGGAAGAAGTGTCCTTCTGGCCCCATTCTGGACACTATTCACTCTGTCCCCCAGCGGCCCTTCAAGTAAGGCTCTATGTCAGGCACTGAGCTAGGCCTTGGGGGTAGAAAGACAATTTTTTTTATTAAAGCTTTTTCAAAACCTGTGCATAGATAATCCTGCAACATTAGCCCTTGCAAAATCTTGTGTTCCAGTCCCACCCCCTCCCCTAGATGTCAAGTAGTCCAATACATGTTAAATTAAACATGGTAAAACTATATGTTGGATCAATAGAAAAATCAAATGGAAAGACAACATTTAAATAACCCGCTGCCTTAAAGAAGACGCCTTTTGCTTGGAGGAATATCTGGACACAGAGCAGTGAACACACTGGGCAAGGGACCCCTCCAGTCCTTAAGGGGATGAGGAAAGGCTTCCTGTAGGAGGGACTCACTGGTACCAAGCTGCGGAAGTTCTAACAAGAGGCAGGAGTAAGGAGGGAGGGCGTTCCTAGCTGGGAGAAGGTGGGAGCCGCCCCTCAGAGGCCTGCTGCAGGAGCCACAATGTTTGGCAGCCCTGGCTTGGGTTCTTGGTGAACGCAATCCCAAAGGCGCCTTAGAAATGACGGGTCAGGGCAGAGAGTCGCCCATCCTGAGAGTGCGTACAGAGGCGGAGCATCCAGCGTGAAGAAAGGTCCCATCTCTGTTCTCTGCCCTGAGCAGACCACATCGGGAGGGATGGATTTCATCTGGGGTGACACATTTTCAGAAGGATGTCCATAGGCTGGTGGGGACGACCAGGAGAGCGGGAGCCTTGAATCCGTGCCGTGTTGGGCGCAGGTATAGGTGCAGGATCATTTACACCTCAGATGCTGCTAAATGAGCCAGAGCCAGAAGGAATGGGCTCTCCTGCTTTCCCAGACCAGAGAAATGGAAAACTCCAGGAGCCCCGGCCTGCTCCATAGAACTGGAGGCGGGATGTGATACGGGGCCTCTGGGCTGGAAGGGGTGACCGGAGGGGTGGCCCAGAAGGGGCACCTGCCCCTGTGCTGCCCACAGGGACATCCAGCTGCCCCAGAAATATCCTCGTCCTGTGGGAGAGGAGAGGGGCATACTGGGGCTGGGTACACTGGGGCTGGGCACATGAGCACCATGGACAGTGCAGGTAAAAGCGAGGCCAGTCCCACTGCACTTTTAGCATCTCCTTCCAAGTCCTCAACCCTCCCCCATTCTTCCCCACACCCACTGCGTGTTGGGGGTGGGACTTGCCAACAACAAGCTGACACTCCGCCCGTGGGTTTGTAAGGAAACGCACCTGGAGAAAACTCAAGCCCCAGAGGAAGGTAAGAAAGCTCCTTTGGGGAGGGAGAAAGACAGGTCTGGAGGTCACGCCTGAGGCTGCCGGGAAAATGCTTCCTGAGCAAGACACTCGGGCTAAATTTAGATGCCTCCTTAATCAGAACTAATTTCCAGGCAGCTTTGGCTGATTGCAAGAAGCAGGGCCCGTCTCTGAAGAGCAGACCTGTGGGACCGAAAAGGAAGTGGGACTTAAGGGCAAATTAATCAGATAATTAGGCCGGCAGAAGGCTGACCTCCAGGCCAGGAGTGAGCCCTGCTGGCTTGGGGAGGAAGGGGGAGGGCAGGGAAGAAGGGAGGATCGAGCACGGAGGAAGAAGGCACCTGCCAGATGTGGTGGGAGCTGGTGATAGTGCCCAGAGAGCAACTGCCGGACCACCTCCCCCCCCCCGTCTGTGCCCCCTTCCCCCTTGGGGCGAGGAGTGCCTGGCCTTGTCTCTGAATCACCAAGCCTTGGCACCGTGTTTGGGCCTCAGCCAATGCCTTTCACTCCTTCCCGGGGTATCAGATAGAGATGAGCCAGCAAAGGCTAACTGGGTGGCCACTGTGCTCTTGGGGAACCAGCGACCAAGCAAGGGAGATGGGCTGAGAAGGGAGGCAGTGTGAGCCGGTGGAGAGGACCCTGGGCTCTTGCATCCTGGCCTAGCCAAGAAGTGGCTGGGTGACCTGGGACCCTATGAGCCACTTTCCCGAGCCCAGCTTCTTCTCCATCAGATAATGAGACCCATCTGCCACCAAGCATTTGAGAAGCATCCTCCACACCTCAGACACGGTGTTAGATGCAAAGACAAAAAAAGAGCCTGAAAGGGGAAATCTCTCTGAGAAGTGACGGGGTTTGTCTATAGGTACAAAGCTAGCATTTGAGCCCAGAGCTTGTTCACGTCCTAGACAGTAAACATCACAGTAGATAGAGCCCTGGGCCTGGAGTCAGAAAGATAGGAGCTCAAATATGTTCTCACACACTTAATGGCTGTGTGATCCTGGAAGTAACTCTTTGGCCTCACTTTACCTATTTTCAAATGGGGCTAAAGACAAATTGAGATATTTTGGCTATTTTAATAATATTTTATTTTTAATCACAATTCCATGTAAAAACAAATTTTCACATTAATTCGTTATTCTTTTTTTTTATTTAGTTCTAAACTCTATATCTCCTTGTCCTCTAAGAAAGTAAGCAATCTGATATATATATATATGTGCAATTACGTAAAATATTTCCATAATAGTAATTTTGTGAAGAAAGTCTCAAAGAGAGGAAGACAGAGAGACAGAGACAGAGAGAGAGAATATGCTTCAGTCTGTATTTTTATAATATCACTTCCTTCAGTGGAAGTAAATAGCCTTTTTCATCATTAATCGTTTGGTATTGCCTTGGATCACTATATTACTGAAAATAGCGAAGTTGTTCACAGTTCATCATTCTAGAATATTGCTTTTACAGTGGTCTCCTGGCTCTGTTTGCTTCACTTTATATCAGTTCATGTAAATCTTTCTAGGCTTTTCTGAAAGCCTTCTGCTCATTATTTCTGATAGCAAAATAATCTCCCATTATAATTATATACCACAACTTGTTCAGCCCTTTCCCAGTTGATGAGCATCCCCTCAATTTCCAATCCTTAGCTACCACAAAAAGAGCTGCTATAAATATTTTTGTACAAATAGGTCTTTCCCTCATCCCCTTTTGTTTTTAATTCTTTGGGAGACAGACTTAGCAGTGATATTTGTGGATCAAAGGCTATGCACAGTTGGCAGTCCTTTGGGCATAGTGCCAAATTGCTCTCTAGAATGGCTGGATCGGTTTACCATTCCACTAAGGGTGTATCACTGTCCCAGTTTTCTCACATCCTCTTCAACATTTATCACTTTCTGTTTTTGTCATAGTAGGCCATCTGCTAGGTGTAAGGTAGCACCTCAGAGTTGTTTCAATTCCTATTTCTCCAATCAATAACGATTTACTGCATTTTTTCAAATGACTATAGATAGCATTGATTTCTTTGTCTGAAAAGTATCTGTTCATATTCTTTAATTATTTATCGATTGGAAAATGACTTGTTTTTGTAAATTTGCCTCAGTTCTCTAGATATTTTAAACATTAGATTTTTTTTTTAATCCATGATACTAGCTATAAACATTTCCCAGTATTCTGATTTTCTTCTCATTTTGGTTGCATTAGTCTTGTTTGTGCAAAAACTTTAATCTTATATCATTAAAATAATCCATTTTACATTTTGTTAATGATCTTTTATATCTTGTTTGGTTCTAAATTCTTCCCTTATCCCTAGATCTGATAGGCAAACTTCCATGCTTATTTGCTTATATTATCTAATTTGCTTATATTATCATAAGCAAATTACACCTTTATGTGTAAATCATTTTGACCTCATCTTGGTATACAGTGTGAGATGTTGGTCTATATCTAGTTTATGCCATACTATTTTCTAGTTTTTACAGCAGCCTTTGTCAAATAATGATTTTTCTTCCCAAAACTCGGATCTTTGGGTTATCCTACACAAGACACACAAGATTACTCATGGTCATTTACTACCGTGTATTGTGCACCTGATTTATTCTGCTTATTTATCACTCTATTTCTAAGCCAGGACCAGATTGTTTTGATATTTATTGCTTTATAATGCATCTTGAGCTCTGGTGTGTCCAGGCTACTTTCCTTCATTTTTTTTTCTTTGCTTTCCTTGATATTCTTGACCTTTTGTTCTTTCACATGAATTTGTTATTATTTTTCTATCCCTATAAAATAATTTTGGTAGCCTTGGTACAGTATTGAATATGTTGATTAATTTAGGTAGAATTGTCATTTTTATTATCTTGGCTCAGTTTCATGAGCAATTAATATTTTTCCAATTGTTTAGTTCTGACTTTAATTGTGTGAAACGTGTTTTGTAATTCTGTTAATGAGATAATCTTTGTCAAGCACTTTGCAGCATGTAAGAATTTGGGCTATTGCTGTTATTTCTGATTCCAAGTCTACCTCTCTGGCCTGGCCTGGGCTGGGCCGCTGATCCAAGCGCCAGCTGGGGCTCTCTTTTGTCCCCAGGATGCCCGGCCCATTGTACTATGTGTTTTGTTGCCTTACCTCCAATTGATTCCAAGTCTCCTGAAAGCAGGGCCCGCCACCTTTGATACTCCTATCTCAGCACCCAGAGCAATGCCCTGCCCTTGGCAAGAACTTATTAAACATCGATTGAATGGAATTGTTGTAAAAGGAAAGGAACCAGCCAGGTGGATGGTGGAGGGTTTTGTTTTTTTTAATGTTTTATCATTGCCTATTGACCTTATTTCAATCACTTACTGATGTGCTCTTCACTTCCCCGCTCTGCAACAAGGGGTACCGGTTGTAACAACGAAAAGGGAAGAAGGGAGAGCACTGTAGTCATGGGGCACTGTCCGGACAAAGACACAGAGTCAGGGGCTGAGGGTTGGGCATAATCAGGCCAGTGTAGTTGGAGGCCTTGACATTTAAAGGAGGTGGCTTCCAGCACCTTGGGCAGCTCCTCCATAGAGGCTTGAAGGAAAGCCCAGAAGCTGCCCAAGGGGAGGGAATCCCCCCACCAAGTCAGGAAGCTGGGGGAGCCTCGGGGAGACCCCACCAACAGATTCTTTCATCGCTCTGGCTGCCGACCCCCACTCAAGACTAGAAAGCTTAGCGCAGTGAGGAACAAGGTCCTCTTCATCACTTCCAGCCAGCATCCCCTTCCAGCTTCACCTCAGAGCCTCGGGCCTTGGGGAGCACCAGGTGACTCCAACCCCAGAAGCCTTTAGGAGGTCCCCTCAGACCTGGGGTGGGGGGGGAGCAACCACAGGATCCACGATCTGAAACTGGAAGGCACCAACCTCCTCATCTGACAAAAGAGGAAACTGAAGATCAGGGGAATTATGGGACAGGCCAAGGTCAAACTGATCCTAAGGACCCAAGTCTTCTAGCTCCATTCAGAACTTTCTCACCCGCCCTATGCTGCCTCTCAGCCAAAGGCCTTCACTCTCCTAGGAACCAAAGGAACTGGCAAGGAGGGGACTCAGTTGTGTCCCTGGCTGTATCTGGAGAGCTGCTCCCTTGTCTTCCTTTCCCTGGTCACCTTGTAGACTCCTGGGCAGAGAGGGGCCCTCTTTGGCTCACAGCCTCTGCCTCTCTCAGGGCCTCTTGGCTGTCCACTTGGCCAGCCCAGGAGCGGGCTGGAGATGATCACTTGATTAAGACGGGCCCGGATGCCACCGTGGCAGGGCCGCCCAAAGGAGGCCACACTCTCCGTCCTCCAGCTCTCCACGGGAGCCGCCAATTAGAGCCAACAATGGATCAGCCCCCCTCTGGCCTCCATGGCACAGGTAAGGTGTCTGGTGAAGTGGCCGCCAATCACTCCCGGGGCCTCCTAGATACGTGCAAAGTCCTCGAGCCCTCCTATGGGAGCTGGGAGCCGTGGAGGCCCCGCCTTTGGTGAGACTTTCTACAAAGCTCCCAGGCGCTGCACTTGTGCTGTGACTGACCTGACACTGGCTTCTGGGAGCAGGGGAGAGGAGCCTCCTCCCAGGACCATTAAGTGAATCAGGCCTCCGGGGGGGTTTCCTTTCCCAGACCACCTGCCATTTCTGAGCAGCCCCTGGCCTTTGTCCCTCCGCAGCAGCAGGAAGGGACCCCGGCCCCGCCGGCACCTTCACAGAGGAGACTCACCAGGGAAGCTCCGCCGCCTGATGTGAAGCGGTGAAAGGGGCCTCCTTGGGGAGCCCCAGAAGTTTCAAGCGTTCCTTTGATTACTCTTCCATAAATGAATGTGAATCTCGGTGGGTTTTTTAAAAAGCATGTGTGCCGCGGCGGTTAGAGTCTGAAATGCCAGCGGCGACGATAATCTGTGTGTGGAGTTTGCCTCGGACAGAGCCCGGAACCGTGATCTTGAGCAGGTCACGACTTTTCTAAACCAGTGACACTTTGCAGGGTTAGGGTCAGATTATGTAATTCTATAAAGTCCGTCCCAGACCTTAATCCCCACAGAAGGATCCACCCTTATTCCCTGACCAGGCCAGACAGGAAATACTCCCTTGTCGTTTGGGAAGAGGAGCTAACTATAAGGCCAGGTGACCTAAAAGGGAGAGGGGTACCCCATGGTCAATAGTCTCACACACACACACACACACACGCATGAGTGCTCAGTCACATAGTCACACACACACACACACATGAGTGCTCAGTCACAGTCACACACACACACACACACGCATGCGTGCTCAGTCACATAGTCACATACACACAGTCACACAGTCACTCACACATTCACACTCACACACACATACACACAGTCACATAAGTCACACACAGTCACACTCAAAAAGATATACATGCTCAGTCATACACACATACCCACAGTCACACACACACTCAGTCACATAGTCACATACACAGTCACACACACTGCTCATCTGTCCAGCGCACACAAGAGGAGCTTGGGACACCTGACCCGGCCTCCGGAGGAGTTCACGGCCGAGGGCTCCCAGTGTTCTCTGCCCAGCGGGGAGCCGGGGCCGGCAGAGTGGCCTAATCAAGTCAGGAGAACAGCGGGCCGCCCACTTGAACCGAGGTGTCAAGGGGGCGGCGGGGACGGCCGGCCCAGGCCACAGGTACTTTCAGCCCTCCACGCGGGGAGCGCCGCCCTCCCGCTGCTCAAAATTTGTCCGAGATTCTGAACTCATTCAAAGCAGGGCCGGGCCGGCAGGTGCCGGCTGGAGATGATCACTTGATTAAGACAGGCCGGATGCCACTGTGGCAGGGCCGCCCGAAGGAGGCCACGCTCTCCGTCCTCCAGCTCTCCGCGGGAGCCGCCAATTAGAGCCAACAATGGATCAGCCCCCCTCTGCCCTCCATGGCACAGGTAAGGTGTCTGGTGAAGTGGCCGCCAATCACTCCCAGGGCATCCTAGACACGTGCAACGTGGCTCCCTGCCCTCCCCGCCGACAAATAGAACAGTGCGGGTGAAGCCCGGGGAGGGACATTGCTCCCCCTTACAGAGAGAGCCTCTCCCTTTGCAGAGAGCACCACAGACCTGAAGAAGACCCCTGGCTCTGGGGGCCACCACTCGGGACACGGCTCTGGCCCCGGCTGCTGTGACACAGGGAGGGGAAAACCACTGACTGCGCAGAGAATTGTGACTCCAGCCTCCCTCCCCTGTGCGCATACACACGTACTCACACTCACACACATACACACACTCACATATACACTCACAAATACACACACACTCACATATACTTACACATGCACACTCACAATCACACACACTTTCACACACTCACATACACTTAGACACACACACAATCACCACACACACTCACAATCATACACACACACACACACACACCTCACACTTATGGCAAAGGGAGGCTGGAGCACGCCAACCATCTTCCCTGCGGGCCTGGGGGGCCATGACCGATGGCCATGACACCCAGGACTTCGCCGATTCAGACTCTCCACTCATTGGAGTCAGATCATATCGGGGGGACCTGACCGAGCAAGTGCCTCCATCTGATCCTTAACAACAGCTCAACGAAGTGGATGCTGCTATTGTAGCCTTTTTACAGGCAAAGAAACTGAGTCTCGGATTGATGTAATGACTTGAGGCACAGCTCCCAGTGTCAGTCCTTCAGCCCAACGATCACCAAATAGTAAGTACCTGCCATGGGTCAGGCCCTGTGCCCGGCACAGGTGGCGCAGCCCCGCCCTCTGGGCTCACCATGGAAATATTAGAGACAACCTGTACAGCTGAGGGCCAGATGCTCGGGGATCAGGGAAGAGAACTCTCTGAGGTGGGACTTAAATCCGATGCAAGCCAAGAATAAATCCAGTGCATGGCCACGCTCCCCCGAGTGCCAGGAAGTGTGAGGAGTAAAGGGCAGCCTGCCCTCCCCGGGAAAGAAATCCTGCCCTTCCTCCAAAGTCCCCAAGGGGCCTCCCAGGACTGAGAAGAGATGGCTGAACTTTCCTGCTCTGGAGTCCTCTCCACCATCAGCTTCTCCATGAGATTGCTCTGGCTGTGAAGGGTGGAGGGGGGGGGGGGGGGGGGGGGGGGGGGGGGGGGGGGGGGGGGGGGGGGAGGAGCAGAGGGAGCCTAGGGAAGGAAAGAGCCTGGGAAGGGAGGGAGCCCCAGGGACAGAGGGAATCCTAGGGATCCCTCCCTGGGGAGGAAGGCAGCCTCAGGCAAGGGGGGAACCTCAGGGATGGAGGGAGTCCCGGGGAGGGAGCCATGGGGGACAGAAGGACCACCAGGAAGAGGGAGCCCCAGGGAGGGGGAGAGAGCCCAAGAGGAATCAATCTGGTGGGGATGGGAGAGCTGAAAGGGGGACTGCCAGGGTTAGCAAAGTTGGGACTCCACAGGACTCAGTGAGACACCCTCAAGATGGGTCCCTATCTGTTTCCAGCCCCTCCTCCAGTCCGGGGGACATCTTTCCACCTGTGTCTCATTATTTATCATCTCGGAGGTGAACCACAGCTAAATGGCCTCTTGTGCATGTGGTGGGGGCAGGGAGCGAGGCCTGGGACTCTCATTTCCTTTTCACATGTTGCCGTTCTTCAAAGGGGTTAATCTCTGGGTGACTGGAGGCAGCGCCCAGTGGAGCCCTGGGAAGCGAGGGAGTCAGCCTGGGGGAGTCCTTCTGGGAAAAGCCCAGCCGGCCTCCTAACAACTGCCAGATGGGGGATTTTATACGGAGCCCAAAGCCCCCTCACTCCAACCACTGGCGGTGGAACCCAGATTCCCTAACACCCCCAGCTCAGGCTGCTCCCATCTGCAAGACAGATGCCAAGCAGGGCCTCCCTAACTCCTGCTCCTTAAAGCGGCAGATAAAAAGGCAAAGGATGTGGAGAGCTCTCGGACTCTGGATTCCAATTCTGTCTTTAAAACCTACTGCCTCCATGACCCTGGAAAAGTCGGTCCATCTCCAGGGGTCTCAGCTGGCTCTTTAATATAAGGATCAAACTCACTGACCTCCGAAGTTCCTGCAAGCTCTAAATCAATCCTCAGTAAAAACAGGTGGGCCTAAAATCCCAGAATCCCCCGGTTCATTGCAGTCTGGCAGAAGAATCCTGATGCTGAACACCTGGGCTGGTGGGACAGGCTACACACACATCCAGGGGATGTTTTTGCAAAAGGATCCAGAGCAATTCCACGGCATCCGGGACCCCGAGGAGGCCGACCCGGCAGCTTTCGCCGCATCTTCCAGGAGAGCCAGACATTGGAAGGAATGAAGCTGTTATGAAGGATTCCTCTTCCCAGGCTCACAGAATCACTCAGGGATGATCCCCACGGTCACAGCTGAACACGAAGCTCCCCTGTTTCTCCCCCCGCTGATGCTCATCCCCCTCCACATGGAAACTTGTACTTTCCCAGGGAGCCCATTCCCCTGCTGGGCTGCTCCAAATCGTAGAGTTCCTTTCCAAAACGAGCATTTCCTGCTTCCAGAGTCATGATATCAGGGCATGGTCTTTTAAATTAATTTGCCTGTTGTGAGGGGACCAGCTGTAAATGATTGTGTTACTCTCAGGAGTACAATTATCCACACCAGCTCTGAAGGATTTAGGATGAAAAATCCTGTCCATGCCCGGAGAAGGAACTGATCGAGTCTGAATATGGATCGAAGCCTTCTCTATTACTGTCTCCATCTCTCTCTATTTTTAACTTAATTTTTCTTGAGGGTTTTTATTTTCATTGGGGTGGGAGGTTTATGTTTTCTTTCACAACTTGACTTTTATGGAAATGTTTGCATAATTTGACATGTAGTTTCTTAATTGTGGGAGGGGATGAGGGAGAGAACCTAGAACTCAAAAATCTTCAAAACAAATGTTTAAAAAATTACAACTTTTTTACAAAAAAAATTTTATAAAAATTTTTTTTAACATTTAGTTTAAAAATTGTTTTGAATGTAACTGGGGGAATATTAAATGAATAAATTTAAATTAACTTGCCAGAGTGTTTATAATCATTTTGCTGTGGAAATTTTTCTTTTAAAATAGATATAATGTTGATGACACTTTTCATCCAGAAGCACCCAAGGGAGCAGCCCCAGCTCAAGGAATCCCTGATCTGGATCCGGAAAACCTTAGAGTCGTGGGGATGGCTCCAACCCGGCAGTCACCCCGCCAGCTCAGCCTCGGAACTGATGTGCCCTCCGAAGAGTTCTCCACCTGGACAGGAACATCCCGGCTGATCTGCGAGGTACCTTTACCTGTAATGGGGCCCCTCTTAGGGCAAAGAAAGCATGAGGCCATTTTGGGGGCCAACATCTCACCACAGGCTAGAGCCCAATTCGGGAGAAGGCCAGTCACGGTGAGAAATTAAGCAGAGAAAGCTATGAACGCTGTAGTTCCCGCAACTTCCAGGAAAGTGATCTGCCCGTGTGGGCGCGCGCACCTGTGGATGGATGGAGGCAGGCAGCGGCACAGCAACCAAGCCCCACACATGCGCACCCCATGCTACATACATGTCACACGCGAGCAGAGAAGGGCATTGCCCTCTGGCTACAAAGCTCGCTCGGGAGTGGAGTCAATTAAGGTCAGATTTCTATGTGGCCAAAGGACGGGGAATTCTGGGTTCGGGCCTGTTGAAAGGCAGCCCCAACACCCCTTAGAAGTGAGCTTTTGAGAGGGTTCAAAGGGACCAAAACAAAAGGCCTCCTTTGTGGGCTTTCACCCTTCCCTCATTGTCCTCCCGAAGAAAGGGGCTGCTAACGTGGAGGGGGAGGGGGAAATTGTCCGGGGCCCACAATGGGGGCCCGTGGGGGCCAGCCTCATTACACAGTCATCTGAAATGCTCCCGGAGGGTTTCCCACTGATTAGCATAAATAGCAGAAAAACTCTTTCAGCGCCGAGCAGGTTCCAGCTGCCCTCCGGGCGTCCTCACCTTGACTTCAAATGGCCAGTCAGGGCCCGGCACAAAGGGCGGCGCCCGGGGCCGCCTCATTCGCGGCAGCGCCCACGGTGAGACGGGGGCCCCCGTGGGCCGGCGTTTCCCTCCGCGGGGGCGGGGGCGCCTCGGGCTTTCCCTCCAGCTCCGAGCCCCCGCCCAGAGCTGCAGCCCCGCCCCCGGGGGCTGCCGGGGTAATTAGGCCCGTTGTGCCTCCGGGCCGCGGGCCTGTTGTTTCAGGGATTCCGCTGCCAGATTAAAGAGTCATTAATCACGGGCCTGTCAAAGGGGCTGCTCCCCGGGGGGGCTCCTGGCATCTGGGGCCGTCCGCCGGGGTCTGCTTTGCGTTAGGGCTCACGGCGGGGTGGCGACCCCTTCTCCCGGTGGCCACAGGCAGATCCAACCTCCCGGGAGGCCGGCGGGAGGGGCAGGCCCTCTGCCCCTAGGCCCGGGCGGCTGAAGGGCTGGACTCAATGTGTGAGATCTGCAGAAGAGACGAGATGGGCCTGGAGGAGGCGGCGTCGGGGAGGAAAGGAGAGGAGAGCTGAGCTGCCTCTCCCAGGGTCCGGGAACTGCCGGGTGAAGAGACTTGAGCCCGTAGGAAAGAACCAGAAGCGATGGAGGTGCTAAGTTCTGGGCAGGAAAGCAGAACTGTGGGACAGGCGCAGGCTGCCTAGGGGCCCACCCTCCTCCCATGGGCCCCTCCTCTAGGGCAGGGGTCCTCGTGGGGCCTTTTCCTCAGGTACAGCTCGGGCTCCTCCCCGTCTCAGAGAGGCCCCGGACCCCCTGGTTAGGATTTACCTTCTGGGAGACTGTGAGGTAGCAAGCCCCCGAGTGCCACAGTGAAGACAGCTCTGGGTCCAGGGTCAGCAAGTCTCCAAGTCAAAGCCCGCCTCACATCCTCTCTGGCCCAACCTCAGTATCCTCAACTGGGATCATGGGAATAATAAGCACCTTCCTCAGAGGATTGTCATGAGAATCAGATGAGACATTTGTGAAAGGCCCACAGCCGGTGCTTAATAAATGCTTTTTTCCCTTCCTACCTCAGTTTCCTCAGCCATAAAATGGAGACAATAGCATTCTCCTCCCAGAGTTGTTGTGAGATTCAAAAGAAATAATATTTGTAAAGTACTTTGAAAACTTTAAAGTGCTCTGGAAATGCTAGCTAGTTATTCTTTTGTTTGTGGTCCCCCTCCCCTTAGGCAATCGGGGTTAAGTGACTTGCCCAGGGTCCCCCAGCTAGGAAGTGTTAAGTGTCTGAGACCAGATTTGAACTCAGGTCCTCCTGACTTCAGGACTGGTGCTCTAACCATTGGGCCACTTAGTTGCCCCCAATTTATTTATTCTTATTAATTGCTGCTTGCTAAATTCTAGACTGATGGTTCCTGTTAACACGTTTGATGGTTTCTGAGCTGCTTCTGTCAGCACTGATGGCCCCGAGTTCAGGAGCCCAGAGTCCTCAGGAAGAGAAGGCTGTCAGCCCACAGGCTTCGGGTTTCCTGTTATTTCTTGTAGTTTAGAGAGGGAGAAATTCAGGCGTGCCTGCAAGGTGAAAAGTTCAAGTCAAGAATTTCCGCATCCCATTTTCTGGCTTCTCAAGGCCTCGGCGGGAGCTCGGCCACGGCTGCTCGGCTCTGGTCTGGCCGGCCTTCCTCCCCGTCTGCCTCCTCCTTATATGCGGGCGCAAGCTCAGAAACATCCACTGAGATGGCCTCCATCCTCTACCCAGCTTTACTGCGGGGGAAGAGCCAAAGAGGGAGGCTAGACCTGGCCTTGGGATGCCTGCCCCCGAGAAGGCAAGTGCCTGCAATGGGCCGCCCTTATTTCCCAGCCAGCAGAGAGCTGAGCGGCGCCCTGGGTGTGTGGCCAAGAGGGCCACCTTCTGTCCGCCGCTGATGATGGTGAGAACGGCCAGTGTAGAAGGAAGTGGCAAGAGTTTCCTGGGCTAGCCCTGCCACTCACTGCCTGGGGGATCTGACTCCTCTGGGGCCACAGCTAACCCACATCACCAGCTGACTGGGACTTACATAAGCAACATCTGGAAGTGGAGCCTGAGTGATCGGGGCCTCCTGGAGGGCTTCCTAGTTCTCTGCCTGCTTCTTCCCTGTCTCCTTTCTTGCCTTTCATCTGTCTCCTCTTCCTCCTAAAAGGGGACGGGAGGAAGGAGAGAGAAGAGAGACCGGGGTGGCTCAAACCTAGTCTTCTTCTCACATGGTCCCCTCCTATCCAGACCTGTAACCTTGGAGATCACCTTGGACCAAAGCCGACACATCTGGGGTCAGGACAACGGACTTATTTTACCCATTAGGAGGTGGAAGCCCGGAGAGAGCAGACGCTTCACACGTGGCTGAGATGAGATTTTTTTCCTCGCACGTTTTCCTTTTTATTTCTCTTTTTACATCCTCGTTGTTTTCTCGTTATCCCTCCCCCGCTCAAAGACTCCTGCAAATTAATAGCAAATAAAATTTATGACAACTAAAAAACTTTCAGGACAAAAAAAAAAATAATTTAAACCCAGGGGACAGACTCACATAATCTCGGAGTTGGAAAGGATGCCAGAAGCTTTCTAATCAAACCAGAAAGAAAAAAATCTTTTACGATATCGTTTTATTTTATATTTTAAATTCACTTAAAAATAATGTTCAACTAACAAGCAGATATTTTCTTTCCAACCTCTCCACAATGGGAGGAAAAAGAAAACCTTTGTACATATGCACAGTCAAGCAAAACAAATCCCCACCTTGGCCACGTCCCAAACGCGCCTCATTCTGCACATTTCCTCCCCCACCTCTGGGAACAGAAGGTGTGTGAGCTCCATCCTTGGGCCTCTGGAAACGAGCTGATCATAGCGCCGAGCCAAGTTCTCAAGTCTCTCCAAGTCCCTCAGCGTTGTGACGAGAGAACAAGTTGTCCTTCTGCTTCTGCTCACGTCACTTTACCTCGGAACCTGAAGTTCAGAGCAATGGATTTAGTCCACACAACACCAACTTGCGTCCGAATTGTCTTTCCCAATCGGGGGCCATCTCTAATGATAAACATACTGGGCAGGGAAGTGGCGAGAACGCTGGGGCTGGAGTCAGAAAGAAGCGAGTTCAAATCCAGACTTAGGAGTGTGCTAGCCGTGTGACCGATAGAGATCATAACAGCAGCCGCCTCCCAGGATTGTTGTGAAAACCCAGTGAGATACTATTTGTAAAGGGCCAGCCAGTGCCCGGCACTCCATCATGATTGTGAATTGTCGTTGCTAATTGTCATCGCTAAGCATCATTGCTAATGATGTTAAGCAGCGCAGGACCAAGGACAGATCCCTGGGGCACCCCTGGAAAATCTGGGCTCTGGTCCTGTCTTCTGAGCCCCACTCCCGAGTCTCCAACTGTGTGCCGGACCGCCACGCCCAAACAGCTTGCTGCCGCCTAAAATGCCCAGATTTGCCAGCCCCACGCTGAGCCCACCATCTTCTTTCTCCTCTTCACTGCCCAGCTCCTAGGGATGCTAACCCCTCCTCCAGCCACGTCTAACCTCAGCAGCATCTCCTCCCCTTTCCCTCCCTTCCACATCTAATGGACAAATATTTACTAACCATCAAGTCTCAGTCCTGAGACTCAATATGACTCTGGGCAAACTGCCATTGCTGCGGCCTTGAGCACTTCCCGAGAGCTCGTCCCTGTCTGGGAGGGGTCCTAGTCCTTCCTTTTAGATCATGTGCTAGACTCGTGTTGCTCAGTAGGGTTACAAGTCAAAAATGGGGCATCGGCTCTGCCCTGTAAGAGCCTGGAATCTAGCTGAAGGTTTGTTTACTTTCCACAATTAATTCTAGGCCTCTCTGAACCTCAGGTTCCTCATCTGTAAAATGGCTGTCTTGGATGAAATGACCTCCAAGGTCTCTTCCAACTCGAAATCCACTGACAACTGCCAGAGAAGGGTGTCCGAGTGGGGAGGGGCTGGGGATTGTGCCGTGTGGAGCGCTGGCTGGAGGAATTGGCGTGTTTAGCCTGGGGACTAAGGACACAAAATGCCTGCAGTCTTCAGCCTATCACTGGGTGGGGATACTGGAAGGTCCCAGGTCCAGCAGCCGGGCTCACTGACTGTCCCCTCTGAAACGACAGACCCCATCCTGGCAGCCGAAGCCCTTCAGAATTCTACCCATTTATTAGAATCCTGTGGGCGCTGTGCCCTGAATGAGGGGGCAAGGGAAGTCTGGTGATGGTAGATTGTGTGGACGTGTGACAGATTTTCAAGCGCAGACAGTAAAGACCACTAATACTTACATATTGTGAAGATTCCTAGGGGTAGTACTGCCCAATGGGTGGGACCCTGGACTTGGATTATGAAGATCCATGTAAAAATCCCCTCCCTCATACATAATTGTGTGACTGTGAGTGAATCTATTCAGCTCCTAAGGCTTCTGGGAGAAGGGAAATCACTATGATCGTGCTTGTGTGTGTGTGTGTGTAGGGGAGGGGGGAATGCTACTTAGCATCCTAGAATTGTATCCCTAGAGCCCACCCAGTCACACACACCCCCGATTTTCCAGATGAGACTACACAGGTAGGAAGCATGGAGGTGAAGCTCCATGGTGATGCTACTCTCCAATGGCCAACTGAGGGGGCAGTACATTTGCTGGGGTCACAAAGCTTAAGTTCCTGAGGTCTTGAGTCCTGTGTTTTAAAAACTTAATTATCTGTTAATCACTCAAGAAGCTTAAGTGTTCACTTGCTCATTTATCAGGTACCAACAGTGGGCCAGGCACCGGATGAGGGGACGAGATAGAAAGAAACACTAAAACAATGGTTCTTGCCTTTATTGACCCGAGAGAGACTATGGAGACTGGAGCATGGGGTCATGGGAGCCAGGAGGGAGCAAAACCCTTTCCTTTTACAAACAAGAATATTGAAGTTGAGGGACTAGGAAAGTGACTTGCCCAGAGCCATGTGAGTAGCAGTGGGGATTTGAACTCAAGCCCTCCCAGGCAGACCCAGCCCTTTTCCTTTCTATTCCCTCATGATTTCTCCATTTCCATCCTTAGTCTGGTTCCTTCAACCAGGGCTCCATTGGGCGAGGTCTCCAGCCTCCCTTGCCCCTCCCTTTCCCCTGAGCTTTCCTCTTTGCCCAGCCTCAGTTTCCCCTTTGGGTCATGGAGGTATGTTGGCTTTGTCTTCCCTCGCCCACCCCAGCAAACCCCTGAGCCCCCCTCCCTGGGCATCCCGGCTCCCTTGGCAGCTCTCCCCGGGGTTGCCTCCCTTTGGAGGCTCCTCAGATTAAAAGAAAGCAGAACCCCGGGCCGTAGGTGCTCCAAGCGGCCCCCACAACGTGTGCTCGCTGTCCAGGTCTGACACTAACGGGCTCCTCCTCGAGATGGCAGCCCCAAGCCCCCGGCCGCCAATGAATCCCAGAAAGGCCTCCTTCCCTCCCCCTCTCCTCCCCCTCTCCCCCTCCTTCCCCCTCTCCCCCTCTCCCTTCCCTCCCCCTCCCTCCTCCTCTCCCCCTCCCTCCTCCTCTCCCCGTCCCTCCCCCTCTCCCCCTCTTTCCATCTTCCTCTCCCACCTCTGCGCCGGCTTTGATCCGCGCGGCGCTGGAGATGAATTGTCCTCCTTTCCCAGGTCCCCGTGCGGAGGCGGAGGCGTTGGGAGGCAGGGCGGGGGTGGGGGAGGCGCCGGGGCGCTGCTGCGCTTTCCGAGGGATCTTGGGGCCATCACATCAAGGGGATCAAAGGCGCTGGAGGTTGGGGGAGGATGAGGGATTAGGCGCTCGGCTTTTCGCGCCTGCGGTGCACATGGGGACCCGATGGGCCAGGATGAGAAACGCAGGCGGACGGAGGCAGCCCGGGCGTGGGGCGGGGGAGGGACCCGCCGCAGCTGCAGCCCATCGAACGCCGACTCCCGCGAAGCCTCGGCTTTCCTGGGCCTTCCGTGTGTTTTCCTGCGTTCCGCGCCGCTCACGGCGACTCCCAGACCTTCCTGATCTTTCAAAAATGAGGAGCCGGCTCCTGGCAGGCCTGGAAAGGGGGGAGGAGAAGGGGGCGCGCAGCTGGGCCCCAGACTGTGCCGCGGGAGCCAGGGCAGCCCCCAGCAGGGCATGGGTCCCAGTCCTCCCCGTTCCACTGGTTCTTCCACCGAAGCTGCTGGTTCTCCACACGGATGGGAAGCCCTGGTCCCAAATCTGGCCTCCGACCTTCCCTGGTTCCTTGGCCATTCCAGGGCAGTCAGAGGAGCTGGGAGGGAACGTGGAATTCAAGCCCAATCCCCTCATTATACAGAATGGGAAACTGAGGCCCAGAAGAGGGGAATGATTTAGCCGCTGGCACATATGGGACAGAACTCTGGAGCTGGGAAGGCCCGGATAGGCTGGAAGGTCCTAGAGAGCAGAGGCTGAAAGAGGGGAGGTGCACACATACCTGAGAGGTCACCTGTCCTCAAAAAGCTTCCCTGGTTTGTGCAGGTGGGCAGCTGGCCAGATGTGTGACAAGGAAAACCCGATGGTCTGCGGTAACTATCAGCTGCAGGTCATAAGGGCTACAGGGGTACAGGGGAGGAGAAGTAATGTCAGACTACCAAAGAAGGCTTTGTGGAGGAGGGGGGACTTGAATGGAGGCTTTGAAGTCTTGATGGAAGTAAAAGAGGCAGAAGAAAGAGAAGGAATTCTTCCCATCCAGGCAAAACTGCAGCCATGTTGGAGACTGAGGTGATGCAAAGTGCCAGAAGGACAGAGACTGTGGGGAATGGGGGCAGAGGTCACCTGAACCTCGACAAGTGAGGACCTCGCCGGCAGCAAGAGGTGGCTGGGGAGGGAAGCCTCTTCCCAGGGTGGGAATCTCAAGCAGGGTTGGAGGCAGTCTCATTGTGCCACTCAGGTCTTCCTCATTAGCTACTTTGCTCTTCTTTCCTTATTTAAAGCACTGACATTTCATTAATGGCGGCTGCAGAGTAGAGAATACACTGCAGATGGAGGGGAGGGAAGGCCCAGAATGAATGAGTTTTACAAGATTAATGTGCAGGTGCATGAATGGAGAGAAGAGAATGGTCACCCAAGCCTCCAAGCTCCACAAGCTGACCTTATGCTGCCATCCTAAATTGGGGAGCCCAGTGCAGCTCCCATTAATGATCTACCCTCACCACAAAGAGATGAGGAACCAGGTCAGATCACCAGCCCTGATCCTCCCTTCTAGGCACAGGAAGAAACTACCATCAGATTAGGATTCCCACTGGGGGCTGAGCCTGCTTCTCTTTACACTCATCTTCTTCCATCATCCTCATCTCCCGCAGCCATTTCTTTGTGCTGGGTCCATTCTCCTCCCCCTTCCATCTTTCCAAAGTCTAGTGAGAGAAGCAGTTCTCACCCCCGGGACGTGTGTGTCACTGTGAGAGAGCCCGACCGAGCTGGGTCTCAGCAGCTAGAGTTCTCCTCTTCCCCTTCCAATTCCCTAGAAACTGCCCTGAGGTCGCTGGTGCTCCTGACGTTTCCAAATTTGGAAACTGAGGTGAAAAGAAAGGGACTTGCCAAGGTCATGATCAAAACAAAGCTCTCTCTACAATCCCATTTTTTCCTACCTTAAATGGACTTAAATTACAATTTCCAAAACATGAGTCTGGGGCAATTCTTCTGAAAGAGGACTCAACTCTCCCGGTTCTCTGGGTTTTTCACTTCCTCACTCTCCTCTCCCAGATTGTTTATTTCCTTTCCCGTCACTTTGGTATCCACTATTTGGGGGACCCCGTAACTGTTATTGCAGGTGCTGGCTCCCCCTCCTCTCTGCCGCTCTGGAAAGAAGCCTGGCCGGGTCAGGCTGCCCCTGGGGAAACCAGAGCCCATCATCTCCCCTTTCCATCTTTTTGTTTTAACATCACAGCAGTCGGCTGCCTATTGGGACTTCCACTAGAAACTCAGCGATTCATCAGATTAAAGCTATGCCATCAAGAGCTGGGAGGAGTCCAAGTTTGGAAAGTCAGGCTTCATCTTTTCCAGAAGGGAGAAAAAGTGGCTCTTCTGTCTGCACGTGATGAGTGGCAGAAGCAGCGCAGACCTTTGAGTGCATCCCTGAGCTGCTGTGGGGCAAGAGTTCTCGCCCCCTGGGTGTCCCCTCCCCATCCTCCCAGGAGGCCGGCGACCTGAAGAGATAAACATGGAGGCGCTCGGTTTATGGTTGGTGTCCCAAATAATCGACTTGAGGGAAAACTGAAAACACCTTATCTTCATCAGTACAAGTAACTCGGGTCTTCTGATCCTCATTCAAATGCTGAAGGTGACTCTCACTGCACACTCTGCCCGCAGATAAGTCCTGAGAAGTCCCCTCAGTCAGTCAGCCGATCAACCAGCATTTATGAAGCCCCTGCAATGAGCAAGGTTCTTGGTTCACTCAAAAAGGGAAACAGTCCCAAGCCCTTGTAGGATTTACAATCTGGCCAGGAAAGACAATTGTCTGTGGGGTGTGTATCAGAGAGATAGGGAAGCCAGGTGGCACAGTGGCTACAGGGCTGGCTCTAAAGTGAGCAAGGCCCGAGTGCAAACATGGCCTTAAACATGAGCTGTGACCTCCCGAGCAAGTCATTTCTCACAGTGTGTGCCTCAGTTCCCTCATCTGTGCGATGAGCTGGAGAAGGAAATTGCAAACCACTGCAGTGTTGTTGCCAAGAAAACTCCAAATGGGGTCATGAAGAGTGGGATGTGACCCAACAACAAAGCAGCTAGATATGGGGAGAGGTTAAGGGGCCAGATGCGGGGAGGAGGTCCTACTTGAAATGAGTTTGAATTGAGGGAGAACATTTCAGGCGTGAAGGACAGCTGCTGCAGAAGCGTGGAGAAGGGAGATGGATCTCTGAGGGTGAGGAACAAGCAGGTCCATTGGGCTGAATCAGAGGCTAAGGAACGGGAGCATGGGGCAGGAAGGTGGGGGAAACAGGTGTGGGTAGGTTAGGAGGGGCTTCAAATGCCAAGTGGAGAAATTGATATTTAATTCTAGAGGTTGCCAGGGTCCATTAGCTTTTCTCTCTGATCACTAAGCAAATGGCATGATGGATGAGGTGTCAGACTTGGAACCTACCAGAGACCTGAGTTTGAATCCTGCCACAGGCACTTATCAGTGGCACGAACTTGGACAAAACCTTTCATTCACTAGGCCTAATTTCCTCATCTGTAAAATGGGAGTAATATGTATGTGACAAATTTGTGTAAGGAGCAAATTAGGTGGTAATGCAAAGAACTTTGTAAAACTTAGTCATAGAGAAAAGGTGGTAGTGGTTAGTAGGTAGTGGTAATAGTAGTGGGAGTGGGAAGAGGAGGAGGAGGAGGAGGAGTGGAAATAGTGGAAGTAGTGATAGTAGTAGTAGTAATAGTACTGGTTATAGTAGTAGTGGTGGTACTAGTAATAGTACTGATAGTTGGAGTAGTAGCAGTAACAGTAATGGTAGTAGTAGTAGTAATAATAGTACTGGTAGTAGTAGTGGTGGTGGTACTACTAATAGTAATAGTACTGATGGTTGGAGTAGTAGCAGTAACAGTAATAGTAATAATACTGGAAGCAGTGATAGTAGTAGTAGTAACAGTACTGGTAAAAGTGATGATGGTGGTAGTTAGTATTGGCAATAGTAAAGTAGTAGTGGCAGTGACCAGACAGGAAGACTTTGACTAGGGAGGGGCCAGTCAACAGACTGTTTGTCTCCCTGGGTAGTGCGGCCACCGGGAAATAATGATTTTGATGCCAGGAACTTACGAAAATCATTCACAAAGGTGTGAAAAGGTTTCATTCCCTTGGAGGTCTCCCCCACGGACACCCTGGCTTTTTTCAGATCTGGACGCCAGCCTCTCATTAATTCATTGGCCCAACGCCCCCGAGGCTGCACGTTCACCAGCAAGCTGACGAGGGGGGATGGGGGCTCACCATCTGGTGGACGCTGCGATGTGGATTCAAATGATTCCAATATGAGGGGGGTCTGGAAAGTCCAGTAAGGGAAGTATGAGGCATTTGGTAACCAGGAAAGAGGGAGATTGTTTCCAGGTGAAGGACGCAAGAGGGCGGGACGGCGATACATTTCCATTGATCTGGCCACGCCGAGGGCTGGATGTGCACTCAAAGGAGCCACCTTTGGCACTTGGCGCTGCTACCTACCTCCGTGGCACATGTGGTGGCTAAGCCCCGGTTGGTGACCTGGAGAATTTAAGAGGAATCCTGCAGGCCTGGAGAAGTTCTCAGAAGAGAAGAGGGGCAGTTTGCAGTCCACGGGGGCCAGGGAGAAGTTCTGGAGAAGTTCTATAAGCATTTGGAAGGAGAAGTGGGGATTTTCTGGAGCCAGCCCCTCTTCCTGAAGAACGAGCCTGGCCACATTTATCTCGCTTTGACTTGGATGGAGCCGTCACATGAGCAGCTAAGAAGGATGCTGCGCTCAAGCGTTTCTAGATTTTGGTCCAGCATTGGAGATGGGCAGCTTTCCGTACAATCGTCCAGGCAAGATGGGGGTGGGGGCTCCATGACTGTATAATTCAGCAGGTTTGGAGCTGATTTCATAATTCCCCTGGAGTAACTGTCAATGCATCAAGGCCACCCTGGAGGGAAGTCTTTGGTGGAGTCCCAAAAAGCTCCATTTTGCCCTCCTTAGCAGAGTCCCAAAAAGTTCTGTCTTGCCCTCTTTGGTGAGTGCCCTAGAGCTCTGTCCTCGCCCTCCTTGGTGAGTGCCCTAGAACTCCATCTTGCCCACATGCTATTTAAAATTGTGATCAGTGGCTCACACTGCAACATTGGTCGGGTTAACAGATGCTGCGGCTGCTGTGGATGAAGGCCTAGAGCCCACTGGTGGCCGGGGTTGCTGAAAACAAGGCCGTCTTCCCAGCCCCCAAACGGTTCCGCTGATGCTGCATGGCTGGAGATAATGGAAAACCACAGTCTGAATCACATAAACACTGAGCATCCCCCTGAGGGTAAAGAAGCCGCGAGTGGCTGGGCGACATTGCCGGCCAAAAAGTGGGCAAGAGAAACCACGATGCCATCCGGCCTGGGGGGGGCACAGGGTGCCCCATTGGTGCCAGGGCGGCAGAGGGCAGCTGCCATGGGTGGTCTAGAAGAGGCTGGGCACCAGACACGGCGGATGCGGGCCCTGGCTGCCGTCCATTCCGTTGGAGGAAGTACCCGCTTCAGTGAGATCCCAGATGCCTCCAAGTATCGGAGATCAAATGAGCTGGCTTGGCTGCCGGGCCAGTGACTCCTGCCGGCTTCCGATGCCATGGAGTCACAGCCCGGGAAGAGGAGACGTGGCGATTTTCCCCGAGTGTCTCCTCCTGCCTCAGTCACCTAATTCTACAGGAAGCCCGGGCCCTCTGGTTTCTCAGGGTCCTTAACTCTCACTCCTGCTTACCCATCCACACGGCCAGGCACTTTAGCACAGGGCCTGACACTTAGTAGGTGCTTAATGTTTCTAAACTGCCCCGGAAAACGTTAGGGATTCTGGGATATCCAGGGCCTTTCTTCAGGGCCCACCTCCGAGTCTCCGGACTTGGCCCCTGCTTCAGGTGCCCGCTCCCCGGAACATCTCTCTTCCCCTCCCATCGGAGGCTGTCTGTAGGATCTCCATGCTGTGGGAGGCAGGCCTGGGGCTGACCCTGGACTTCTCCTCCCGCGCCTCCGCTGCTTCCTTGGCCCCTCCAAGTGTTCTTACTCCAAATGGCTTCTCCCTGCCCCCCCCCCCCAGCCTTTCCCTTTTAAGTATTTTCTTCCTCCCTGGGAGTGACTCTTTCTTCAGCCTCCATTCGTATCCCCAGGGCTTCAGCAGTCCTGGCACACAGTGAGTGAGTAACAAGGGCTGCTGACGTGTTGATTTCTCTACTCCCACAGTCTAGAAGCTGATTCAGGAAATCATCACCCCTCATCTGGCCTAGTGAAGTCCTCTCCTTGGCATCTCCCTGCCTCCACTCTCCTGCCCACAGCTGCCAGAGGGAGAGGGACAGTAAGGAAAGAGGGTAGTCCAGGCATGGGGCCCTGCCTGGGCAAAGGCCCTGGGATGGGAGATGAGATGTCAGAGATGAGTGGAGAAGCTCAGTGAGCCTGGGGATGTGAGGAAGAGCTTTAAAGAGACAGAGACACAGGGGGCGGTGATGGGAGACACTATAGACATAAAATACATATGGGGGTCAAATGGGTGGAGATAACAGATCCCCTGGGAAGAAGACGGAAAATCTGAGTTCTCCCTTGAAGAAAGGATGGGGGAGAAGAGGGGCAGCCTTCCGGGCAGCGGGCCAGGTGGAGACTGGTGGCCCACATGTCCCTGCTTGCCAATCCCTCCCCCTAAAATCTGGCACCTGGTGCTGACCATGGTGCTCCAGGCCCGGCCCAGGGGGACTGGCCCAGACAGGGCTGATTGCTCTTTAAGGCCACAAGGAATCCCCTCTCCAAGAGTTGGATGAACCAAGGGACTCCAGCATGAGCCCCTCTGGGGCTTCCTGTGGCAGAAGAAACGGGGGAATCTAGCCCAAGCCCACCCTCCACCCCGCAGACCTGTCCTGGAGCCGACCAGGGTAATGATTCCCAGAAGTTTCCACGTGACCTCAGCGGATCTCTGGATTTTGGGGTTAGCGGGCCCCCCAACAGCCCGCCACGTCCCGGCTCTGATCCCCAGGGAGCTTTTCCCCAGAGCCAGCCCGCCCCTGCCCCTCGTCCCCGGTCGGTCCCCTCGTCCCCGGCGTTCCTGCACCTCAGGAAGAGCTCACCCCGTGCTCCTTTCACGGATTCCTGGAGGACCGCTGCCCCAGACGGGGCATCTCCCCCTGCCACGTTCCACCTGAGCATCATGGAACCACATGACACCTTCTAGACAAACAAACTGATTGATTGTGAGTGTGACGGCAAAGGGCTCGTGCCTGCGGCCAGAAACCCGCCTGGGATTCATCTCCTATTCGTGTTCAGTGATGCTTCGCACCCATGACCCCAGCCCTGCCTCTACGGGTCCCGACCCACAGGCTGCCAGCCTCTCAGAGCTGTGCAAATGGCTCCCCCTCCCAACTCGCAGCTCAACATCTTCATTTTTCATTGAAACATTGAGCCCGTTCCCTGAGCCCCCTTTGTCCCCTCTGCCGCTCTCTCCTGTGCTCCCCGCCCCAGAAGGCCTTTCCCTCGTCTGCAAGCACAGGAAATCCCGTTCTGTCCCATCCACCCCGAGGAACCTTCACTTCTTCTCCGATCCCTGCTCTCCTACTCTTCAGTCTCTCCCACCCACTGGCTACTCCCCCTGCCTGCAAACGTGTCCCCGTCTCCTCATCCTCAAAGCAAACCCTCCCCCCCAGACATGGTCCAAGCTGCGCCTCCATTTCCCATAACAGCCCGGTGCGCGCCCCCCTCCCCCACACCTGGACCACGGCTGCCGTGGGGGGGGGGGGTCCCTGACCGCCTGCAGACCACTCTCCACTCAGAAGCCACTTTCCTAAAGTTCGGGTCTGACTGAGATTTCCCCCAACCCTCTTCCAAAATCGAGGGACTCCCTGCTGCCTCAGGAGCAAATGGAAACCCCTGTTTGGCGTTCAAGGCTCTTCATGGCCCGCCCTCTCCCCTCACCTTTTCAGTCTTGTTACACCCCACACAGCCCCCGCCTTCTCCCACTCGGGCCCAGACACCCTGGGCCCCTGCTGGGTCCCCAACAAGACTTTCCACCGGTCGGTTCTGGCTCCATTTTCTCTCTTTTTTTGTACCTCCGGCACTTAGCACATGCCTGGCAAATAGTAGGTGCTTAATAAATGCTTATGGGATCCCGGGCCATTCTAAATCCCTAATCCCCTGATCCCACAGGTCCCCCCTAGGCCAGGCTTATTGTCCACATTTTAGGGATGGGGAAGCCGGGCTCCAGAAAGCTGCAGGATCCTCACTAAGGTCACCAGATGGCCCAGCCCAGAGCAGAACCGGCTTTGTCCGTGGTCTTTGGACGCTGAGCCCGGGAGCCTGGGAGAAGAGAGACCAGAACAGGAGGAGAAAGGCAGGATGGGCCAACGCAAAGCAAGAGAAATGAGGGTGTGAGGGGAGGGAGAGGAGACAGCCAGAGCTCTCCCTTGTCTCCTCCACCTCTCCGGCTTCTGTCTCTCCAGCAGGTAAGAAAGGCTGGGCGCGAGTGACTTGATGGAGGGACCCCCAATACAGTCGGACTTGGGGCAGGAACCGGGCCCTGATCCCTGCCCAAGTCCTAGAATCCTACTTTGTTCTGTGAGGTATGACTGACCCCGCCGTGGGGTTTCCTCAGCAGAGACCCTCCTCCAGCTACTTTACAGATGAGGAAACTGGGGCACACACAGGGTAACCAGCCTCACCCTGGGCTAGTATCTGAGGCTGGATTTGAGGGCTCCATCCGCTGGGCCACCTGGCCTCTGTGCTCTCTCTGCAGACACAGGGAAGCGATTCTCTGCCTCCTCAGCAGCCCAAGGGAGGCCGGGGTGGGAGCAGGGGAGGAGGGGGGGGGCTGCCCAGGCAGCCAGGGCGGGTCTGTGTCTCCACAGCTGTGACACATGAAAGGACCCTCCCTCCCGGCCACTTCCCCTTCCTCTCTCCCTCCTCCCTCCTCCCTCCTCCCCCCCCGGACACTTTCCGAGGCTGGTGGCAGCAGAAGTGGCAGTGATGAAAGGAGAGTCCGGGGTGTGTTTGGTGGCGGGCGTATTCAGGCTCTGAAACCGGATGCCCTGGGACGCTGCCGAGGAAATCGCCGCAGACGTGCCCCTTCCTGAGAGGCCCTGGCGGAGCCCTGGCCCATCCGGGCCGAGGTTCTCATTGCTCTGTCCTGTGGAGCCCAGCTGCCCTGCCCTCCCCCAGGCCCGGCCCAGAGAAGCCCCCGATGTGCTGGGGGGCATCCCTGATGTCGTGAGGACCCCAGTGGGCACCCGGCCCAGCCCAAACTCTCTCTCCTTAGGAGGCACTATATCGTGTCCAGCTGCCACTTGCCAAGCACCTCCCCGGTGCCCACCTCTGGCGTGAGCCCAGCTCCATCTCTTGGAGATTGGGGGGTGCTAAAATCCATAGCCTGGGAAAGGCCCTAAACATTCTGAGGGCCCTTCGGTCTCCAGTGTGCAGAACCCCAGGGCCCCCGAAGCGCCGGCCCTCCCCCCAACGGCCAGTGTTCTGCGCCCGCATCCTTTTGCTTCAGACTAGAACCACACCAGAAAAGGGCTCCTGAAGCTTCGGGTTGTGGCTGCAGACCAGGCCTGGGGACCAGCGGGGCTCCCCTGGGAGGGTGGAGTCACTAACACCCTCCCATCGTTTCCCGGGGCACTGTGGGGCACCAGACCTGGCCCGTGTGGTACAAGAAGGTTTGGGGGGGGAGAGGGGGCCCGGCCCGCTGCAGGGGAAGCACTCAGGCCGCCCCTTTAGCACCTGCGAGACTCGGGGCAGGCGGAAGGTCTCCGAGCCTCCAACGCAGCTGCAGAGCCAAGGGCTTGGGCTGTGTGACCTCCAAGGGTCCTTCCAGTTCTAAATCCCTGGGCCGAAGCCTCCCTCCCCGCCCCGGCTGCTTTCATTTCGGGCCAGCTGGAGGGAAGTTCAAGAGCGGGCCCGAGAGACTCGTCCGGCTTCCTGCAGGGGACCCCGGAGGCCAGCTGGCGGGCACCCGCCGACTCCACCTTGGTGCAGCCAATGGGGCGGAGGAGGTTGGAGCCAAGGACCGAGCGGGGTCCATGGCGCGTGGGGGGCCCGGCTGGGAGAGCGGGTGGGGGGCTTGCCCCACCATGGGCCCCTACTGCAGAATTCCCTGTAAAAACCTCCAGATCATCCTGAGTTTCAAGCTGGTGGCCGGATGCCCCCAACCGGTTTTCCCAGCTGCCTCTCTGTTCTTGGATCCAGTCCATAAACGTTTACTAGGCACCTACTATGCGTCTAACCCTGAGAACAAACATAAGGGAACAAACCAAATGTGGCTGATGTAGGAGACACGAGGGACCAACGCCAGCCTGGGGGTACCTGCTCTTGACCCCAGAACGAGGGACCCTCCTGGGTCAGCCCCGGCTCTGTGAGGGGAGGACTCGTCTCCCAGGAAAAGTCCTTGCCGTGTCTCGGCATAGGACACTTCCCAGACCTTCCTTAGGGACCCGATAAAAGCCCCTTCCCCCCCGAAGAGGCGAACCTCTCCTCTCCGTGCTTGTGTTGTGTAAGACAGTGGCCCGGCGGCCCGGGCCTGGCCTCTGACCGGGGGAGCCAGGGCCGCCGGGGCCGGATCCCCAGACAGGGCCCGAGCTCTCGCAGCAGCGGCCCCCCTCGCCGTCTTCAGCCGGCACCCACCCCCCGCCTTTCTGGGCTGTTATTCAGCATAATTTGACTTACGTGAGGCAAGTTGGGGGAAGTGGGAGGGCTGGGGGCGCTGGAATGGGGGCTGAGGAAAGAGCCAGCCAAATGAGAACCAGATTGCGAGAACATTTGCAGCGAATTAGGCCCAGGGCCAGGAGGGCTTGCTGGCAGCGTGCGGGACCCGTCTTTGGGGATTGTCAGCTCCGCCTCGGTTTCTCCAGCGGATGTTTCCTGGCCAGATGCAGCTGGGTTTCAGTTGTCAAGCCCACAGCCAAGACATCTGAGCAGGAGATGAAGCAGGCTCGAGAGCACACACACACACACACACACACACACACACACACACACGGGAAAGAGAGAGAGAGGCAGAGACAGAGAGAGACACAGAGAGAGAGAGACAGACAGACAGAGACAGAGGGACAGAAAAATACAGAGACAAACACAGATACAGAGACAAAGAGATATGGAGAGAGAGAGAGAGACAGAGAGACAGAGAGAACAAAGATAGAGAAAACAGGAACAGAGACAGACAGGGAGAGAGAAAAGGAAGAAGGGGAGGAGGGAGGGACAGACACAGACAGATGGAGAATACAGAGAGAGAGAGAAAAACAGAGACAGAGAGAGAATACAGAGAGAAAAAGGAAGGGAGGGAATTAGGAAGAGAAGGGGAGAAAGAGACAGAGAATAGAGACAGACAGACAGAGGGAAGAAGGGAGGGAGAGACAAACACAGAGACAGAGAATACAGAGAAAGAGAGAGAGAGAAACACACTCACAGCACCTAGCATGGGATTTTGCACACAGTGATTGTTCCCGCCCCAAGCTCCATTACTGCTAGAGGCAGCCTCCAGACTCCCCCAAGAAGCAAGGAAAGGCCCTTCTAACAGCTCCTGGGAGGAAGGTGACCCTCGCTGTCAACCCTTCCCCTCCGGCACCCGTCGCACACACCCCATCTAAGTCCCCACCATTGGCCCGAACATTCGGTCACTTGGATACAGTGCAGACTAAGTACTTCAGAGAAATTCAGAAATGTCTGGAATCAAACTGAAAATAGGGAACCTGAGGGAAAATGGCTGACAAGGACCCTAGAAAAGAGACTTTGGGGATGCTGCCCCACCCTTCCCCACCAAGGATATCAGACAAAGTCCTCTGACGCCGGAATATTTCTGAGCACGCTTTTTGTGGTGGCAAAAACCAGGAAACAAAGCAAATGTCCATCAACGTTGATGGACAACGGGATGTCCATCAAGCCATCAACCAAGTCGATTGGCTTACCATCGACGAGTTCTGCAGTATCTAGGGCACAAGGGCTGGAGTGAAAAAGACCTGAATTCGAATCAGGCCTCAGACACTGTTTGCCTCAGTTTCCTCATCTGTAAAATGAACCGGGAAAAGAATTGGCAAAACCTCCAGTATCTTTGCCAAGAAAACCCCAACTGGTATCACAGCACATTCATACCCAATGGAATATTCTCACACAGAAGATAAAAAGGCAAACCTGAGGACTCAGGGACGTGACTGCAGCAGCATCCAGGAAAACCACAAGAAAAGGAGGCAAAACTTCAAGGAATTATGGCAAATGAGCTTTATTTCAGACAAGAGAACAAGATGTATCTCCTACATTTGGAGAACAAGCTCTAAGGGCTGTATAGTTGAATCTGCTGTTAGATGTGAACCCTCTGGGGCAGCTGGCTGTACTCAATCTCTGTAGTAGCAGGAGGGTTCAGGACTAGGGAGACATAGGGAGAGGACGAGAGGAAACTGAGCAGATTCCAAAATTGGGGCAGGAGAGGGGATGGGTTTGGGATTTTATACCAAGAAAGCAATGAGGAGCTAATAAGGTAAGCAGGAAGACAGAGTTGGGGCTTTCTAAAAGTTGAGGAGGAAGAAGAGGACCGCGCTCCCTCTGAGGAGATGACCTTGCCATTTAAGGGTTCAGTGGTCACAAAACACTCTCCTGCCTCCACCCAGGCAGAGCATGCTCACTTGTAACAGCTTGATCACCTAATGAGGCGGGGGGGGGGGGGGGGAGCTCCCCAACGCTGATTCCAGCTGCCCCCTTGGGATCACACTGTACTTACTTTGGAAGTTTCTATTGTCCTTCCTACCTCTATCAGTTTTCTCCCAGTAGAATTGAAGCTCCCTCTGGTCAAAGATGCTGTGGCTACTGTGTCTGTGTGAATGTAGTGTGCCCAGTGTCTGGCAGACGGCGGGCATTTAATAAGCACTGGCCAATGATCACGAAGCCGACCCCACAGAAGAGATGCGAGGGTGGGAGAGCAAGGGTGGGGAACATCACCCACATGGCCCCGCTAATTTTGCAGAGCTGCTTTGTGTCTAGTTCCTTGTGATTCTTTACTACAAGAAATGATTGATTGGGAAGGGGAGAAATAGGTTTGGAAACGAAGCTAACAAAAACAAAGCATCTCGGAGCTATTTTAGATGTTTAACTAAAACAGACGCTTGTCCCATCGACCTGTGCTCTGTCTCCCTTCTTCCCCGCCCCCACCATTAACAGATAAGGCAGCCAGTGACCCAGAGGGGATGGGAGTGACCTCAGCAGCCCCACAGTAGCCAGTGGGGAGCGAGAAGCGGGCCCTGGGCCTCTGGATTCCCTGGTCCCTCCATCAGGCCGATGTGAGAATCTGGCTCGGTCCGGACAGTTTCCCCTTGCTGCTTCCCCCCTGACTCTGTGGGCTTACGCAATGACTGGCTGGAGTTTTCTCCACCTGCAAAGGCTGAGTAATAGTGGCCAGCCTCTTTCCCCAGAGCGGCCTGGGGATTAAACAATAAGTTAATGCGATGTTCTTCTCGGGATTGTTAATGTTCTAGAAATGCTTCGAGAACGCACAGGGCAGGAAGTTGGACATCCGCTGCCTCTGGTGGCCAAAGCTGGTCCGGAGAACGTGGCTCCTGCTGCTCGGGCCCTGCTGGGTTCCTGAACGTCAGGATTGGCCTCCCAAAATTGCTTGAGGCAGGATGGGGGGGGGGGATTACGTGGGTCCGTATGGCAGGACACCCCCCAGTTGCTGGGGGTCCAGTATGAAGACAAAGGACTGGCACTTCCTGCCCCCCGGACTGCCCAATACATCAGCAAATAAGGGGGATGGCGTAGGGATGCTCTGGGGTAACACTGACTGTAGCCAAGAGGAAAGGGCCTGGTTCCTGAGGGTACCACCAAGATGGCCACATGAAGGACAACCTGGTGAAGAAACCAACCTGGAAAGAAACTGGCTGCAGATTAAGCACTGGGAGGCAGAGCAGAGCAGGGCTGGACAAAGACAGATGCTCCAGGAAAGTGGATTCAAAACCTCCACTGATATTTGTTATCTATGACCCTGGAGGACGCATTTAACCCCCCCCCCCCCCCCCCCCCCCCCCCGACTTAGTTCCCATATCCATTAAATGAAAAGGTGGCTCTCAGGGGCACAAGGCCCCTCCCAGGTCTGGATCTCCTCATTATACAGAACAGTGAGAACTCCGGCTCTCTACTGAACTGAGCTGGCTGCATCTCCCCACAGGGCCCTGGGGACCTCTTCTCTTGTCCAGTGCCATTGTCCTGAGTTCCCTTTCATGTGTTTTCTCTTCCCCGAGACTAAGGATTTCCACTTGGCCCATTACAAAGGACTCTCCACAAGAATGGACCTTACAGTTTTCCACACCCCCATTCAGCACAGGCCCCCCCCACCAGGCAGCACGTTCACCCCCATACCACCCTCCTCCCCGTGACATTCTGCTCCCTGGGAAGAATAGGCTCGGACTCAATGCAGGTCCTAACCATAATCACCCAGCCCGGAGAGTGTCTGGGAGAGTGCAGATTTTGTCAAGTAATAATGGGCCCTGACAAACGAGTCACTCAGGCCTTCACCCCTCCCTGTTTGGCTTCTGAAAAATCTTGGCAGGGAATCGAGTTCCTAAATCCTAGTGGCTCAGTCTCGTGATCACAAGATTCCCAAGGTCATGATCACCTCCCACTGCCTTTGCCTAAAAACAAGAGAGAAAAGAAGAACCATATGTTCTTGGCCCTCTCCCATTAGGAAGCCCCTAGACTTTGTCTACTCCTTGCCCAAGGGGGGTTGCTAGAAATGTTTAACAACCAGATCTCTAGGGGGAAAAAGCTTAATCTGCATTATTCACATTTTCTCCATCACTTTCTTAAACTGAGGCAATCAACCAAAACCTAAATTGGGCCCTGGTTTAGAACATCTGGCAAACCACAAAAAAAAAAAAAAAAAAAAAAAAAAAAAAAACACGACTCTGACCCAATAAAGTTATTATGGTGACAAGGAAAATTAAACACACACTCAGAAGATTAAAAAAGTCAAAGCTCCTACATCCAACGCCTCCAAAAAAAATAAGAATTGATTTCAGGCCATGGAAAAGCTTAAAAAGAATTTTGAAAATCAAATAAGAGAGGTAGAGAGAAAAATAGAGAAATGAAAGCAATGCAGAAGAAAGTAGAAAAAGCTAACGAGAAAAATGCCTTAAAAAGCAAAATTGGCCAAATGGAAAAGGAGATACAAAAGCTCACTGAAGAAAATCATTCCTTAAAAATTAGGTTTGAGCAACTGGAAGTGATTGACTTTGTGAGGAATCAAAACCAAAAGAATGGAAAAAAAAAAACCCAGAAAATATTGTGAAATATCTCGTTGGAAGACAGCTGACCTGGAAAATAGATCCAGAAAAGGTAATATGAAAATTATTGGTCTACCTAAAAGCCATAATCAAAAAAAGAGCTTGAACTCCAAGCTCTTTTTTCAAAAAATTATCGAGGAAAACTTTCCTAATATTCTACATCGAGAGGATAAAATAGAAATCGAAAGAATCTACCTATCACCTCCTGAAAGAGATCCTAAGATGAAATCTCCAAGGAATATTATAGCCAAATTCCAGAGAATTTGGAGAAGATATTGCACAGAAACAATTCAAGTGTAGTGTGGCCAGTCAAGAGAACACAAGATCTGGACTATCTGCCAGTTTCCAGCTCACATTGAACATTTAACGACTGACTCTTTGGAGCTGGCTCACCCCTGTCCAAATAACAGACAAGTTGGATGGAAATAGACCAAGAAACTCATTCTGGCCAGTGCAGTGAATGCACCCTATTACTTTCTCCACAGTTAATCAAAAAGATTTTTCTTCACTTCATGATTAGCTATCTGGAACTAATAACATAATACCATGCAACCTTCAAACAAGTCAAACAGATAGTTCAAATCCTGTCACAAGCACTTTCCAGTTGTTTGAACTTGATCAAGTCATGTAACTTTTGTTTTCCTCAGTATTTTTCCTTTTAACATTTTTTCTAATTATACATACATATTAACCTTTTTAAATACACATTTCTTTATAAATCATGTTGAGAGAGAAAAATCAAAACAAAAAGGAAAAAAAACACAGAAGAAGAAAAAAAAAACAGCAAATAGAAGTGAACACAGCATGTGTCGATTTACACTCATTCTCTACAGTTCTCTCTCTGGATGTGGATGATGTTTTCTATCCAAAGTCTTTTGGGATTGCTTTGGATCACTGAACCACTGAGAAGAACCCAGCCTTTCCTAGTTGACCATCGCACACTCTTGCTGTGACTGTATAATGTATTTGTGGTTCTGCTTGTTTCACTCAGCATTTGCTCAGTTTTCTTATTGTAAACAGAGAGTAAAAAGATCCCCTGCTTCCAAAAGTTATGATGAGGATCAAAAGAAATAATATCTGCAATGGGCTTTGAAACCTTACAGTGTCACACAATGTTTGTCATTGTTATTACTATCAATATGATTGTGGTCGTTCTATAAAACACCATCATGCTTCTAAGGAAGCAGCTTCCAATGGGAATAGTATCAGCAGAAGGTACCACCTTTGCCCACCAGTCTCTAGAAAGAGCCTCCATCTTGTTTGTGGTCTGTGCTCTAGCAGGGTCTGGCTGGGCCATACTCTTCTCTCCCTCCCAGTTCCCGGGGGCCAACGAAGGTGGGCTAGCAGGAATACCTGGATGTCCTGCTCTGGGGAGGCAGTGAGCCCTGGCAGGTATGGGAGGGAGGACAATGTCATTCATGATTTCATTGAGTCCTGCTAATTGCATCATTTGAAGGCTCTCTCTGAGTTTTCAGAGAGCTGTAAGGATAGCCCATGGTCCTTCTAATGACGTTTTAGAGTGGTGGGACTTTAGAGCGATGGGTTAAAATTCAATTCGTGTGATGCTTCTGGTTCTCAAGACTCCATGGAAGACGGTAGAAGTCCTCAGTCCAGTTTTCTTGTTGTAAAAATATTAAGGGAGCTTCTGAGTTAGTCAAGTCATATCATTAGCATTTATTAAGCTATTACTGTATGCCAGGCCCTGAGAAGACAAGTAGAAGCAAAAAGAAAGTCAAACCTGTCCTCAAGGAGCCTTCATTCTACCGGGGAAAGCTGCCAAGCACCAAGAGCAAGGGGAGGTGCCCAAGCAGGCTGGAGAGTCCCGAGGAGAGCTCAGAGACGAAGGAAGGAGGGAATATGGCAGACCTGCCTTAAAATGGAGGAACTGCCATAGTGGCAGAGGGAAGGTCCAGGGTGAGGAGGCTGCTGGGAGAATACAGCAAACAAACCAAAGAAAAGGTCCTTGAACCCTGAGAATTGGCCATTGTCCTGAAATGCATCCCAGGAAGCTCTTTGCCCACAAAGTTCTTTGTGGTGGGTTTCAAGAAAAAAGAAAGTTTTGTTTTTCTGGCCTCCTTTGATGGGAAAGTGCAGACAAAGGTGCGAAAGAAGAGGTACCTGTGAGGTCATTAAAAGCAGCCCCTTGGTTTTATGATTAGGCTGAAGGGTCTCCAGGACTAGACACTCACCCAATCCTCACCATTCTTGGGAAGAATCAGACTCAGACCTGTGACTTGTGCCTCCAAAACCCAGTCTGCTTCCAGGCCCAGCACCCCATTGTACCCTGAAACTGGGTAGGAAACTGAGGTCTCTCTGCTCAGGGCCCCAAGGTGATACATAGGAGAGCCAGTGCATGTCCAGACTGCCTGCTCCCCAAGACAAACTGGAGTCATTGTGTTTGCCCAAGTTTCTCTATCTGTTTTCTGGAAGGAAATTATTTTTCCAAAACTTCTCCCTCCCAGCTCTCAAAATTCTACCTTTTTCAAAGAGAAATCAAACAAGATCGTGTGTAAAGTGCTTAGCACTGGGTCTGGCATATAATAGGTGCCTAATAAATGTCTGTTCCGTCTTCTTACCCACTCACTTTGTGAAACTTGGCACACAAACAGGTGGACTTGAAATAGCCATTAATCTTCTCGGAAACACTGGCCTTCTACTTTGCTCTTTGCAAATTTTATTTATTTGTTTTGTTTGTTTGTTAAATTTATTTATTTATTATAACTTTTTATTTACAAAACATACCACATGGGTAATTTTTCAGCATTGGCCTTTGCAAAGCCTTTTGTTCCAATTTATCCCCTCCTTCCTCCCACTCCCTCCCCCAGATGGCAGGTAGTCATGTTAAATATGTTACAATATATGTTAACTCCAATATATGTATACATAGTTATACAATAATCTTGCTGCACAAGAAAAATCAGATCAAGAAGGAAGGAAAAAAACAAGAAAGAAAACAAAATGCAAACAACAGAAAGAGTGAGCATGCTCTGTGCTGGTCCACACTCAGTTCCCATGGTCAAGAGGCTCCGTTTTCACAAGCCCTGAGGTGGTTAGAGCTGGGGGCGCATCCCAGGGCAGGGCACAGGGAGAAAAGATCCCGAAGGGGTTTTGATGCTGTCCTGAGGGGGACCACCCAGGATCACCAAGCCCCCGTGTTTGTCTTGGATGTCCCAAGGACACCCAGGAACGCTGAGACAGTGGAGGCAGAGAACAGTAGAGGCTCCTGGTGCTTTCTCCCCGTTCCTGGTTCCTGGAGCCTGGAGTCTGTCCTCTTCATCTCCAGCCCACAAGACTTTTCTCTTAGCAGTGTATGTATGTATTCCATAGGGTAGGTATAGACCATACATGTGTATATGGGAATATTTCATTTATAATTGTCCCCTCACGCGCTGCAACTTGCCCACCCATTCTCCAGCTGATCGGTTTCTCATTCTTTGCCGGCACCAAAAGAGCTGCGATATTTTTGTACGAACGGCTCTTTCCCTTTCCCTCTGATCTCTTGGGCTTATAGACCTAGAAGTATTTCTGAGTCACAAGGTCCACTCGCTTTTAGAGACTTTGGGGCAGATTATTCTTCATGAAGGTTGCTTCAGTTCACAACTCCCCCAACAATATATTTGTGTCCCTATTCCCTCACAACCTCTTTAATATTTAACCATTTCCCTTTCTGTCACATTGGGAAATCTGCTGGCTGTGGGATTGCCCTTCAGAACTGTTGTAATTTGCATTTCTTTAATCAATAGTGAAGGAGTGTGACTATAAATGGGTCAGTTATTATTATGTCTATCTCCTCTCTATTCATCCTCTCTGCCTTAGCTTCTATTTAAATCATGTCTTGCTTGGACAATTGTGAGGCCGGTTTCCTAGACTTCCTGGACTCATCCATCCTCTTCCCATCTCCATCCAGCTATCGAAATGTTTCCCAAAGCACAGTGGCCCCTTGCTCAGGAACGCTCAGGAGCTCCCTCTTGCTTCTGGGATATGACATAAGCTGACCTTCAAAGCCCTCCATACTGACCAGAGCAGTGTTTCCACAGTGTTTCAACCAAGTCCCTGCTAATCCCCTGGCATTCTGTCTCCATGCCCTGACCCAGACTTCTCCCCCCACCAGATGGCCTCTTCTGGGCTCACTCTGCTTCTGGAGCCCTCAGCTTCCTCAGTCCTCCTCCACAATGGTTTTATATTTACTTAGACACCTGCTGTGGACAGTGAGGGGACACTGGGGCACACGGACCCCTGGCTTGGAGTCATGAAGACCTGCCCCACTTGTTTCACCCTATTTGCCTCAGTTTCTTAATCTGTAAAATGACCTGGGGAAGGAAATGATCTCCAGTATCCTTACCCTGAAGGGGTAGTGAGGTTAAACAGCAGCCGCCCCCACCCCGTGCCCCTTGTAACCGTTCTGAGGGCACAGTGACCGGCACCCAGAACTGGCCAGCTCAGTCAGACGCCCTTCCCCACCAGCCCCCTGCAGCCCCCAGATGCGCCCGGGCCCTCTCTCTGGGGGATGAGCTCCTTGCCAGGAACCATCTTGGGACGTGCCCATCCCACCCACCGGTCCCACCCGCCGAGAGAACGTCAGCGCGCCTTCCTGGCTTAGGGGCCAGCTTCATGTTTGTGCTGAAGGACGGGACCAAGGGAATCTATTTCATCCTGAGCCAACACAAAGGGGTCCGGCCTTCTCCAGGGGCCAGCTGGCTGGACTTAAGTAAACTCTGCATTCCCTGGCCCTTCCTTAAGGAAGTGGCTCCCTCTTCCCTTGCTGGGTGATGCTTTTCCTCTCTTGACCTTGACCTCAAAGGCCAAAGGCCCAGATGGGCGCACTCGGGCTTTCTGGCCAGCAGGCCATCTGGCCCTCCTTCCTCTGCTCCTTCCCACCCCAAAGAGAATGGAGGTGGCTGCCCCCTCCCTACCCGCCCAGGTCAGCCAGGCTTCCTGCAAACGGAAGGCCAGAGCTTCGGCCCCATGGGGCCCACCCAGTTGGCACCAGGCTGACCTTCAGCGGGCAACTGTCCCGGGGATGTTGGGACCGCCCGGCTCCCAGGGCCAAGGCCACGTGGATGTTCCTTCCCCAGAGAGAGGAAGCTGGAAGGCAGCCCCGGCGACCCTGGAACAGGCCAAGATGACCTTGGAGCTTCTCTCTGCCAGGCTCTCCACACACACAAGGCGGCTTCCTTCCTGGGCGGGCCTGCCTCTGTGCCTCGGCCCGCTGACCTCCCCCAAGCTCCCCTTCCACAGCCCAGTCTCTGCTCCCCAGGGAGATCAGGCTAGGGACCCCAGACTCCTGGTGGGGCCAAGCCATGAGAAAAGAGAAGCTTCTCCCAGGGAAGAGAAATCTCGGGCTGGGCCCATGCTCAGCTGCCCTCATCCATCTCTGGGCCCCAGGCTCTCGCTTCCCTCTGCAGAAGGTTGGAACAAAGCTCGAGCACCCTCTGGGCACCCGGGAGGCTCTGAGGCTTACTGGGGCTCTGCAGCTAAGTGTTCTGGGGGAACTGGACAGAGATCCCTCCGGCAGCAGTCCTTCACTGTCAGGTTGGACCCCACCCCCCACCCTGGTGCAGAGGATCACAGGAGGGGGAGTCCAGGCCGCTTAGTCCTGACTCTGCCGACACTCACCCCCTCCCAGAAACTCTTCTCTTTCCAGGCCCAAAGAGACAGTTTCTGGGGTCCAGAGCAGAGGGTTTGGGGCATTAGCCAGAAGAAGCCCAGCCTGTGGCCAGCCTGGCCAGGGGTAGAGAGAAGACCAGACGGGGACCCCTGAGGACCCCACTCATGCCCTCTGCTTGGTGACCCCCAGTTCTGCCTCGGGAGCTCTGAGGAGCTGCAGGCCCCTGTCCTGAGCAGGAGGCAAAGGCCAGGGCTGGTCATGGCTAAAAAAGTGCCAACTTGCTGCTCCCTGCTCTCCCCGGACCACTGGCCAGGGCCCTCACCGGACATTCTGCCTGCCCAGAGAAGATTGGGTTTCGGGCATTGGCCGGGTATAGTTACAAGCCAGCGGCTCCTGGTGATCCCTCCTTCCTGCTGCAGCCACCTCCTCAGCACCCAGGTGGCTCTGCCAATCAGGGATCAGGGTCTCTGCAGGGACCAGGGACCCGGGGTGCCCTCCCAAAGGGACCAGGGGCCTGGGATGCCCTCCCAAAGGGACCAGGAAGCCTTCTCCAGTAGGAGTTGTCTTGGCTGCTCAGTGAGAAGCTCAGAGGTGTTTCTGGAAGCCGGCAGATGGAGCTGGAAGCCCCGAGCCCAGTGTCCATAAGATGCCTCTCATGGCCCAAGCTCCTTCCTCCTCCTCCCTTCCTCTGACGGTCACTTCAGCTGCCCCTTGCCCAGGAAGCTGCCCCAAGCCCAGCAGCAGCTTGGGTCTTTGCTCACCTGAAACACCTCTCCCTCAACCTCCCATCATGCACCTTGCACCAACAGTGTCAATCCATGGTTACCCAACAGCCTTCCTCCGGGTGGGCAGCCTCGGGCCGCAGGGACTCCTGGGACTCCAGGACCATGCATTTAGGGCTTTGGGAGACCAGTCCATTTGGAAGGGAACAGAACTGAACCCAACTGAGGCTGCAGGGGGATGCTGGCAAATGTTTAACAACAGGCTTGGGAGTGGGGGGAGACAATATACACAGGACCCACTTTTTTTTTTTTTAATTTTTAATAGCTTTTTATTTACAAGTTATCTGCTTGGGTAATTTTACAGCGTTGACAGTTGCCAAACCTTTTGTTCCAACTTTTCCCCTCCTTCCCCCCACCCTCTCCCCCTGATGCAGGTTGAGCAATACATGTTAAATATGTTAAAGTATAAGTTAAATACAAAATAAGTATACACAGGACCCACTTTCAGCATTTTTACCATTAGCTGCACTAATATTTCCCCCAATGCTCTCTTAGGTCTGGACAAGCAACAAAACAACAGACGAAGCCCCCATTTGTCCGGCTTGTGGAGTTCGCAGCACATCCGGGCTGTGGAAGGAGCTCCCTGTGGGGAGTCCCAGGCCTGTCTCATTTTCAGGTAAGGGCACGTTGAGAAGGAAGCTGTGTTCAGGGCTCTCCACAATGGGTGGCCCCTGAGGGACGGGGGAGGGACCGTGCATAAGATCAGAGGGGGGAACTCAGAGGCCCCTCCCCCTGTAGGGTCCTAAAGGCTAGGGGCCTGCTCAGGCACGCTGTGTCACAGGTGAGACTTGGCCCCAGGGGGTCAGGATCCGGTCAGTGCTCTTGCCCCTGCCTCCCACGTAGGGCTGGCCCATGGCTCAGGGACCTCAGTAGGAAGGTTTCCCTGGTGGGGAGCAGGTTTTGGTGGCCTGGCCTGTGTCCAAAGGTCATCTTTGGACTGACCCTGGCCTGAGTATCCATTTCTCCCCCCCCCCCCATACACACAAGCCACCCTGCCTAGCTTTGGAAAAAGCAATGGGAGAAAAGTAGGTTCATGGTCAGGGATCTCTGCACCTCATTTTCCACCTCTGTGAAGGAGAAGCTAGGAGAGCTGGCCGGCAAGGGCCCTTCCCGCTCTAGAGCTGTGACTCTGCGGTTCTGGGATTCTACTTGGTTTTTAATTTGGTTTAGAAAATCAATCAACAAACATTTGGATTTTTTTTGAGTTCTACATTCTCTCCCTCCCTCCAGTCCCTCCCCCACCCACTGAGAAGGCAAGACTTACCATACCCATCATACATATGAAGTCCTAGGAAACATGTCCATGTTAGTCGTGTGGGGTGGGGGGAGACAGAGGGAGAAGAATCAGGAAAAACAAAGAAAGTTTTAAAAAAAAGTTTCATTCGGCACTCAGACTTCATCAGTCTTTTCTTTAGGGGGTGAATAGCGTTTTTCATCTTGGATCTTTGGACTGATGTTGCCTATATTGCTAAAAAGAGCTAAGTCAGCCACAGTTGCTCCCAGTACAATGTTGCTGTTACTGTATACAATGTTTTCTTCGCCCACTTCACTCTGCGCCAGTTCATACAGGGCTTCCCAGATTTTCCCCAAATCATCCTGTTGGTGTTTTCTTACAGCACAAGGATATTCCATCACATTCTCACATCCCTTCCCTTAGGTGGCAGGGAGTCCAATATATGTCAAAGATGATAAAAATAGATGTTAAATCCAACATTCGCACACAGATTTATACAATTATTTTGCTCCATAAGAAAAATCAAATCAAACCAGAAAACAAAATGAAGAAAACAAAATGCAAGGAAACAACAAAAAGAATGAGAATGCTGTGTTGGGAACTCACTCAGTTCCCACAGTGCTCTCCCTGATCACAAGATCATTGGATCTGCTCTGAATCATCTCATTGCTGAAGGGAGCCGCGTCCACCAGAATCGATCCTCGTGTAATATTGCTGTTGTCATGTGCAATGATCTCCTGGTTCTGCTCATTTCTCAGTGTCTGACACTTCTCGAAAGAGCTGCTATAAATACTTTGTACAAATAGTTCCTTTCCCCTTTTCATTCATTTCTATGGGATACAGACCTAGCAGTGGTACAGCCAGGTCAAAGGGTGGATAGTTTCATAGCCCTTAGGGGCACAGCTCCAAATTGTTCTCCAGAATGGTTGTACCAATACACAATTCCACCAACAATGCATTCGTGTGCCTGGTTTTCCACATCCCCACCAGCACGACTCATTTCAGAATTGTAATTTTCATTTATCTAATTAACAGGGATTAAGTATTTCTATGTGACTGTTGAGAGATTTGATTGAGAGCTGAAAACTGCCTGTTTGTATTCTTTGATCATTTCCCAATCGGGGAATGACTCTTATCTTAGTAAATTTGGCTCAGCTCCCTGTATGTCTGAAAAACGAGGCTTTATCAGGAAAACTTGTGTAACCTTTTCCCCAGTTTGATATTGGATTTTGATACTGTGATCTTCAGTCTCACTCTTCCTTCTATCTTGAGGTGAACATCATTCCCACAGAACGAGCATTCAGCCAAGTGCCCTCCTAGGTACCAGGAGCTATCCCAAGCACTTCCCAGATACAGTCTCATTTGATTTCTGACAGGGAGCATGCTCAGCAATATGGCTGCCGGCCCCAGGCACACGCCGTCCCACACGGAATGGGAACCGTGCCCTTATTCCCCGCTGTTACCCTCTGAGCTGGTCAGTCACTTCTCGGGGAGCCACTGACTTCCTGGCTCCCCTATTTTCTGAAGGAACAACCATGCAGGCAGAGAAATGTCTCCAGTCTGGCTGAGAAAGAACATGAGGGACTTCTTCAGCCCTACAGCCCGACCGGCCTGGGCACTCTACTCAAAAGGCAGGAGGCTGCCCACTTGCCTTCTGGCCATTCTGCAGCCCCCTCTGGGCAGCTCTGGAGCCGCTGTGTGTGGGGGGGCGGGGGGAGAATAGGAGCACAGGGCACCAGCAGGGACAGAAGCAGCCTGTTGCCCCCTGCCACCGAGGGCACTGCAGTGACTTGCCTTGCCTCCTCATCAGCACAAGATGTCCTGGTTCTGACTCAATTGATTCTGAAGCTTTGATGGCAACCTTGTGCATTTCCCCCACCCTGGAATAAGGCTCCGTTCCCCTTCCAGCAGCCCCTCCTCTGGGCTGGAAGAAGCTCCAGGAAGGTGCCGGGGGGTACCAGGGCCAGAGCAGGAGAAAGGCCCATTTTGCCCGTGCTTGTGTCGCCCTGGGCCCGTCCCACGGCACACTGGCGGCCAGAACTCCGGGGCAGGACGGGGCTGACTTGAGTTTGCACTGTCTGGGCTGCCAGCCAGGACCCGATGCTCGGGAGTTTCCCAGCCCTGCCAAGTGCCCCAGACTCTGGCAGGAGAAGCAGCTGCATCCCCGGTGGGAGGTGGGGGCCGGAGGGGGTTCTGGGACCAGGAGGGTGGCCCATGCCAAACAGGGACTCACCAGCCTGGGATCCCAAATGGATCATTTTAGCAGCAAGGATCCACCCAAAGCCTTCAAGAATTGGCCACCATGTGCTCGGAGGCTGCCCGAGAGCCGGCTGTGGCTACAGCTGCCGATGTGGGACGAGGCTGGCGGCCGCACTGTCCCTGAAAAGGTGCCTCCACCCGGAAGGGAGGCTGGGCAGGGTCCCCTGGGAAGGGCTCGTGCTGAAGGAAGGTTCCCTGGGATCCCTCCAGCTATGAGCCGAAAATCACATCCAAGCTCACCCAGACAGCAAGGGATGTGTGTGTGTGTGTGTGTGTGTGTGTGTGTGTGTGTGTAATTGTGTGTGTGTGAGTGAGTGTGAGTGTGCATGTGTGAGTGTGTGTGCTGTGTCTGTGTATTTGTGTGTTGTATATACATGGATGTGCAGAAGGAGAGATTTTTGTTGTTTGGTCATTGTTCAGACCCCATCTGAGGTTTTCTTGGAGGAGATACTGGAGTCATTTGTCATTTCCTACTCGAGCGCATTTTACAGATGAGGAAACCGAGGCAGACACAGCTAGGAAGCATCTGAGGGAAGATTTGAATTCAGGTCCTCTTGGCTTCAGACCCAGTGCACTATCCGGACCCCTGGCTGCCCCTAGGAGGAAGAGCGAGCTGGAGAAAAGTAGCCCCCAGGACAAGGTTGGTGTGTAACTGTCTCCTGCCCTCACTTGTAGCCAGAGGAGGTGTCCCTGGGACAGGCAGGGATACCGAGAGCTAGGAATGACGTGGTTTGTTTGAGGGATGGAGGAGCTGCAGGTCCGTGAGGACCCTTCCTCACCAGGACGGCTTCTCTCTGAAGGACATTTCCCACAATGCCAGCATCTCTCACAAAGCAACCCAGCCCCCGGGTCCTCATCCGACCAGTCCGTCCACAGGTGGCAGTCCCATCCGGCCCCACGTGGGTCACTGCGGGACCCTACATGCACAAAGGCCTTTGCCAGGGGAGAAAAGGATACACGGGATCTGTGGAGAATAAAACCTCTTTGTTTCAGTTTTGCTGACTGAGGAAAGACCCTCTGGGCTCCAAAGGAGGTGTTGACAGCCCCCCATAACTGCTCCCCCCTCCTCTCTCTCGCTTATCAGCTCTCTCTCATATTCTTTGCTTATGGCCAAGTGATTTCCCCTTTGTGAGTCAGATGTCCCCCCATCCCACCCCACCCCCATCCTTTTTAGGCAGAGCAGATGGCCCAGACCCATATCCCGTGTGAATGACACCATTATGGCCCCATTACTGTTCCCTGTTACCTCTGGGGGAGCCAGGGATTCTGCTCCCCCACGGAGCTCCAATCCAGAGCACTCGGAGGCTCCCTGAGAGAGGGGGCCATACAAGCCTTAACATCCCCTCTTCACAGAGGCAGAAACTGTCTCACGTCTGCTCCGTCCGGAGCAGGGATGATTTATCTCGGCTCCCAGGGGGAGCTCACAACACGGCAACAGCCAAAGGCCCGGGCCCAGGATTGGGGTTTGTGCTCCGTCAGTCTCACCGGCACACAGACCGAAGCCCCGCAGATTCCCTGGGCTTCTAGGTGACGTGGGGGGGACGGGGGAGTGATTTGTTCTGGAGTCTGGTTTGAGTCCACATGTTCTCTGGTTTGTTATGTGTTAAGGTCAGTGAGGGCTCGCGGTGGGGGCTTTTGGAATAATCGGTGACCCAAACGTGGCTTGGGCCCGAGTCTGGCTTTCGGGGGCCTTCCAGGGGAGACGGCACAGGCTGCCTGCCGACAGACGCCCGCATCGGTCCCCAAACCAAAGGCGGTTCTGCGTCAATCCCGCAGTCTCAGAAGCCAAAATGAGGAGCTGACGTTTCAGAGACGGGAGGGAAAGAAACCGGGAACCAGCCTCCTCTTACATGGGTCCAGCCCTTCCCCACCAGCCACTGGCCAGCCAGGCAACAGACTCTGCTTAAATACTTACCATGTCCCTGCACTCTTTAAAGACATAAAAAGGCTGAAACTCATCCCCGCCCTCAAGATTCCACGTGACTTAGAGAATAAATGGGAGCTGGTCTCAGAGAGAAAGTGCCACCCTAGCAAGAGGGGACAGAGAAGGGGGAAGACCTAAAAAAATAGGATTTGGCTGAATATTTTTAAGTTAAACTTTATCCTGAGGTCGTTCTCTCTCTCTCTCTCTCTCTCTCTCTCTTTCTCTCTCTCTCTCTCTCTCTCTCTCTCTCTCTCTCTCTCTCCTACCTGCCCCCAACAAACAAAAACCAAGACCCCTGTTACAAACACTTCCAGTCAAAGAAGCCAGACTCCCACCTTGGCTGTCCCCCAAAATACACCTGTCTGTCCTATGAGTCTGTCACCCGTCAGTCGGAATCGGGGGAGCCTGTTCTTGCCTGCACCCTCTAAACTCTGGTTGGCTATTGGGTTGATCAGAACTGAAAAGTTGTTTGTCTTTACACTCTTGCTGGTATTGTGTGAATTGTTCTCCAAGTTCTGCTTTGAGCCGAGTCGCAGCAAAAGAGAGAGTCCAAGAGACGGGAGCATCCTGAGCACAAGAGCCCACGGGTACAAGGTAGAGAGCCGGGAGAGGGAGAGCCCCATAGAGCCAGGAGGGGGAGAGCCACGTGGGGAAGTCGAGACTCTGAACCCTCGGGGCTCAGGAGATGGAAAGCCAGGCGCAGAGACAGCTAGGAAAGGGCCAAGCAGAAAACCGGGCATTGATCAGGAAGGTAACAGGGAACCGGGGTCGACTGGGTAGGGAGCAGGAAAATTACTCCGGCTGCCAGGCCAAGGGCCAGCGGGCGAGGGGAAAACACAGGCAGGGAGCCACTGGGCGGCTATGGCAGGGGAGTTATGGGAAAGACCGGCCCAAGGTGGGGCTGGGAGAAGCAGGAGCCTCGGGTGGTGAGCCTGGACTCCGGGAGGCTCCTGGTGAGGGACAAGGCCGGGACTTGGAGGACTCCCACAGCTCGGGAAGGTGACCTTGAGGAGGATGGGGAGGGGGAAGGGGGCGTCACAGGGTCAGAGGTTACACTGGCAGCCTTGGCGAGCGTGGGCTGGACGATGCTGGAGGAAGCAGGGGGCCTGAAACGAGGGGGACAGAGGAAGTGGGATGGGGAGCGAGGGCATATGGGAGGGCACCCGGACCTGGGTGGGAGCAGAGATTAGAGGGGAGGGAAGGAGGATGCTGGAGATGGGGCGGGGGGCTCAAGGGGAAGGACTCAACTGGAGGTGGGAGACAGCAGGGAGGCTCTGGAGAGCTCCCAGAAGGGGGGGGAGAGAAAGCAGTGCCCCTGCCTATGTTCTCCAGAGCCTTCCACTTTATCACGCACCCTGGGTGAGCCAACATTGGCTTGGAAGCCACCTCATGGGGTGCAGCAGGGAGCGGAGGGTGGGTCTCCCATGGACTCCAATGGGATTCGACTTTGCCTCCTGCTATGATGGCCCCCGGGGGGGTCTCCCTGGCTCCCACCTTCTCTTTCGTCCTCCTTTCTCACATTCAGGACCCAGGAGAGGAGCAGCTTCCACCACCCTTGCCGTTAAATGGGAGCCCATGCTGTGGCACCAGGTGTGCCCCCCTCCCCACGCCCAGCAGCTATCGGCAGGTTTGGGGGGTTCTGTGTCCTCATTCATTCCCTTCCTGCTCCCCAGGGGACTGGGGCCCCCTTCCCCAGGTAGCACCTCCCTGCCTGCAGCCATCCACCTGGAGGGAGCCTGACCCCCGGCCTCCTCAGCACTCCCGCCCTGGGCCCCAGCCGTCTGTTAACACTGAGATAAAGGGGCCTTGGGTGTCAGGTGATGGGCGGCTGCGGCCCCGGGCGTCCGGCCAGCCTTTCTTCCTTCACCTGGCCCTTAGCATGGGGGGGAGGGGAGGGAAGCCCTCCCAGGGGGCCCTGACCCTGTCCGTCAGCACTGGCCCCCTCCTCCCTGCCCTGGGCTGGCCCGGGCGGCTGACAAGCCCAGACCCGATGAGTGAGGGGGCTGACTCCCCCCTGGGCCCAGTCTCCAGCCCCTCCACCTTCTCACCGGGCTCTGGGCCCTTTCAGGCTTCCCCACATTGGCTGTGCCCCCGAAGAAGCTCTCCCGCTGCCAAGAGAAACCCCCGGGTGCCCCAGGGCAGGAGGGGGGCCCAGAGCGTGGTCACAGTCAAGGGGGCTGCGGGGCCTCCAGGCGCAGGGCAGGGGGCAGTGCCCTCCCAGACCGGACATCCAGGGTCCCAAGCGGGGATTAGGGCCCCTGGGACTCGGGGGGCACTTGGGGGATGGGCTCCTGGGCCCAAGAGCTGGGGCTCTCTCCCCCCACCCCATCCCCAGGGAGACAGCAAAGGCAGGGCTGGGCCCCAAGCTGAAGTAGGAAGCCTGTTGCCCTCCCATGGCTGGGGAGGGGGGCCCTGGAGGGTCTGGGGTTCGAAAGGGGGAGAGGGAAGGGGAGGGGGAAGCAAGCAGCAAACACTGCCCAGGCACATGTTCCTGAACACAGCAACAAGATATTAGCAGCAACTCAAGCTCCCATCAATCCCAGGGCAGAGGAGGCAGTTTAGGGCAAAGGAAATGGGGCAGGAAGAGGGAGGGGCCCCTTTTCTGGTGTCTCTCTCCATCTCTATCTCTTTTTTCTCTGCCTTTTTCTGTCTATCTCTGTGTATCTCTCTGTCTCTGTCTCTCTATCTCCTCTGTGTGTTTGTTTACCCCTCTGTGTGTCTGGCTATCTCCCTGTCTCTATCTTTGTCTCTTTCTTTCTGTCTCTGTCTCTGTGTCTGTCTCTGCCAATCTCTGTCTCTGTTTCTCTGTCTGTCTCTGTGTCTCCATGTCTGCCCATCTCTGTTTCTTTCTGTCTGCCTCTCTGTCTCTGTTCTCTTTCTTCCTTCTTCCTCCTTCCTTTCTTCCATCTCTCCTCTTTGGTCTGTCCCCTCTGTCCCTCCCAATAACTATGTTTCCTCAGCCTCCTCTCCCTCCTTGTTAGTCTGTCTCTGTCTGTTTCTCTATCTCTGAGTCTGTTTATTTCTCTGTGTGTCTGTCTCTGTCTGTTTCTCTTTCTCTGAGTCTGTTTATTTCTCTGTATGTCTGTCTCTGTCTCTGTGTCTCTGTCTCTCCCTCTGTGTCAGTATCTGTCTCTGCCTATCTCTCTCTCTGTCTCTTGCTCTGTTTCTGTGTCTCTTTGTCTCTGTCTCTCTGTCTCTGTCTCTTGCTCTGTCTCTGTGTCTCTTTGTCTCTCCCTCTGTCTCTCAGCCCGACGCCCCTCACCTCCCCCCCTGCCTCTGGAGCCCTGCAGGGATGCTTCAGGACCACTCAGTCCTTCCGTTGCCCCCATTAACCTTCACCTTCCCTGGCCGGGCCTGGCCCCGAGCTTGGTTTTCCTTCCTCCCACACTCCATGTCTCATCCGGGAAGGGAAGGGATGAGAAAAGCAGCACAACCACAGATGGGAGCAGGTCAGCCAGAGCCCGAGGTGGGGAGGCCACACAGGAGGCTCTGGAGAGAGGGCCCCACCCTGTCCCCCCCCCAGCCGGGTACCTCCCCCTCCCAGCCCCCACTCCTGGCTCCCAGGCTTAGCAAAGCCCAGGAGGGGGCTGTGGCACCCCCTCCCCACCCCCAGGGCTTGGCTCTGCCCCAGGCAGCCCCCAGCTGGGGAGGGAACTTGACTCCTCCGAGAGTCCCAGCCAGGAGTCTGAGCTCCAGCCTCTGGCTCAGTTGGCAAGAGCAGCCGCCCAACTTGGCTTAAAGGAATCCCCTTGAAAACCCATCCAGGGCTCGAGGCTCCCGGCGCTTGGCAGCCAGAGCAGTTCCAACTGTTGGCTCAGAACCCTCCGGCTCCCCACCCCCATCCAGACCATGTTTTTAGAGAAGGGAGGAGGGGAGAGGGAGGGAGGGAGGGAGGGAGGGAAGGGGAGAGAGACTGAGAGAAGGAAGGAAGGAAGGAGGGACGGAAGGAAAGAAAGAAGGAAGGAAGGAAGGAAGGAAGGAAGGAAGGAAGGAAGGAAGGAAGGAAGGAAGGAAGGAAGGAAGGAAGGAAGGAGGGAAGGAGGGAAGGAGGGAAGAAGGAGAGCAGGATGCTTCATTAGTTGCCTCTCGCCTCCCCTTAACTTCCCTCCAAGGCCAGCTCAGATGCTGTGTCTAGGGTGCATACATACGTACAATACACATATATCCCGAGTTTAAGAAGTCTGCTGTCTGGGCTCTTCTTGCTGCCCCCCCCCCACTCCCTGCCTCTCGAAATCATCCTGTTTCCCCTCCCCTCTGGGGAGCTTAGCTGGGGTTTCTCCCTAAAGTTGGTGCCTTGAGGCAGGGACGGTTTCCTTTGTCTTGGTGCCCCTGAACCCAGGTTCTCTGACCCAGGGTGCACCTCGTGCAGGTCCTGGTGCTCACCCTGTGCACTGCGGGGGAGGGAGGGGGAAACAAAGGCTCCAAGCTGGAACCCAAGTTCTCTGTAAGCCCCTTCTCTGGGAGAGTCCCCGGGCCGGAGCTCCAGGAGGACAACAAAGGCTCTTGCTCAGCTCCCCACAGCATTGGGGACCAGGCCTGCCCAAGTCTAGCGTGGAAAAACTGGACTCTTGTGTGTAGTCAGACAGCATCTATTAAGCGCCTGCTGTGTGCCAGCACCGAGGGCCAAAAGTCAATCTTCAGCTCCCCCTCTAACTGGGAAAAGTCTATGTGAAGTGCTCTGCACAAACAAGCTCTAGATGCAGGGGAAGGGACAAAGGGAGGCTCCAAGAGGATCCAGAAAGGCTCGAATGGGAACGCGGACACATTTGGGGGGAAGGAGATGTCTGGAGTGGACAGAGGGGGCCGCAGGACCCCCGAGGCTGCTGTGGAGGACTGGGAAGGGCCAGTGAAAGTGTGAGTGTGACTGTGTGTGAGTGTGTGGTGTGAGTGTGTGTGTCTGAGTGTCTGAGTGTGTGTGTGTGGTGTGAGTGTGAGTGTCTGAGTGTGTGTGTGTATGAGTGTATGTGAGTGTGTGGTGTGTGTGTGGTGTGAGTGTGAGTGTCTGAGTGTGTGTATCTGAGTGTATGAGTGTGTGGGTGTGTGGTGTGTGTGGTGTGAGTGTGAGTGTGAGTGTCTGAGTGTGTGTGTCTGAGTGTATGAGTGTGTGTGTGGTGTGTGTGTGTGTCTGAGTGTATGAGTGTGTGTGTGGTGTGTGTGTGTGGTGTGAGTGTGTGTGTGTGTATCTGAGTGTATGAGCATGTGTGAGTGTGTGGTGTGTGTGGTGTGAGTGTGTGTGTGTGTGAGTGTGTGTTAATATGTGTGTGTGTGGCTGTTATGTCCCCGTGTGCACGTTTGCCTGTGGTTTGGGCATCTGGGTGTATGTGAGGTGTGTGTGCATGTACGTAGGTGGGAGGAGGCTGGGAGGAGGGAGGGAGAACCATATATATATGGACTATAAACCGGTTCTGAACACCAGGGAGGGTTTTCTGTTGGGTCCCGGAGGCCCTGGGAGCCGCTGGAACTTGCTGAGCAGGGAGTGCCGGGGTCAGATCTGAGCTTTGGGGCAATCCCTGGGGGTTGAATGGCGGGAGGGATGGGGGGGAGGGGAGCAAGGTCAGGGGGGAGGGGGGAAGGAAGTGGGGGGCGGTGAGAGTAAGAAGAAGCCACGAGCCTGAGGGCCCCGAGGGCGGCAGGGCCCTCCACGGCCGGGGGGAGGCTTGGGAGACAGTGAGCTCGGCTTTGGACCCACCGAGTTTAACGTGACTGTTACAGTGGGAAAAGGAGACCCGGCTTCCTCAGGGAAGTGACTGACTCAGGGGGCAGAAAGCGGCAGACACCGGGGCCCAGGCTCTCATGGCTCCCTCTCACCCTCCACACAGAGTTGCCAAAAGCCCGGCCACAGACTCCCCCCTTCGGGCCCCGGGATCTGCCAGGGGTCCCCTGGCTCCGCCTGCTCAGCCTTAGGGCCGGGCCCAGCCCCTAAGTTCGCCTGGCTCCCCCCCACGTACAGAATGTTCCAGCTAACGCTCCCTTCTCTGTTCCCTGCGGGAGGACCCGCCTCCCGCCTCCCACCTCCGCACCTCTGGCAGGGTCTCCTCCCACCCCCCTCAAGCATCTGCCTTCCAGCTTTCAGGTGAAGAAGTGAAGGCCATTTATGATCACATGGAACAAAATGCTCAGACACCGGGACTGGAGAAATGCACATTAAAGCAGCGCTGAAGCCCTGCTTCGGCCCCGGAGATCGCCCAAGGTGACCGAAGGAAAATGACAAATGGGGGGAGGGGGATTGGACCATTAACGCACGTGGGTGCAGTTGTGAACTGGGCCTACTCTTCGGAGAACCCCGTGGACCCCGCACGCAGGACTGTAAAACTGCGCTTGTCCTTTGATCCAGTGATACCAATGGTCGGGCCCAGAGAGACCATAAAGAGGGACCCACAGGGACAAAACATTTAGAGCCGGTCTCCAGGCAAAGAATTGCACGTCGAGGGGCTGCGTGCGCCGGGGAGCCGGCAAATGAGTCCCGGCTTCTGAGTGTCCCGGGATGCTGCTGCTCCGTAAGAAACGATGGACGGAAAGATTTCAGAAAATCCTGCGAGGACGTGAACGGTCGGCCTGAGGGGACCCGGGAGAACCGGGCGGGGGCAAAGCAGCGGCCGCAGCTCCTCAGCTCGGACTCGGCTCTTCTCAGCGACCCAGGGAATCCGGGCCCTTCCAAAGGCCTGGAGCTGGAAACCGCCGAGTGCGCCCAGAGAGAGAACCGGGTGCGAGTCCAAGCAGACTTTCCCTCGGGGTCTTTTCTTTCTCTTGGTTTTCCCCTTTTTTCCCTCCACGACATGACTCATGTGGGGATTGTGCGAGCATAGCCTAGGTCAGATGGCCATCTTCAGGAGGGGAAAGTGACAGAGGGAGAAAAACTTGGGACGCCAAACATCATAAAAGCGAATATTGAAAGCAACCTTTAGATATAATTGGGAAAATAAAATCCTATTAAGTGGGGGGTAGGGGGTGGAGGGAAGAATCCCTGCCTTTCTTTAAAGGCTCAGCTCAAGGGCCATCACCTATGGGGATCTTTCAAGATCTCTTCAGTTCCCATTGCTCTCCCCACATGAAATGAGTCGGGGTTTGTTTTTCTATGTTTTATATTGACTTCCCGGTAGGTAGAATAGTTCCCTTCTACACACACACACACACACACACACACACACACACATACACAACTCACAGACACACACACACACACTCAATACAATTCAAGCTCTTGGTGGGCGAAAAATGCTTTTAGGTTCACCTTTGTGTCTTTTACATAAAAGGTGCTTCCTATCAGGGAGGTGAAGGGATGGATGTTGGGTGAGTGGGCTCTGAGGCTCCGCCTCTATTAGGTGCATGACTTAAAAGAGCCAGCGCAAAAGGCACAAGGAAGTATAAGAAGTACAAGACCTTGTCCAAGTAACAAACTTCCTTAAAAATTAGAAAAGGAAAACAATGGAATAGAACAACTAGAAGCTAATTACTCCTTGAGACCAAAAAACCATCTATGGAGAGATGTGAGCAAAACGAGAGTCATAGCCATCTAACAGTCAAGTCTATTAACCTTCATTAAGCACCTACTATGTGCCAAGAACTAAGTGCTGGAGATATAAAAAGAGGCAAAATCCAGTCCCTGCCCTCAAGGAGCTTACGATCTAAGGGACACGATGGCCAACAATCATGTACAAAGCAAGATAAGAAATAATTAACAGGGAGAAGGGTTAGAAATAAGAGGGATGGGGAACGGCTTCCTCTAGAAGGCAGGGTTCTTGCTGGGAGCCCAGCTCTGCCACTCCCATGGCAGGCCCGAGGGCTGGCTCCGAGGTGGCTGGGGGGGGGGGGGAGGCTTGGTGACGGCTTTGACTCCTGCCCTCCCTGATGCAGCCAGCACCAGTGACAGCAGCCACCGCCCTGCCCCTGCCCCCATCCAAACCAGGTGTTTGAGCTGTTAAACTAACACACTCTCCCCCCTTCCCCCCCCCCCAGCCACAGAGGCCTCAGTGTGGAGGAGGGTGGGCTCCCGGAGGGGCGCTTCCAACCTCCCCCCAGGCCCCTTTGCTAGCAGGCCCCTAGAGGGCCAGGGCTGTTACCCTGCCCAGGCAGATGGACTAATCCTCCCTAGACTGAGGGATGGACTAATCCATCCCTGCCCAAAGATGGACAAAAATCTTCATCTGAGTCTCACAACGACCCTGGGAAGGAGGAGCGAGATCTTCCCCAGCAGAAGCAGAGAACAGATGAGCAGTGAGTTTGGGGAATGTGGCCATGACTCAGTGTACCTCGGGGGACTGGGCATTCACCGGGAGGCAGGAGGGGGAGGTTCCTAAGCGTTCCCTTTCCCCCAACCTCAGTGATGAAAAAAAGCCTTTTGGGGCCATTTGCTCCAAAGCTAAAGACCAGAGAAGTCCATGACTTGTCCAAGGTCACACAGGGACACAGCCTGCTTTCAAAGCTTAATCCCTTTGCCTTTTTTTTCCTCAATAGAATTTTATTTTTCCAAAGACACAGAAAGATAGTTTTCAACAGTTATTTTTGTTTTTGTTCCAAATTTTTTCTCCCTCTTTTTTTTAAATTAAAGCTTTTTATTTTTCAAAAAATATACATGGACAATTCTTCAACATTAGCCCTTGCAAAATCTTGTGTTCCAATTTCTCCCCTTGCCCCACGCCCTCCCCTAGATGGCAAGTAGTCTAATATATGTTAAACATGGGAGAAATATGTTAAATCCAATATATGTATACATATTTATACAATTATGGTGCCACACAAGAAAAAATGAGAAGCAAAATAAAATGTGAGCAACTAGAAGAGCAAAAAACGCTCTGTTGTGCTCCACACTCAATCCCCACAGCCTCTCTCTGGGTGCAGACGGCTCTCTTCCTCACTGCACAAGTGGAACTGACCTGAATCATCTCATTGTTGAAGAGCCACATCCATCAGAATTGATTATCGTATAGTCTTCTTGTTGCCGTGTACAATGATCTCCTGGTTCTGCTCATCTCACTCAGCATCAGTTCGTGTAAGTCTCTCCAGGTCTCTGAAACCCTCCTGTTGGTCATTTCTTACAGAACAATAATATTCCTTAACGTTCACGTACCGTTAACTTATTCAGCCATTTTCCAACTGATGGGCAGCCCCTCCATTTCCAGTTCCTTGCCACTACAAACAGGGCTGCCACAGACATTGCAGCACATGTGGGTCCCTTTCCCTCTTTTATGATCTCTTTGGGACACAGGCCCAGTAGTAACATTGCTGGATCAAAGGGTCTGCACAGTTTGATAACCCTTTGGGCACGGTTCCAGATTGCCCTCCAGCACGGTTGGATCATTTCACAACTCCACCAACAATGTATCAGTGTCCCAGTTTTTCCACATCCCCTGCCACATTCATTATCATCTTTTCCTGTCATCTTAGCCAATCTGAGGGGTGTGAAATAGTATCTCAGAGTTGTCTTAATTTGCATTCTCTACCCAAAACAGTGATTTAGAGCCTTTTTTCATGTGACTATAAATGGCTTTAATTTCTTTATCTGAAAATTGTCCATATCCTTTGACCATTTATCGCCTTTGCTCAGCCACCCCTTTGAGCTAAGGCCTTGAAAACTCCTTATGAAGGCCAGATTCTTAGCAGTGGGGTCCCCAGCTTTGGAGTCTCAGCTGTTTCTATGATGTTTTGTGAATCCCTGGTCCTGGGCCTGGAGAAAACGCTTAGCTCAATGCCCCACTGTCCATGAGACCTTCTTGATCCCACCTCGCTGCGATTCCCCCTGTCCTCGTCCCCCGATCACCTGGCATTGAACTAGCACAAACTCAGGCTGCCCAGGCTTCCTCCCCTGTTAGAACAGAAGCTTCCTCAAAGGACCAGCCCCAGAGCAGATGGCCAGCAGCAGGGAACGGTGCAGGAGCTTAAGTGTGGATGGATGGACAGTACGGGAATGTAATAGGAGAGCCCTGGGCTGTAAGTGATACAGTGGACCCCGAGGAGCCTGGAGAGCTCTCCATGGACTGGTGCAGAGGGAAGCGGGCAGAGCCGAGAACCCATGTCCTCAGGGACACCGCCCGGCGCCGCTGTACCTCCCAGGGGACGACTGAGATGGCCAGGGCGATTCCTCGGCTTTCAAATGCACAACGCCGTGTCATGCAAACGGAAGGGGCAACCCCACGGGCACCAAACCGCCCAGTCCACAGGGGATGTTTAAAAAAGAATCATAAGCTTGGAGAAGACCCAGATCTTTTCATTTTTGTCTTTTCAGAGTCTGAGCCCACCCGGGCTCTGACTGGAGATTCCAAGGAAAAACAAAGAGATGGATTTGAATATTTTCTTGTGGAACAAGAAAGAGACAACGGTGGGCTCTGGAGTCGGAAGCCCTGAGAAGACCGATTCTTTCTCCAGCAGTGAGGCAGCAGGGATCTAGGCTCCCGACCTTCCTCATGCATAACTGACATGGAGCTTACCCCTCTCTCCCTGCTACTCACAAGCTCATTTTTAAAGTTTCTTCCCATACCGGGCTCTAAGGTGACCGAGGGATTTATTTTAACATTTCTTTCTTAGTTACAAAAATAACGTCATGATAATTGTAGGAATTGCATCTGTTTAACATCTACTGGATTACTTGCCATCTAGGAGAGGAGTTGGGGGGAAAAGGGGGAAATTTGGAACACAAGGTTTTGCAAGAGTCAGTACTGAAAAATTATAGATGTATATGTTTTAAAAATAAAAAGCTTTAGTAAAAAATATCGTTAACTAATCATTAGGGTTTGAGCTTCTTCCTCAGTTTATTCATATTATATATTAAACAAAACCAGAGAAACATTTTCCAACAAATGGTTTTGTGTATGTAGGAGGCAGGCAGGTGGCTCAATACTGTCAGGAATACCTGAGCTCAAATCTGCCCTCAGATGCTCATTAGTTATATCAGCCTGGGCAAGTCTTACCTCTGTCTGACTTAATCCATTGGAGAAGGAAATGGTAAACTACTCCAGCATCTGTCCAAGAAAGCCTGCAATGGGAGATCACGAGGAGTGGGGCACGGCTGAGATGATATTAAAATCAGACATCATTTCCATTGTCCATAGGGAAGATCACAGCCCAGGTGCCCTTTAACCAAAGCTACAGATTTGACCTGGTGGGATTACTCTGTGATCAAACACAGTTTAAAAACATTTCTCAAGAATTCTTATGATTCTTCATAAAATGAGACTAAAACTCAACTTTCCCAGGAAAGAAATTTTCTTGACATTTTTTGCTTTGGCCAAAAGAATTCACAAAGTCTGTGCACTGGGCCTTTGGCTATTGATCATCACTCTGGTCCTCAGTTTCTTCTGCCGTCTACAAGGGACTTGGACTAGATGGCCTCTGAGGGGTTCTTCCAAGTCAGTGAGCTGTGGACTCTCCTACTCTAGCTTTGAGAGGGACATCGAAGGGGAGCACAAACAATGATAGGCAATAGAAGGAAGAGGAGAAGGAAGAAGGAGAAGGAGGAGGAGAACAAAAAACACAGAGCAGGAAGAAGAGGCAGAAGGATGAAGTGAGAGAAAAGGAGGAAAGGAAGAGGAGAAAAAGAAGAGTGAGAAGAAAAGGAGGAGGAAGAAGAGGAGAAAAGGAAAAGGGGAAAGAAGAGGAAGGAAAAGAAGAGAAAGAAGAGGAGGAGGAGGAAGAGGGAGAAGAGAAGAAGAGGAAGAAGAAAAGGAGGGGGAGGAAATGGAAGAAGAATAGAGGAAAAGAGGGAAGAAGAGGAGGGAAAAGAAAAGAAGGAAGAAGTGGAGGAAAAAGAGGAGGAAGAGGATGAAAAAGTGTAGAAGGAAGAGAGAGAAGAAGAGGAGGAGGAGGAGGATCAAAAAGCTTCAAGGCATCAGATTGAAGGAACAACCATTGCTCATACATGTTTTGATCACTCACAGGTGTTTTTCATTCCATTCCCTCCAAGTTATTAAAAGCCAGGCAAATTCCCCTGGCTTCTCCCCATCGTTCTGGGTGGCAATTCTTCACTGAAAATCGCCGTGCACGGACTGGACCTCCCGGAACAGCCAAGCATGAAGAATGTTCCCCAGCTAGGGGATGATCCGGGGCTGCAGTAACCTCCCACCCCCTCCCGCCGCCACCCCCTGCCCCCACCCACCCCAAACACACCCTAGATTCCAGTTGGAGACAAGAAGGCCTCAGACCTCAGCTCCATTTATCCAACCCATAAGTGAGGTCTTGGTCTCTGCAGAACTGCCTCTGCTGCGGACTCTGCACAGGGCCACCGGCTGAGTCTGGATTCAGTCTCTGCCTCTGCAAACCCAAATTCTGCCCCTTCCGCAGCCCCCCCAGGGCACCTCTATCCTCTCACGCTAGCTGGAAACCTCAGTGCCGACCTCATTCTGGACTTCCTTTTCCCACCATTTTTCCCCTCTCTTTGCCCTTATGGATGCCCGGGTGTTCTCTGGCAAGGCCACATGCTTGGCTTCCCTCTCCAGCACTAGCTAGGCTCCCCCTCTGTCTGTCTGTCTGTCTGTCTGGGTCTCTTTCCTTCTGTCTCTGTTTCTCCCCTGTTCTATCTGTCTGTCTGCCTCTTTCCCTCTGTCTCTCTGTCTTTTTCTCCCTCTGTCTGTCTGTCTGTCTGGGTCTCTTTCCCTCTGTGTCTCTGTTTCTCCCTCTGTCTGTCTGGCTGTCTGTCTGGGTCTCTTTCCCTCTGTGTCTCTGTCTCTGTTTCTCCCTCTGTCCGTCTGTCTCTCCTACATAGGTTGTCCCCACTTTCACCTCAGACTCTCCCTTTACTTTCCTCACTCTGCGACCTTTCAGTGTGCACAGTAAAATGTCTCCCCAGCCTGAGGGAGAGAATGAGGGCGGGGCAGCGGGGGCTTTGCTCCAGGCTGCCCAGATTTAGAGGCCATACAGAGCTCCAGACCCTTGCCCCAGACTTAACACTTACTATGTCCAGCTTTGGGCTGGATGACACTTGGGGGCCTTAAGAAGAGCCAGATTCATTGGCTAGAATTAGATTCATCAAAAGGCTGTTGAGTGAGCGGCTTCTAAAGCAATGTGCAGAAAGTGACCTTGTGGTCCTGGGCCCTGGAAAGGGGTCTCCCCGGGAGAGGAGGAGGGGGAGGAGACAGTTTGCAGCAGGACTCAGTCGGACTGTAAGGAGACCCACCAGCATGGACGTTAAGAGCTGCATACAAGCTGAGCCCCATTTCTGGCCCAATTCAGCTCTAGTACCAGCTGCCTGGGTCCTGTGAGGGTCTGCATAAGGCCCAAAGACAGTGAAAGGGCTGCTGGGTTTCTCCCCGGCCTTCACTGAACACAGCGGGCATCGTACGGGGCCTGAAATGTCAGCCCCTGCTGGAAGAGTTGTGGCCCCCAGATCCCCTTCCCCTGAGCCCAGAGAAGCGTCCGGGGAGACCCTGCTGCCTTTCTCACGCAGTGGTGCTGGTGAATCGGGGTTTCTCCCATAGAGCCTCGGATCCATTAATGCTGGAGATTTCCAGTGAGGAAGTTCCCTTCTCTACCCGCGGCAGCCCCAAGGCTAAGAGACTGCCCTGAGGCATCGGTCACAGAGCTGTCCCAAGGAGACTTAGTGACTCCAGGCCCCTGAACCCCGAGGCTGAGCTTTGACCCCTCACCCCTGCCAGGAATATCTGGGAGCCCCTTTCCCTCCGGAGAAGGGAGCTTGGGACCGGGCTGTCCTCTGCCTCCCTCCCACCCCCACCCGGCCACAAAGACTAGGAAATCCTCTCCTGTTAGAGACTCGGCCTCGTGAGCTCCCGTCAGAGCCGCCCCACACCCTCTCCATCTTCCTGATCAAAGCGGGGACGGAGCCCAAGGACTGGTGTGCTTTTATGAAGTATTTCAGCAAAAATGCCTATGACATCCACATTATTTTTCCCTGTTTTGTCAAAACACAGCTAAGTCGGGGCTAAGAGGATTATGGTCCCGGAGCCGAGTCCTTTCTAAAGGCAGCTTGTCAAAGGGGCCCTCGGACCCCCACCCACAGCTTCCTCCGCCTGCGCCGCGGGCAGCCCCCGAACTCGAGGCTGAGCTCCCCCGGGGACCATTCTTCCGGCCCGGTTCCGGGAGGGCTGCGGGCGGCCGTTTGTGTCTGCTTCAGCACCCTGGAAAGGGGGAAGGCTGGGCTGCGGGGCCTCGGGAGAAAGGTCGCCTCTCCCTCCGCCCGGCCTGAATGGCGCCTCGAGGGCGCATTCAGGAGCCGCTCTGTTTGCGCAGAAAGCCCACAGATGTTGACATTTTTTTCATCCCGGGTTAAGGTGTCTTCTATAGGCTTTTATTCCTCATTTGTTACTTCTTTCTCATCCCGGGGTTTTTCAGAGGCCGGTTGGTTTTTTGCTAAAGGCGTTGACTCGGTTCTCTGAAGAGAGCAGCGGTGGGCAGCCGCGCCATTCTTCTCCTGGGCCCTTTCTTCCTGCCTCCCGAGGCAGGCTGGGCCTGGGGCCCCTTTGTGGAGAACAGCGGGTCGCAGTGGCCGCCGGGGTCACTCCTCAGAGCCCCTCAGGGGGTCCCCTTTGTGCCGCCCTCCCCGGCCGCCGCACACTGGCTCGGGGGTGAAAGGCCAGGCACGTTTCTGGTGCCGGCAAACACTTCTACAAATCATTTCTTGGAAAGTAATCTCCAGACCTCTCCCCCCCGCCCGCCCCCTCGGCCCTCCCCTCCCCCACGCAGCCCAGCTCCCCACATTGGGGGAATGGCCCCAGGTGAGGTGGGAGGTGGGAGCCCAGAGCCCAAAGGAAGGGCCTGGAGGAAATGGGCTCCACCCCATCCCTGTCCTGCGCCCCGGCGCAAACTTAAGCACAGCTACAGTCACAACCGCACCCCCCACTGGGCTGCCCTCACCCATCGCCACTCTTAATTTGTCTTTCCAGTTTCCTTTCCGAGCTCTGGGTCAAAAGACCCTTTGGTCTGCAAGGCTTCAGGCTCAATATTGGGGGGGGGGGGGAGAGCTGGCCTTCTGCCCAACACAGAGAGAGAGAGACAGACAGACAGAGAGAGAGAGAGAGACAGACAGACAGAGACACAGAGAGACAGAGACAGAGAGAGACAGAGAGACAGAGAGAGACAGAGATCCAGAGACACAGAGAGAGACACAGAGACACAGAGACACAGAGACAGAGACGGAGAGACAGAGAGAGAGAGAGAGAGAGAGACAGAGACAGACAGAGACACAGAGAGACAGAGACAGAGAGACACAGAAACACAGAGAGAGACACAGAGACAGAGACGAAGAGACAGAGACACAGAGATTCAGAGACACAGAGACACAGACAGAGAAGCTTCCAAAGGTATCAAAATAGGGTCATGCGAAAAACCAACAAGGGATTCCTTCAGAGGTTCCTTTAGCCATCCCAAACCCCCCTCCCCCATTCTTACCCCCTGCTCTTCCCCCAGAGTCTATCACCCTCCAGCTGGCTGGTGTTTCAGTAACAAGGCTTTCACCTCATCTCCTCTGTCCTCAGATGAGCTACACCGGGCCCCTTCCTGGAGGCAGCCCAGCCTCCCCTCATGCTGCACAAGGACAGGCTGAAGCACCCAAAGTTAACATGATCACCTCCAAGGCACAAAAGGACCCTGGGGACAGAAGGAACAGCTTCTCCTCTGTTTTTCTCCAGGTAGCCCTATTCTCCATCTCTCCCCGTCTCTCTGTCTCTTTTGTCTCTCTCTGTCTCTCTGTGTATCTGTCTGTCTCTGTCTCTGTCTCTCTCTGTGTGTGTTTCTGTCTCTGTCTGTGTGTGTGTGTCTGTCTGTCTGTCTTTCTCACTGTCTCTCTGTCTCTCTCATACTTATGTAACCACACACCCAATTCTCGGTCCCTTCAAGTAGCTCATGGTCTGTAAGCCTCACCTGCTGGCTGGAGGGAGACCTGTCCTCCACCAAAAAGGCCACAAAAGCCTCATATCTTTGGGCTGTGCGGCCTGGCTGCTCCCTCATTTCACTCAGGACCGTGCCCCTTGTACCATCCCCACCGTCCTCCCCCACCCGTCCCGGGAGCTTTCCCATTAGGTTGGTGTTAGAAGGATTGTTTCCCTCTTTGACAGATGATGAAACCAGAGCTCTGAAAGGTCAGAGAGCTCAGGCTGGAAAGGGCCATGGAAGCCATTAGGAACCTGAGACCTATAGAGGGGCCGGCACTAGGCCCAGTTGCACTCGGAGCATCCCAGAGCCTCATTCTCCGAGGTCCCAACAATGCCCGAGAATCAGAGGAGGATCCCGGGGCCGCCGCAGGGGGGAGCCAGCCCCAACTCTTGGTTCTGGGCCTTCCCCAGGACAGACAGCACCAGCCCAGAGGACTTTGGGAGCCATTCAGAGCTCAGCACATCTCTGGCCGGCCTCCCCCATCGCCCCCCTCCTCCTCCTGCACAGCAGGGAAGGCCCGGGCTGCTCTCCGCAGGCCGCAGAGGTTACAGGTGCTTTTCATCGCCCCGCGGGAGAGCCGACGTCCCGCTGCTAGAAATTTGTCTGCACGTTCTGCTCTCATTCAGAGGAGGGCCTGGGTCCGGGAGACACCGGCTGCATACGATAACTTGATTAAGGCCAGAGACAGACGACACGGCCATTCCAAGACTGTTCAAAGGAAGCCGGGCCGGGGCCCTTAACCTCTCCTCAGGAGACCGCTCCGAGCTGCCGGTAATTGCCCCTTTGTCCTTTGGAGAAATGTGGCCCGAGAGCCCCGCTGACTCTCCAGCCATCCTCAAAAGCTCCCAGCCGCAGACAAGCCCAGAAGCCGGGACACCTGCCCAGCAGCCCAAGCTGCACCCACGGGCGCCACCTCCCTCAGGACTCAGGCCCAGCCTTCCACAGCCCCCAACATGAAGCGGTGCTTCAGCAAGGAGATGGAAGCCCCAGAAATCCAGCGGGGAGGAAGAGGAGGAGAGGGGGAGGGGGAAGAAATCCAAGCCTTGGTGGCACTCTGGGCAGTGTTCTTGGCCTGCACAGCTCAGGGCCCGTGGTATCAGACTCGAGTCAGAAGTTCCAAGTCTTGAGTTCCAGTTCTACTTCGTTCTCATCCTAGCTGTCTGCCCTCGGCCCGCCAGCCTCTGAGACCTCATCTGCAAAAATGATTGGTTTATGGGCTCCAAGGTCCGATCCAGCTCTGTGAGGGGGTCATGAGGCACTCCTTGTGAAGAGGCAGCGTGGCGCCCGACTGGGCACTGGAATCCCCCCTCACACACTTGTGAACCGTTCCATGTGGGCAAGCTCCCTGGGGTCCGTCGGCAATGTCACAAGGCCAGACTACCCACTCCTGGAGTCCCAGCCTTGTCTCAACTTGAAAGTCTTTAAGTTTTATAGGCTCTGAAATGTCAGAGATAACTTATTGTGAGGAGGTCTTCAATGTTAGGGGTGGTTGGCAGAGGAACTGATAAAAATGAACCCCTTAGGCAGGCAGGAAGAAGGCTCCGTTAATGGAGATCCGTTTGGTTCTTTGGTCCTACCCTCTAAAGGTCCAGTTGGAAATCCAAGTTATGTCAAGACCCCCAGGCTACATTTTCCCTAAACAACAACAATAATTTTGTGGCCTATGGCTTTCCCCTTCCCCTTCCCCTTCCCCCATGCCATGTGGTATCTCCCCTTACTCTGCTATGCTTCCCAATCCCACTTCTCCTCCTTCCAGCTAAATCTTTTCCCCTTTGAGGCAATTAGGGTTAAGTGACTTACCCAGTGTCACACAGCCAGGAAGGGTTAAGTGTCTGAGACTAGATTTGAACTCAGGTCCTGCTGACTCCAAGGCTGGTGCTCTAGCCACTGCGCCACCCAGCTGCCCCCTAACGCTTTAGAGTGCTAAGGCCCTTTCCGGATTTAGCCTGCCAGCCCCAGTCTCATGGGGTGCTCCCTTTCTACTGGGTAACTGTGAGGTCCACTGAGGAACTTGTCTTTCCTCCGTTCTCCCAGGCTCTTTCACATTCCCCATTCCCGGTGTCTATGGTTCCCCTCCATTTGGTCTGTAACCTCTAAAGAAATCTACCTTTTGCCATCGGGAATTCTTGACATGGTGGAACCCCAACTGTTGGCGCCTGCCATCATTTGGTGACAAGCCCGGGCCACATCAGTGAGTATGGGGAATTAGTCTGTGCCGAGCAGGTGCTCTCCTGGGTTCTCGGCCCTCCTGGGCATCCCGTCGGGCGCCTCCTTTATAAATCTTAAGGTTGAAAAGGACCTGAGAGTCTCCACCCCTTCCCTCCCAGCCCCCAAGAAAACACACAGAAGAAGCCTTCCTGGGACCCTTTGCCAGGCCTGCCCCTCCCCTTATTTTTTAACCTGCTCTGGCCATTGTTAATGAAGGCTATTCTGGGAGAGCTTCTTCCTGAGAGAATAGGGCGCGTGCCCACCGGGTAGCCCTCTCAGCAGCGCCGGAGGAAGCCCCTCTCAGTGCAGGTAGAACAAGCCCCTCTCGGTGCAGACAGAACAAGCCCCTCAGCGCAGATGGAGCAAGCGGTCTCTGTGGACCTCGGGAAGCAGCCGCCAAGCAGGGACCCTCCGGGGCTGACAGAAGCCCGTTCGCCCTGGTTTCATACACCATTGTTCCCAGGAAACCTTGCGAATTCGGGTCTCCTACTTGTGTCAAGAGAATGGGCTTTCTTTTGAAGCACTAAACTGGATCATTCCGCTGCAGATTTTAAAAACTAGATGAACAAAATAATAGTCACAAACGGACCGGGGGGAGATGCCCCGCGCCCTTGCCGGAGAGCCGGGGACACAAAGCTGACTGGGGGAGAGAGGCCGCCCTCGTGGCTCTGCCCGGGGGCGGGCGCCTCCGGATTTAGCTTGGGGGTGAAAATTTGACCTTGAACGTGGAAGCAAGTGCAGCGGGCCTGGACGGGCGCTTCCCAGACCCCCACTGGGCACCAGGCCTGGGGAGGGATGGGGAGAAGAGGGCGCGGCCCTTCCGGCCGTGGCCGGACCCCTTACAAAACGCACATCCTCGTTTCCGTCCTGGAATTCCGGGGGGCAGCCCGGCCGCTTCCTCCCGAAGCCGGGAGAGCCGGAGCAAAGCCAGCCTTGCCAGGGGTGTCCCGGGCAGCGGGCGCGGGCTCCCGGCCTTGGGAAGCCGAACCTCTGGGATGGAGGAAGGGGCGTTCCGAGCCGCCCGTACATCGGTGCCTTTCCACCCGGGCGTTCAGAGCGGCGGCTAAGGGGTGGGGGCGGGGGGGGGGGCAGCCCCACCGCCCCGAGAACCGGGAACGCGGCGGTGGGAACAAAGCCGCGGCCTTCGGGCCGCCCCCCTCACGGAATCAGCCGAGATGCTCCGGGAGCTTTTCCCTCTAATTACCATAAACAGCCGCGAGCCCCCCGCGCCCCCTCCCCGGGCAGGTTCCTCCGCCTGGTCTCACCTCGGCCTCCGCCGGCAGGCCACGCCCCCCACACAAAGAAGGGACTTTATATCCCGCTCCCGAGCCCCGGCTTTCTAAAGAAAAGACAAACAGGGGGTGGATTAACATAACTTCCTCGCGAGCTAAACAAACAGGCCACTTCCGCCTCTGTGGGCCCCGGGATAAAAGCCCCTCCATCACTGCCCCCCTCCCCCGGCGGCCACTGCGGCCTTTCCCAGGCCGTGCCTAGGAAGACAAAGGCGAGAGGCCGGGGAGGAGGGGCTCTGAGGATATTCCCAGCAGCCCCCGGAGTCCCGTCCAAAGGCAGGAAGATGCCAGGCGGATGCCTCCGATGCTCCTGGCCGGGCCCAGCCCGGGAGCTCCGCGACGGGGTCTTCTCTGTGCGACCCCCCCAGCCCTCGGAGCTAGCCCGCCGGGCCCGGTCTCATTTTACAGACCGGGAAACAAAGGTCCCGGAAGCTAAGGATCGGGGCGGGAGGCCCCTCCTTGTTGGTCTCAGACCCCGCCCGAAGTTGCCCCTGTACCCGCCGGACTAAGCTGCCCAGGGAGGAGTTGGAGGAGGCGTCTGGTACCAAAAGGTCAGTCGACTGATGGGACCATCAGTGGGAATCACTATTTTTGAATAAAACGTGGGAGGCCCCGCAGATGGTGGCTGGGAGGAAGCCGGAGAGCCCGGCCCCTCCTACAGCTGGTCCCGCAGTGATCCGAGAAGACTCTGACCAAGCAGTCGGTGTGAAATCCCAAACCACAGGGGGTCATCTTCTTAGCCCCCAAAAGATTCACTTGAAAGGCAAGTGACCACAGAAGGACCTTTATAACAGGGAGAAAGGGATCAAGGACTTAGCGCCCAGAACCCTCCGCTAGGCTTGAGACTGTAGAACGCCCAAAGCTGATCTGGGATGCAGCATGAGCCGAGCCCAGTGCCCAGGGCTTGGGGCCCAGATTTACTATGGATTCAAAGCCCAGATCCCTCCAGAAGGCAATGCAAGGATCTGAAAGAGTCTTGGCTGAGCCAGCAAGTAAAGGGTTCCACAAGATAAATAGGAGGAAATGTTAAAGTCCCCCCCCCCAATAAACTGACCTGGAAAATGTATGGAGGAGATATAATTTGAGACTCACTGGATTAAAAGAAAGCCATGCCAAAAAAAAGAAAGAAAAGAAAAAGAAAAGAAAGAAAAAAGATAATCTAAACATCATATTTCAAGAAATCATGAATGAAAACTGCTCCCAATCTCTTAGAATCAGGGGAAAATAAGGGGAGAAGGAGCTAAGTAGAGGAAAATGAAAACCGAAAGAAGCCTTTCTTACTTTTTGGAAGAAACCCCAAAATGAGAATTCCTAGGAACATTGTAGCCAAAGTTCCGAGCTTTCAGGCCAAATAAAAACAGTGCAAGGCACCAGAAAGAGTTTAAGTCCCAAGGAACCACAGTCAAGCTCCCACAAAAGAACACAAAAAATAATCTTCCATAAGGCAAAAGATAAAAGCTTATAATGAAGAATAACCTACTCGGTAAAACTGGAGGGTTGTTGAGTTTAGTAGAAATACAAACGCAGAAATAGAGAAATGTAACAGTAAAAACAAATGAGAGATTCAAAAAGACTTTCTGTGAATGAAATGCTTCCATTTCATAGGGTAAAGGAAGCAGGGTGACAGCATTCTCTAAAAGCCATGACGTTAGCAAGAGTCCTAGAGAGAGTCCAGTAAGACAGAGAGGGTTGTAGTTATCTTTTGATGATCTCAAAAGGAGAAAGAGAGGTGATACACTTAGAAAGAAAAGGTGAAGATCCTACCACTTATCTACCACTTATCCTAATTAGGAAGATCAAGCAAAATTTAATGAAAAATAGCAAGTTCCTGAGACATTGGATACCACTTGAACATCACTTTCTTTTTCACTTTCTAAATTATATATATATATATATATATATATATATATATAGCATTTTTTAAAATGTTGAATTGCAAATTCTTTCCCTTCCTTCTTCCAATCACCAAAAAGGCAGACATTGTGATGCCCATTATATGGTTGAAATCAAGCAAAACTATTTTTTTATGAGCCATGTTGGAAGGAGAAGGAGGAGAAGGAAGAGGAAGAAGAAGAAAAAGTGAGAAAACTACACTTTAATTTGCATTCAGAATGTGACTTTTCTTTCTGGAAGTAGATAGAAGTTTTCATTGAATCCTTCTGAAGAGTCTTAGATCATTGTATTGATCAGAATAGCAAGTTTTTCAATCATCATTCCAATATTGCTGTTCCTGTGCAGAATTTCAGCAACCCCATCCTGGTAAAACCGAAGCAGACACCAGATAGAGGGTGAGTTAAGGGAGTGTCTGTTTCTAGTGCATGAAGATTCTTCCAGTGAATAGGTGGTTTACAGTTTGTTTCAGTGGCCACGAAGGCCCCTGAAGCAGGTGTTGGAGAGTGCTTAGTTTGGTCAGACAGGGAAGACAGCAAGGTCCTCCACTGCATCCTGAGCCATCATCAGTCACCTTGACTTCTGTCCTGCCTCTGGACTTGGGTGACTCTGGAAGAGAGAAGATGACAATTGTGTGCAATTCTGCTTCACTTCAACCCAATTCAGTCATGAGTCAAGACCTGTCACTGGTCCTCTTCAGGAAGGAAGGATGAGCTGAAGGCTAGTTGCCATTGAAAATGTGGAGAAGTCCTGAAAGGGTGGAGGCAGCACAGCCAGCTTAAATTGACAGCTTCTTATAGAGGCTACAAGAGGGAATGGTCTTCTTTCACTGGAGGTAGAGCTTCTGGCCTGTTTGTCAGCTAATCATCCTTTTATAATGTGTCTCTGTCCATCCTGGTGGTGCTGGACTCTCCATGACTGACAGCCAATTGATGACCAGGTGAAAGATTCTTTCCTTCTAAATACACACACACACACACACACACACACACACACACACGTATACATACATAATTTATTTATTAACATTCCTTTCAGACAGCTAGATGGGCCCCAATTTAAATTTGGCCTCAGACACTGGCTATGTGATCCCGGGCAATTCATTTAACCCTGTTTGCCTCAGTTTCATCATCTGTAAAATGAGCTGGAGAAGGAAATGGCAAACCAGACCACTACCCTTTGTTCTTTTATTTTTTTCCTCAATAGTATTTTATTTTTGCAAATACATATAAACATAGTTTTCAACATTCATTTTTGTAAGATTCTGAGTTCAAAAATTTTCCCTCCCTCTCTTATCTCCTCCCTCCCCAAGACAGCAAGGAATCTGATGTAGACTATACATGTACAATCCTTTGGATATATTTCCATCTTTGTCATTTTGTGAAAGAAAAATCAGACCAAAAGGGAAAAAAACCACAAGAGGAAAAAAAGCAAACAAACAAACAAAAAAAGAGGGAAATACTATTCTTCAATACATATTCAGTCTCCATTGTTCTTTCTCTTGATGGGAAAGGCATTTCCCACCCCAAGTCTATTGCAGTTGTCTTGGATCACTGAGTTGCTGAGAACGGCTAAGTATCAAAGTTGATCACTATATAATCTTGCTTTTACATATGGTTCTGTTCACTTCACTTAGCATCAGTTCATGTAAGTCTTTCCAGCTCTTCTGAAATTAGCCTGATCATAATTTCTTTCTTTTTTTTCTTTTTTTTTTTTTTTCTTTTTTTTTTTTTTTGCTGAGGCATTTGGGGTTTAAGTGACTTGCCCAGGGTCACACTAGAAAGTGGTAAGTGAATGAAACCAGATTTGAACTCAGGTCCTCCTGATTTCAGGGCTTGTGCACTATCCACTGTGCCACCTAGCTGCCCCCAGCTGTCATTTCTTACAGAAAAGTAATATTCCATAATCTTCATATACCATAACTTATTCAGCAATTTCCCAATTGATGGGCATCCACTAAATTTCCAGTTCCTTGCCAGCACAAAAAGAGCTGCTACAAGCATTTTTGTGGATCCTATCTCTTATAATCTCTTTGGAATATGGCCCCAGCAGTGAGACTGCTAGATCAAAGGTTAGTCTTATAGCCCTTTGGGTATAGTTCCAAATTGTTCTCCAGAATGGTTGGATCATTTCACAACTCCACCAACAATGCATTAGTGTCGCAGTTTTCCCACATTTCCTCCAACATTTACCATTATTTTTTCCTGTCGTTTTAGCCAGTTGGATAGGTGTGAGGTGGTACCTTGAAATTATCTTAATTTGCATTTCTCTAATCAACAGGACTTTTTTTTTTCATATGATTATAAATGGCTTTAATTTTTTCATCCAAAAATTGTCTGTTCATATCCTTTGACCATTTGTCAATTGGGGACTCACCAATTACCAAGAAAACCCCAACTTCAGTCACAAAGAGTTAGACACAACTGAAATGACTAAACAACAATGCAAAAAGCAAAACTAATCTATGACAGCTCGTAAGATCATCGATGACACCTCTCATCCCTCCCCTCAGTCTTCTTGCTGCCAGGCTCCACATCTGCAGTTCATTCCAAGTCTGGGACATGATTTCAAGGTCCTTCACCACATGGTCACCCTTCTCTGAATGTTCCCTGTCTTGCCTACAAAGTGAGCCACAAGTGAGCCAGTGCCATTGGCTTTTGTGACTGGGCTGGCATATACTTCACTGCTGGTACCCACAAGGGGCACAGCTTCCAAAAACAGCCAGTCCTTTACAGGAGAACCTTTGCCCAGGTGTGCCCTCCTACCCCCTTCCTTCCTTCCCTATCCCCTCCCCTCTATCTGGTACTCAGGTACTATCTTAAATTCAAGCAGATAGGTTTAACTGGAGTTAAACCCCATATTGTTTGATTTGACCCAAGGCTGCCAAAGTCTTTTTGGATCCTGCCTCTTTCTCCAGTTTTTATCCTTCCTTCCCTGCTTTCTGGCAGATGTGACTTGGATAACCATTCCCTCCTGCCTCCCTCCTTTTACCTGAGTCTTTATTTAAAATAAAAGCAGAACCGGGTCCACCCCAGGTCTCTGGGATGCTCCCCTGAAGAACTTCCCGTCTGACCCCAGGCCATCCACCACAGGTTCCATGTTCTTCTGGCTTGGCCCTCAAGCTGCTCCCTGACGGCAGCTTTCAGGATGGCTCCTGGGCCAGGGTCCGCACGTGGAACCGGGTGCTCAGCCGACCAACAGGACGAGTGCCAAGGGGCCACGCTCTCGAGCGCAGGGGAGTTTCAGAGCCGGTGGCACAAGTCTGCTGGGATATACCACAAAGAGCCAGCCTCCAAGCGAAGCCAGCTTGCTGATAGCATCTGCTCCCCTCTTTTGGCAGGACAGGTGGAAAGCACCGAGTGAAAGACACCCTGGCGTAGGGTGACAAATCCTGTCTGTGTCTCAACAGAAGCCCAGTTGTTCGTTCCTCTCTGCAGAGCTGCTGACTTGGCACCCACAGAGAGAGCTCTGGGTTCTGGGAGAACCACCCCCTGGACAGCCCTGGCTGCAGCAGCATCTGGCCATCTCATTGGTCTGGGAGAACAAGGGACACCGCAGACAGTGGGTGACTGTAGCCAGTTCCCACCGCCCAGGTGTCCTCAGATCACCCAATGCTCGATCTCGACTTCTGGAAGTCACATCCGGGAAACACCAGGGACCCCACGAGACTTGGCCCCCTGTTCTCTGCTGGAGTCCTGGCTACAGTCCTTTCTGTCCAAGGGCTGTCAGAAAGAAGCATCTTCTCTCATCTATTTTAACCCTAACCAGTCAGCTTCCGGGGTCAGAGAAATAAAGCCCAAACGGAGAGATAAAAGGACATCTTTAAAAGAAATAGAATGCAGATAGGAGAGATGGTGAGCATGGGGCAGAGGCCAGAGTGGAGGATCATCAGGCTGGTTTGGCTTAACATGTTCCCCCCAGAGGCTCTGAAATGGGAACTTTGGTTTCCTGGCTACTGGGAGCCGTGGCCACAGGGGCCAACTGTGGCACGGATCCAGGCAACTTAAGGCAAAAGGCCTCTAGCCTCTTCTTTCTTTCAATCAGTTATATTCCTATGTCTCCTTGAGCAGACCAAGAGAGGAGGTCTGAGGTACAAAGTGACGAACCCCAGTCTCAGCAAGCAGACTCAGGGAAAAGGTGAATGCTTCCCTAACGGGATTTCCAGCCCTGGTCGTGAGCCAGGACTAGTTCCATCATTTGGATTCCCAAAGAAGCCTCTGACCGAGGCTGCACTTGCAGGAAACTTAGAGGAGTGTGGGTGCCTTTGAGGGGTATTAAGATCAAGGCCAGAAACAACCCGTCAGCCCCAGAGACCTTAGTGACAGAGAATCTGAAATCTTGTAAATCCAGGAAAAAATATCGATTTCTAGCACATAATCCACAAAAAAACAACAAAATCTGGGGCACCTTCCGGTGCCTCTGTACACAGGAGACCCCGCTCCTCACTGCCTACCTGCCTGCGTACCAGCTGGCTCCGAGTCTCCTAGGGGAAATGCCGTGAGGACAAAGGACACACCAGGAAGGAGAGAGGGGAAGGTCCTGCCAACACAGACGAGAAGCCGACTCTCCGATCTGCCCCTGGTTTCCAGCACTCCTCCCTAGGGACAATGGGAGAGAGCAGTATCCTCTCGCTCCCTCTCTTGGTTGCAGCTGAGATCCGATCTCCTGCCCAACTAAAGAGCTCTTTCACTCCCGTTTGGGGGATTCTGAATAGCTGCTCTGATTTCTGTTTGCTGTTTGCTTGGATAAATGAGCCTACCTGATAGCCACTATTTGCCGTGGGCCTTCGTGTAATTAGCATTGGATGGAAAGAAGCCAAGCTGGCAAGGGCGAGCTGGGGGCTTGCCTCCTTTTTAAAAAGGACCACCAAAATGACTTTTCTTTCCAATCTCTGACTGTCTTACCCCGTAGGTCAGAGATGCTTGAGGAGGACATATTTTTCTAGCAGAAAATCCTTCTTGACAGGCTAAGGAAGGAGTGAGCCCCCAGCTAGAATGCTTCTCCTGCTCCCCTTTGTAGAGTTAAAATTATAGGGAAATCTAACTCTGCATCTTACGCACTTCTTCTATAAAGTTTGACAATTCCTACGATTAACCCAAACAATATATGCAAATATTTAAATTTATTTGAACATTTTAATGTTTTATATATATAATATAGTAGTTTAATATTGGGTTATTTCTCCTCTAGAATTATTAAATTCGTTTTTAAAAGCTATTTTGATTCAAGGAACTAAAATTTAACTGATTGTCATTGAGAATGCTAATTTGGTCATTTGACTCTGGGGTCATGTGACAATAAGATGGAGTACAGGACATTTTCTCTGACCCTCGTGACCTCTCAAACCTGTCAAAAATAGGAATTATATGCAAGAGATAAAACCTTTCTCCAAGGACTACGAGAAGAATCAAATAAGACCATCATTCAATGAACAGTCAAGAAGGCTGATTACTGGCTCCTAATGATTTGCATGAGCATCCCCTTCCTCACATGCTCCCATAGCAGTGCTGCACCAGCCAGTTCCCAAGCTTGCCACAGAACTTAACTCTTAATTCGCACCCTCTTCCCAGGACCACAGGAAAACAAAGTCAGAAACTTGCTCTGACTGGGATAGCATTACAAGAGCTCAGCCAGAGAATGGAGGAACAGGGGAACGAGGGGAAGACGTGTGTGTATGACTGAGTGGAGCTCCACTAAATCTGATGCAAAGAGCCCAGAATACAGACGTAGCCAGCTCTGCCTGAACCCCCCTCCCCGCCCAAGTCACTCAAGGCAGAGAAAGGCCAATAAATTGTTAGCAAATTGTCCAACATGAGAGGAAGTTTAGACAACTTTGAGGTCCAAGCTCCAAGCAAATCCAATGGAGGGACGAGGGTTAGTTTAAAAAAAAAAAAAAAAAAAGAATGATAGAAGATTGTAAGATGGAAATTATAAAAAAAATCAGAGGAAAAAAACCCTCAGTAAATAATCAAGTAAACAGATAAACCAACAGGGAAGATTTTAATGACAGACAGGAACATGGTCTCCAGATCAGGTAAAAGAATCCAGGCATCTAAGAATAAATAGTGCAAGACAAAATAAAATAAAGTACTACTACCTGACCGGGTAGAGAACCTCATGGATTCCCAACAAAGCATGGAACTGCAGAGAATATTGCTGGATGGCTTAAAAGAGAAATGTGAGTTATAAAAGCTGAATTTATCAGAGGTACTTGATTCCAAAATGTTTTCCCATTTAATTCTCTCCCTTTTTTGCATTAATGTTGATGGTGCAGAAGCTTTTAAGTTTCATATTATCAGGTATCTGGTTTATCTTCTGTAACTGCCTCTATCTTGTCTGATTGACAATTTATATTCTACTTATAGCTGCAAGAGGTATATGGTCTGTTTCTCATCTAATTTCTTATAATCTGATCTTTAATATTAAGGTCATATATCTATTTAGAATGTAGCAAATGATTTCCCCAGAAAACTGGAAATGTTCCCCCCTAAGTAATACTTTTTCTGGTTTATCAAATATTGGGTTAAAAAGTTCCTTGTTTTTTACACTCTCTAGTCTTTTCATTTTCCACTGACTTGCCTTTCTGTGATGTCTATGGGTACTGGGTTGGAAGCCTCGCCATGGGTACAGGGTTCTAGGTTAACAGCATCAGGATCTAAAGAAATATGGTGGTTAAGGTAGTTTGACTTGTCTGGAAGCTGTTACCTCCTGTCTCTTCCTCAAGGTGCTCTGTTGCTTCAGTTAGCCTGGCTTGCCTGGCTCAAGAAATTCTAAGTCAATCCTGCAGGCAGAGGGTCCAGACACAGACTGTCTGAACTGGTCTTATCCTGCTGTTCTTCCCATTTACTGGAGCCCTTTTTACAGAGATGAGTGTTACATGCACATTTTCTCAGACTTTTTCAATGTACAGCAATATGCTACAAGTTATGAAGTTATTGATTTTTCTTTTTTCTCCTTAAAAATGATATTTGTAATATGAGAAGTTTCTCGAGAACGGAGAACAGAAAAGATAGGGGGAGAAAGTATAGTGATGTTTTTTAAAAATTTGAAAGATTGGCTAATTATTTTTGAGTTCGTTTTTTGAAAATTTAATGAAAAGGACTCTCATTCACTCCAATGTTTCTTAAATCCTGAACTAGGAAAATTCTTTTTTTTTTTTTTTTTTTAATTTAATAGCCTTTTATTTACAGGATATATACATGGGTAACTTTACAGCATTAACAATTGCCAAACCTCTTGTCCAATTTTTCACCTTACCCCCCACCCTCCCTAGATGGCAGGATGACCAGTAGATGTTAAATATATTAAAATATAACTTAGATACAAAAAGATACATGACCAAAAATTATTTTGTGTACAAAAAAGAATCAGATCTGAAATTGTACAATTAGCTTGTGAAGGAAAAAATGCAGGGTGCATAAATATAGGGATTGGGAATTCAATGTAACGGTTTTTTAGTCATCCTCCAAGTTCTTTTTCTGGGTATATTTCAGTTCATTATCCCATTAGAAATGATTTGGTTGATCTTGTTGCTGAGGATGGCCTGATCCATCAGAATTCATCAAGTATTGTTGTTGAAGTATAAATGATCTCCTGGTCCTGCTCATTTCCTCCATCAGTTCGTTTAATCTCTCCAGGCCTTCGAAATCATCCTTTTCATTTCTTGAACAGTAATATTCCATAATTTTCATTACCACTTTATTCAGCATTCCCAACTGATGGACATCCATTCAGTTTCCAGTTTCTACCACTACAAAAGGGCTGCCAAAACTTCAAAAAGGTCCCTTTCCCTTCTTTATAATCTCTTTGGGATATAATCCCAGTAGTAACACTGTGGATCAAAGGGTTGCACAGTTTGATAACTTTGAGATAGTTCAAACTACTCTCCAAAATGGTTGATTCGTTCAAACCCACCAACAATGAATCAATTCCCAGTTTTCCCACATCCCCTCCAACAATCATCATTATTTTTCCTGTCATTTTAAATTGAAGGTGTGTATGGTATCTTAGATTCTTAATTTGCATTTCTCTGATTAATAATTTGGGCATCTTTTCATATGACTAGAAATAGTTTCAATTTCTTCATCGAAATTGTCGTTCATATCCTTTGACCATTTTTCAATTGGAGAAGGCGATTTTTATAAATTGGTTAATTTCTATATTTTGGAATGAGGCCTTTATCAGAACCTTTGACTGTAAAAATATTTTCCCCGTTTATTGCTTCCCTTCTAATCTTTTGCATTAGATTTGTTTTACCAAAACTTTTCAGTTTGGTATAATAAAATTTTCTATTTTGTGGCTAAACCCTGTTCTGCTTTGGTCATAAAGACCTTCCCCTTCCACAGGTTAGATTAAAACATCCTATGTTCCTTAATTTATTAATGATTTCATTTTATGCCTAGGTCATGAACCCATTTTTGACCTTATCTTGGTGTAGGGAAGATGGATCAATGCCTGTTTCGCCATATTAGTTTCCAATTTTTCCCAGCAATTTTTATCAAAAGTAAGTTCTTATCCCAAAAGTGGGATCTTTGGGTTTTCCAAAGATAGGTTGCATATTTGTTGACTGTTTTATCCCTTGAACCTACTTATTCCACTGATCAACTAATCTTTCCTTTACCAATCCAAATAGTTTGGTAACGGCTCTATAATATAATTTTAGATCTGGTCCAAGCCACCATCATTTGATTTTTTTTTCATTAATTCCCTTAAATTTTGCCTTTTGTTTTTCCATATGAACTTTTTTTTTTTTTTCTAGGTCATTAAAATAGTTTTTTATCGATTGGTATGCCTAAAAAATAGATTAGTTTAGGTAAATTGTATCTTTTTATATTTGCTCGCCCTATCCAAGAGCATTTAATATTTTTCCAATTGTTAGATCAGACTTAATTTGTGGAAAAGTGGTCTGTAATTTTGCTCATAAAGTTTTTGATTTTCCCTTTAGATAGATTCCTAAATATTTTATATTATCAGTAGTTACTTTAAATGGAATTTCTTTTGTAACCTGACTGTTGGATTTTTTAGTGATATATAAGAATGCTGATGACTTATGTGGGTTTATTTTATAACCAGCAACTTTCAAAGTTAGATTATTTCTAATAACTTTTAGCAGAATCTCTGGGGTTCCTAAGTATTCCTATGTCATCGGAAAGAGTGATAATTTTTCCTCATTGCCTATTCTTATTCCTTTAATCTCTTTCTGCTCTTAGAAGGGTTTCTAATACAAATTAAATATCGGTGATAGTGGGCAACCTTGTTTCCCAGATCTTTGGGAATGGTTCAGTTTGTCTCCATTACATATTTTACTGATGGTTTTAAATGTGCTGGGTTTTAAAGGAAAGTCCATTTATTCCATACTTAAGTGTTTTTTTAGAATGGATGTTATTTATCAAATGCTTTTTCTGCATCTATTGAAATGATCATATGGTTTTGTTAATTTAAAACATGGCCAATTATATTGATAGTTTTCCTAATATTGAACCAGCCCGCATTCCTGGTATAAACCTACTTGATCATGTGTATTATCTTGGAGATGATTTTTTATTTTTCTAATATCTTTATTTTAAGATTTTAGATCAATTTCATTAGGGAGTTGGTTATAATTTTCTTTCTTTTTTTCTACCTTTTAGGTATCATACCATGTTGTCTGAAGGAATTTGGGGACTCCTTCATTCCCTATTTTTCAAATAATTTATATAGCATTGCCAATTGTTCTTTAAATTTTGAAAATTCACATTAAACCATTTCCTGGGATTTTTTTCTTAGGGAGTTGTTTAATTCTTTCTATTTCTTTTTCTGAAATACTATTCAAATTTCTTCTCCTCTGTTAGTCTAAAAGTCTATATTTTGGGTAGTCATCCATTTCACTTAGGTTATCAAATTGGCATAAAGTTGAGCAAAATAACTCCTTATTATTTCTTAATTTCCTCTTCCTTGGTAAAGTTCTCCTTTTATTTTTAAGACTACTAATTATTTTCCTCCTCCTTTTTCTAATCAGATTTAAAACATCTATTTTATTGGCTTTTCATAGAACCAACTCTTAGTTTTTTAATTAGTTCAATAGATTTTTACTTTAATATTTTTAATTTCTCCTTTTAATTTTAAATTTCCAATTTAGTATTTGATTGGGGTTTTAATTTGGTCTTTTTTAGTTTTTTTATTGCAAGCCCAATTATTAATCTTTTCTTTTCTGTTTTATTCAAGTTCTAAGGATATAAAATTCTCATTACGCTTTGGCTGTCCCCAAATTTTGGTAATTTCATTTGTTTATTTATGAAAATTGTATCTTAATTTGTGCTTACCCAATTTTTAAGATGAGATTTTTAGTTTAATTACTTTTGGTCTTTTCCCTAATTTTTTTTGAATGTAGTTTTATTGCATCAGATCTGAAAAGAAAGATTTACTATTTTGCTTTCGATTTAATTTTAGGTCTTTATGTCCTAATATATGGTCAATTTTTGAATGTTCCATGAACTGTGAGAAGAAAGTATATTCCCTTCTATTCCATTCAATTTTCCAAAGATCCAACATACCTAATTTTTTCTAATATTCTGTTTACTTTTAATTTTTTCTTATTTGTTTTGTGGTTTGATTTGTCAATTCTGAGATCAAGGTTGGATCTCCACTATTCAGTTTTGTTGTCATTTCTTCTTGCAACCTCTTAACTTCCTTTAGGGTTGAGTGCCATACCACTTGGTATATATGTTTAATATTGATATTGCTTGTTTTTTACCCCTTTAGCAGGATGTAGTTACCTTCCTTATCTCTTTTAATTAGATAATTTTACTTTTTGCTTGATCTGAGATAAGGATGTACCCTCTTTTTTTGACTTCATGAAGCATAATGATTTTGTCCAGCCTTTACCACTTATATGTATCCCCTTTTTAAATGTGTTTCTTTAAAAAATATTGTGGGTTCTGACTTTGATCCAGTCTGCTATCTGCCTCCTTTTATGGGGAGTTCATCCCATTCCATTTACGGTTAGAATTACAAATTGTATTTCCTGCCATCCTAATAACCCCAGATTTGCTTTTATTATTCTTGCCTCCCCAACCCTCTTCCCCCTTTTAAACTTATGTACCCCTCTTGTATCACGATTTTCCTTTAATCCCTCCCCCTTTGAGCTTTCCCCCTTCCTTCCCCTTATTACCTTTTCTTTCCCCTTTTCCTCTCCCCGTTTTTAATGAGGCGGAGAGAATTTTTCTAAAACAAATGTCAATTATTTTTTCCTTTTGAGCAACTCGAGAGAAGATTCACAATGTTCCTCCCCTCTAAATTCCCAGATATGATAAGTTTCCTTAGCCTCTTTGTGGGATGTTTTCCCCTTTTATCCCTCCTTCCCACCTTATTCTGCCATCATCCCTTTTCCAATTATTCCCTTTTTTATGTTTACGTATATCAAATTTTAATGTATTTTTTTTGTATATCCACAACAGAAATAAATTCTCAAGAGTTTTTTTACCTTTTTCTGCTCTCTTGATTCTATTCTTGAATCAAATTTTGTTTAATTTGTTTTTTTTCCAGAAACAAATGGAATTCATTTGTTTCATTTGTCCATCTTCTTCCCTGAAGAAAAATGTCACAGCTGGTAGTTTATTTTGGCTGATCCCCAATTCTTGGCCCTTTGAATATCATATTCCGCCCTTCTTTCCTTTAATTGAAGCAGTTAACCTGGGTGATCCTTATTGTGGCACCTCGGTATTTAAATGGTTTTTTTTGGTTGAAAATTTTTTTCCTTTATCTGATAGTTCTGAAATTTTGCCCAATATTCCTTGGGTTTTTATTTTGGGTTTCTTTCAGAAGGTGTTCGATGAATTTTTCAACCATTTTACCTTCTGTTCTATTAATCGGGCAGTTCCTTTTGATGATTTCTTGTAAAATAGCAGGCCTTTTTTTCATCATAGTTTTCGGAAAGTCCAATAACCTCAAATTTCTCCTAGATCTATTTTCCAAGTCTGCTTTTAGCAAGTAGAAATTCATGGTTTTTCCATTTGTCATTTTTTGGTTTTGCTTGACTGATTCTTGCTGTCTCAATGCATCATTAGTTTCAATTTTTCGTTCTAATTTTTAAAAATTTTTTCTTCATTAGCTTTTTTACTTCTTTCTGTATATGTCCAATTGAGTTTTGAATGTATTTTTTGGTCTGTGGAATTTTTTCCATTTCACTAATTTTTTTTTAGTGAATTATTTTTTTCCAACACCGATCCTACTTTCTTTTGGGTTCTTGTCTTTTTCCAACACGGATCCACTTTCATGAATTTTATTTTTCCACCACAATTTCTTTCCTGTGATTTTTTTATTTTTTCCACCACCAATTTACTTCCTGGGAATTTTTTAACTTTTCCAATTTATTTGGAGTTTTGCTCTCTTGTAAGGCTTCTTTCCTTTCCCCTTTATCTTAACCCTTTTGAGACTTTTGGTTCTTCTATAGGCTTATGTAAAGGAGGACAGTCTGATGCATTTTTGTTTGAGGTCTCTTCGGTTTGTGACCTCCTTTTCAAGAAGTGCATTGTTCTTTTCATCTTTTTATTCATGTTTTAAATTTTAGGGTAGGTCCCGGCAAGGGGTTACCAGCTTCCCAGAGCAGGGAAAGATTTAAAGGTTTCCGGCTTAGGGTTGGGGTGCTCTGGGTGAGGTTTTCCCCCAACAGGAAGGGATTCAGCACGGCCGAGCTTCAAACTGCAGTAGGGCTGGTGGATTACGATTGCCCTCGGCCAGAACTAAGTGGTAAAGTGTCACCCCCCAGGCAGGAGCCTCTTTTGGGAAAGTGAGTTTGCAGCTACTGAAACACAGACCGCCACAAACCTGCCTAGAGTCCGCCTGATAACGGCCCTGGAAAAGCCAGGCCCCGCCGACCCCCACCCAGAATTGGAGGCTAACCCAGGCTGGCCCTCCTGCTGTGCCCCCCCCCCCGTACTGGGGTTGGGGCTTGCGGCTGAGATCTGGCCACCCCGGTTTGGAACCCTCGAACCAATTTCTCCCTCCCTCCGCCGATCTCCCCTGGCCCCGGAACCAACCTTTTTTGGTGAGACTGCAGATTTTCGGGTGGTTGTTCTACTTATTTTTTCCGAATTTAAGTCAAACTATTTTGGGCTGATATAATTTGGTAAGGGAAAGAGAGCTTGAAATCCGGTGTCTTCTCCGCCATCTTGGCTCCGCCTCCGAAAATTCTTTTCCTAATTAATTCCATAAGATTATTTGATCTTGAGTAAAGAGGCCTCAGAGGGACATCATCTAGCCCAATTATTTTGAGTCTCTGAGAGGGCAAAGAACAGAAGAGCAGATCCCCATAAGAAAGGAAAAGGTGACGATTTCAAGGCACTTGGAGCTGAATCTGGGGCTCTCCATTCCACTAGGCTGCCTCCCTTATGTCCTCCCCATCATTTGCATGGTGCTGAGCACAGGACAGGCTCTCCAGACACTTGCCTTCCTCAGAGGGAACCTGGGGCCAACGTGTGCCCCTTGGGGTAAGTCTCGGTCCTTTTTCCAGGAGGAGCAGGGTCCAGAGCCGGACTCCAAGGGTGGCCATTTGAGGCAGGACCACTCTCTTCACTCCCTGAGTCTTGACACTTATATGTACAATGTGGCCTCCGCACTAAGTTGATGGATCCTTCAGTCATTTGCCTAGTGCCAGGGCAGAGATGCGCCATTGCTGGTTCCATTAGGGAGGGAAGCAATGGGCAGAGCCCTCTCAGAATCTTAAGCAAAGTAGTTTGATGACAAGAGCTCTGTACACGGAGAGTCCAGTCCCACCGGTTAGAAGGCCAGAAAGCCCCAAGTGAGGAGAGCTCAGCTCGGCCAAAAGAGATCGGGCCCATAAAACTGACTGTCTCCACCCCTGAGTGGGGAAAGGAAAAAAACGGAGAAGGGGTCAGGGGAAGACTGCTGGCTCTGGGTTTGAATCCTGATTCCTGCACTCGGCAGCTCTGTCACCCTTGGCAAGTCAATTCTGAGAGCGTCACCATCCTCATCTCTGAGCTGTCACTCAGCTGCACTGGCCCCCACCTTGTCAGAGAAAATCCCCAGCAGCTTCCCAAGAAGTGGCCCAGCAGATACAGGGAACCTGCACATGGTGTTGAGGAAGGGAGGGAGGGAGGGAGAGAGAAAAGAAGGGAGGGAGGGAAGAAAGAAGACAGGGAAGAACTCCCATGTCCAACCCTCCCCTGGACTCTCTCATCTCATTTCCACCCAAGTCCATCACAGGCTTCAAATCCGTCTAAAACAGAATTTGCTGTACTTCCTCATTCCCGGACTCATTTCTTCTTCAGCTTCCCCTCTTTCTGTTGAGGGAAACATCTTCCAAGGGCCCAGAGTCACCACTTCAGGTTTATCCTTGACTCTTCCCTCCCTCTCAATGTTATCTCCTCAATCTAAGGTTGTCTGTTCATCCTCCATAATCTGTCCCATGGACCATTCTATCAGCCTCCTCCTTGGTTCCCTAATCCCAGCCCTCTCTCTCCAGTCCATTCTCCATACAACCACCAAAGTCATCTTCCTACAGGGTAGCTCTGACCTTGTCTCCCGTCTGCTCCAAAGGCCAAGGTCACGGCTCTTGGCTCTAAGATAACAGAGTCACCAGCCTGATTTGTAAGGACTTCCATGGTTTGGTTTAACCTGCCCTTGCTTCCTATCACTGTTCCCTTCACACAGTTGACATGTTTATTGATGCACAGTAATGTTTGTTTATAAATGGTGAGGACTGGAGGAGAGACAGATTCAACAGGAAAGGCCAGGAAGCTCCTCATCTAGCAGGAGAAAAAAGCCACAAATGACCCAAACTCCAAATAGATCCTGAGATGTGCATGAGAGACCCAGGAAGCATGTCACTCTCTGTGAGCGCCCAGGAAGGACAGAACAGCTCAGGGTCCCCAGGAAGGACAGAAGAGCTCAGGGACCGCAGGAAGGACAGAACAGCTCAAGGCTGCTGGGAAGGACAGAACAGCTCAGGGCCTCCAGGAAGGACAGAACAGCTCAGGGACTACCGGAAGGACAGACACCTCAGGGCTTCTGGGAAGGACAGAACAGCTCAGGGCTCCCAGCAAGGACAGAATAGCTCAGGGACCGCAGGAAGGACAGAACAGCTCAGGGCTCCCAGGAAGGACAGAACAGCTCAGGCTTCTGGGAAGGACCAACAGCTCAGGACTGACGGACAAGCTTGGGGCAAGACGGCATTAAGGATGGGGCTGGGAATGTTGGAAAGATCAGTCCTCAGAAGGGCAAGAAATCCCTCCTCCCTGACTCAGAGCCCACTTCCTGAAGCAATAATTGGGGCATAATTGGCTTCCAAGCAGATTTGCTGGTCCAGGGATACAGAAACCCTTTTCCTTGTCTCTGGGTCTGAAAGGTCTTTATTCCATGAAGGCCAGTCAGTGAGAAGTAAGACTTTGGATTATACTGATGGGCACACATGCAGCTCCCCCTCAAGTAGAATGCAAGTTTTTTGAAGACAGAGATGATTTGCACATGCAAATCCTAATCCGAGGGGGAAGCAAATCAAAGTATCATGGCCAGCATAGAAGGAAGGAAGGAAGGAAGGAAGGAAGGAAGGAAGGAAGGAAGGAAGGAAGGAAGGAAGGAAGGAAGGAAGGAAGGAAGGAAAGAAGGAAAGAAGGAAAGAAGGAAAGAAGGAAAGAAGGAAAGAAGGAAAGAAAGGAAGGAAAGAGAAAAGGAAGGAAGGAGAGAAGGAGGGAAGGAAGGAGGGAAGGAAAAGAAGGAGGAAGGGAGGGAGAGAAGAAGGAAGGAGGAAAGGAAGGAAAGGAGGGAGGAAGGGAGGAAAGAAGGGAAGGAGAGAGGAGAGAGAGACACACAGAGAGACAGAAGCAGAGAGGCAGAGAGAGAGAAAGAGACATAGCGATACACACAGTCAGAGACTGTGAGCCAGTCAGAGACAGAGACAGAGAGAGGCCTTCATTGAATCACAAGCTCTCCGGGGACTGAAACAGTCTAGATTTTACATTACACTACAGTACTTGGCACATAAAGTAAACAATAAATTAATTTTATTCAGGCTGATCCCCTCCTTGTATAGGGTGGAGGCTCTTAAACGATAACTAGAACATGACCTCCTTGAGAACAGACTGTTGTTTCCCTGTTTCTATCCCCAGGGCTTCCCCAGCTTCATTCATTCACTCCCGATGATGGCGAGGTCCTCCAGAATCTCTCAGATGTCTGTGCATGTTTGGGTGACATTGTCTCGCCAGCGTCTCAGACGTTGCCAAGCCTCCTAAATGAGCTCCCCAAGCAGTCTGGGAGGCTGAATCGGCCCCACAGGAAAAGCCAAGTGAGAGAAGAGTGTTTATTTTCCCGTCAATGACCCAGAGTCCGATGAGGTATCCATTGGACTGGTCTCTGTGTCTGAAACAGGGAAGCAATGACTGGGGCCCGGAGTCGGTGGGAAGGAGAGGGCCATCTGTCCATTTCAGGGCACAGCCCTTCCTTTCACAAGTTGATCTGATAGAATCCTCCCCTGCTCTCCACCTTCCAAGGTGCATTTTGATAGAAATATTCTTCCGCCGACACTCTCTGATATGAATCCCAGAAGCTCACGGTCTCCAAGGAATCAGCATCGCAGGTGATCCAGAGGACGGGGAGAAGACACATAGTGGACAAAAATAATCCATGACATAGGACCAAGGGTGGCCTGGGTCCAAGAAGGAGCACACAGCCAGCCGCGCAGCAGGAGCAGAGGGAATCGTGCTGACCTCAGGCCCATAAGAGGAAAACCTCCGGGGCTTTGGGTGGAGCTTCAGGGAAGGACTGGGACGGAAAGGTCGGGAGAAGGTCTCGCAGGATGAACTCCTGCAGGGAATGCCCTTGTCCATCCAAGGAACCCCACGCCCAGGGAAGAACTGAGGCATATGGACTTTTATACAGGCAGATGTACTTTGTATAAAGGCATATGAACTTTGTAGATGGGCAGATGTACTTTGTATAGACACAGAACTTTATACAGCCGAGTCCTTAAATAAATCAGTTAATTAGAACAAGTCCCCTCCCAGCCAACTTTAGGCTCATCCCAAGCTCACTCAGCTCCTTCTCCAGCTCGTTAGAAATCAAAGTCCTCACAGGCAAGATCAGAGAGAGCAAGACGCCGTTGGTGGTGGCAAACCCAAGTATTGTTTTTAGGGGGCTGCTCCCTGCGGGGTCAGCTCTCTGCCACCTGCTTCCTGCTTCACCCAGCCCTCGGGGAAATGCCCATAGTTTTTAAAGTTCAGCTTGTTTCCCCTGATAAGCTGTGGGGAGGGAGGGGAGGGGGGCTGGCCTGTTGCTTCGCCCCTTCCCTGCACCACTCCCACCCACCCATCCACAGGCTGGGGCTGTGAACAGAAACGCTCTCTTTGGAGTTGTTTCTTCCAGATGAAGAAACAAACCAAACCACCTGCAAATGGGGGTTTCAAAACTTCTCCCAAACTCCCCCAAAGACGGTAACTTCTCAAACAACTTTTTCTGAAGGAACAAAATCCTCCAACAGTCACATAAGTGAGCCTTATACGTACGTACATATATATATGACACCTATAGTCAAAGCTTGGCCATTGAAGAGCCTGAATGGGCAGCAAGTCTTGGAAGATCTGCCTGAGGGGGTCCAAAATGAAATGGAGGACGATTCAACATCTTCCTTCCCTCCAGAGGAGACCCCCATGTCCCCCAGGAAGTGAGATAGCCCTCTGGCCTTGGAGGATTATCCTGGGGTCTTGGAGGGAAACCTTCAGCATCCCTGAAGGGATCACAGACTCGGTGCTGGAAGGGGTCCAGAGACCCCCTTATTCAACTACCTCATTCTACAGAGAAGTCAAACGAGGCAGTGGCTGGTTAGTGGTCCCCTGGCTCTCAGCTGCCATCATCACTTGCCCAGGGTCCATCTCTCACGAGGAGAGCCAGACTCTCCCCAGTCTCACTTTGTTTGGCTCGTCACTTCTACCCCAGCTTCCAGAGGAGTTCATGAGGAACCTTCATTGAGCACCTACTATGTGCCCTGCACTATGCTAAGTGCATACAGAAAGGGAGCCCACATGTAACGGGAGCAGAGAAGGATGATGCTGACCTTGGAGCTAGAGGAGGAAAGTCTCCAGGGCTTTGGATCCCCAAGGAAGGACTTGGACAGGAGGGCAGGCAAACAAGAGAAGGTGGGGAGGAGATGTTGGCCTTACAGGCATTAAATGTTCTTGTAGGAGGTGAAGACAAGAGGCAGAGAATTCTGCTTGTTGGAAATGGCCAGAGAGAGTTCTGGGAGCAGAGAGATGGGGAGACCAGGGATTCTGTTGGGACGACAGAACGGGTGGGAGTGGGCCCAGTTGTGAAAAGGCTTTGAATGCCAACATGGCATTTTGTGTTGCTCCTGGAGGCAATAGGGAGCCACGGAAGGTTACTGAGTAGGAGGGATGGGTGAAAGGAGGGGTGCACCCACCAATATTGGCATAAGGCCATCAGAGTGGGGGGAACGTCAGAGGAGCGAAGGGGACAGGTTCTACCAAGGAGAAACCAGAGGCCTTGACACCATATTGGGGGGAGTGGTGAGATATAGTGAGAAGTCCAGGATGCCTCCCTGGGGTGAGCCTGAGGGACTGAGTGGAGGGTAGTGCCTTTGAAAGTAATTAAAAAAAAAAAAAAAAAAAAAAAGGCAGGTGGAGGGAAGGTTTAGAAAGAGAGCGTTCAGTTTGGGACGTACCGTGGTTATGCTATCTATTAGACCAATCTGAGGGGTCCTGAAGGCACCTGGCCATTCCATGGGAAGGTCAGGACCGCAGAAGTGGATCTGAGAACGAGAAAAGAAGGAGTCACGTGGGCCGAGATTTCCTCCAAGGAACGCTGCAGAGAAGGAGTTAGATGGCACTCTGGGCAAATGTGCATCAGGTATAAAACAGATTTAGGCAGCACAGGGCAGGGGTTGCCAAGCACCCATCGATCACTCAACAAGCATTTATTAAGCATAAAGAACCGCAGTGTGTCTTACAGACTGATCAGAACAGAATCCTGACTTATCACTGCTGGACAATCGGAGAAGGGGTGAAGGTTTAAGCCTGCTGGCCAGGAATCATTTTTTCAAGGCCATTTGTAAATGTACAATGAGTCATTTTACATTTCGTTTCCAGAGAGAAGTCTCATCTTTTTCCCGTGGCCCCTTTCTGTCAGTGCCAAAGCATCCCCGGCACCTGCTCAGACCTGCTGCTGCTGCTAAAACACCTCCATCGCTCCAGTAGACGCCCCTTTTTGCCCTTTTACCAGCGCTCTTGGGTCTTTCAGAACCTTTCATAAGAACAAGGTCAGTGTCAAATGAAGGAAACACAAAATGGGCCAGAGGCAGTGAGAGACCTGGACACAAAGCATGCTCCCCCTGGGCGTCACCCACTGCCACTAAATCGGAGTAGAGAACAGCTTTCTTTCCCCACCCCCTTCTCAAACCTCCCTTCGTTTGTGATACAAACAGAAAGACACTTCAAGGCTCTGGGATTTTGTCAGTGTGACTCCCTTCACCCCTGAAGGGCACAGCTCCTCAGGGATTTCTCTGGGGAAGGGAACAAGCATTTATTAAGCACTTACTACGTGCCAGGTACAGTAATTAGTGTTCTTCAAGAATTATCCCATTTAACAAAAGGTTTTGCAAGGGTCAATGCTGAAAAATCACCGGTGCATATATCTTGTAAATAAAAAGCTATAATTAAAAAAATTATCCCATTTGATCTGTGCCCAAAAAGCCATCACCTAGCAACAAAACTAGCAATGAGTTCCTCCAGATTTTGACAGGGGCCCTCCTACACTAGGCCCCGCAGTGAGCCAAAAAATGATCTCAATCATCACTGGTAAATATAAGCCTTGTGCTGGTGAGAAATCTGTAACACAAACAATGGGATCTGGAGATGATAGAGAGAAATAGAGACCCACTCAGAGCGGCGAGAAGAGCTGCCATTAGTCCCATCCTCCAAGTCCCAGCATCCAAGAGCAATAAAGTGAATTTCTTGTCCCATTTTACTGCCCTTTACTCTCACTTCAAGTCCTGCCAGAGTGTGGGGTTTTTGCTCCTTTCTGTGGCAAACACCCAGTATTTCAGCGGCTCTCTAGGCTGGCCCTTCTCTTTGGCATTTGCCTCTGAAGTGGCTGGGAAGACCTGCTGAACTCTCACAATGGCAGCCGAGCATAAATCCTGCCAGGTGTCAGCAAGGAGGAAGACTTCCAATACCCGTCCATTAACGGTCCATGTGTCTGCAGCTTGAGGACTAGACAGGCTAAGTGGCAGCGAGGGAGGCCCTTGGGTTCAGGATAGCAACAAAGAGAGAATTTTTCAGAAGCAGCGAGCCGATCAACCAGCTTTCCTAGCCGGTGGACTCCACTGTGAGTTGCCAATACAAAGACCAAACAAAAACCAAAACCAGAAGCCTGCCCTCAAGAAGCTTCCATTCTACTAGGAGAATTCAATGAGTAAGGGAAGAAGCAGCCTGTTTAAACAGGAGGGTCTGGGACCTGCTCCAGAGGCTGCTGGGTCCACCATAATGGATCCATAGGCGCTAGAAATTTTGATCTGTAGGTGGGCTAGAACCCAGGCCTCCTGGCACACAATGTTGAATTATTCCAAACAGCCTCTCTGAGGGGGCAAAGTTCTTCCCATCCATCACCTTTGATACCCACCATGATTGGGAAATAAGTAATTACATTTTACAAATGAGGAACCAGACATAAGTGACTTTCCCTTGACCATACAGAACCCTTCCCTCCTCTGCAGCATCCCCAGATATCTGGCCAAGTTCACAGGCACAATTAGTTTGGAACGTGCTCTGATGAGCTTGCTACAACCTGCAATTATATGGCTCTCGAAGTTCTGTAAAGTGCTTTAGCTCACAATAGCCTGATGGAGTAGGTGTGATTATTATTCCTACTTTAGACACCAGTGATGGGAGGGAGAAGTGATTCTTCTGACATGCAGAGGCCTTCCTAGGCCAGCCAGTCCTTCTTCCTTTCCAATTTCCCTATACTTTATTTCCCTCCCAGTCCTTCTTCCTTTCCAATTTCCCTATACTTTATTTCCCTCCCAGTCCTTCTTCCTTTCCAATTTCCCTATACTTTATTTCCCTCACATAGGCTTCAGTCCACTGACATTGGTCACCTAAATGCCCCTCATATAAGACACTCCATGTCTTGGTTCTGGGCATTCTCTCAGCCTGATCCTCCAAACCTGGAATTCTCTCCCTCCTCTACTCCGACTACTGACCTCCCTGGCTTTCTTTAAGTCCAAACTAAAATCCCACCTACTTCAGTGCACCTTCCCTAAATTCTGTTAATTCTAGTTAAGAATTTAATCTTTTTGTTTCCCAATTCATAATGGTCAAAAGATACAAACAGGCAGTTTTCAGAAGAAGAAATCAAAGCTATCTATAGTCCCAAAAAATGCTCTAAATTACTATCGATGAGAGAAATGTCAATTAAAATAAATCTGAGAGACTACCTCACATCTCTCAGCTAATATGACCAAAAAAAGGAAAATGATCAATGTTGGAGGGGATGTGGAAAAATGGGGATGCTGATGCATTGTTGGTGGAATTGTGAACTGATCCAACCATTCTGGAGAGCAATTTGGAACTATGGGCTAAAAACATGACCCAGAAATGCTATGCTTGTATCCTAAAGAGATCAGAGAAAAAGGAAAAGGATCTATTTGTACAAAAATATTTCTAGCAGTCCTTTTTGGTGGTAGCAAAGAATTGGAAGTTGAAGGGATATACATCAGTCGGAGATTGGCTGAACAAGTTATAGTATATGATTGTGGCAGCATTCTAATGTGCCATGAGAAATGATGAGCAAGTAGATTTCAGAAAACCATGGAAAGACTCACATGAACCGATGCTGAGTGAAGGATCAAAAGCAGAAAATATGGTGCACAGTAACAACAATATTATAAAATGAAGAACTATGAATGACTTAACTATTCTTAGCAATATAATAATCTGAAATAATTCCAAAGAACTCATGATGAAAAATGCTGACTCCAGAGACAGAAATCTAAAATGCATAGACTTTTACATTTTTTTTTAAATTTTCCTTGTTTGTTTGTTATTATTATTGTTCTGAATTATTTTTTTTTTTGCAACATAGATAATATAGAAATGTTTTGCAAAACTGCACATGTATATCTATATCAAGTTGTTTATCTTTTCAAGAAGAGGGAGGGGAAAAAAAGAGGGAGTGAATTTGGAACTCAAAAATTTTTTTAATTTTTAAAAAATTTTACATATAATCAAGAAAGAAAAAGATAATTTAAAAAAAGAAATTGGGGGGAGGGGAAGGGATCTGACTCAATTTCTGAGATAACTTCCAGTCCCAAGCTTGCACTTTTATCATCTGTTTAAAAAGAGAAAAAAATGAAGACGAAAAAGTGAATTTAACTCTCTTAATTTAGCTCAGAAAGTCTTCATTCTGCTGATTATCTTCAGTTTGTCCTGCATTTGTATGTATCTGTTTTTCATCATCTCCCCTAAATAATTGTAAGCTCCTTAAGGGTAGGGCTTGGCTTTTGCCTTTCTTTGTATCCACATTGTTCAGCTCTGTGCCTATACATAGTAGGAGCTTCTTTATCTGTGCATATGTCATACCTCTCCCACCCACATCCAATAGGTTGTAAATGCTTTGAGAACAGGGATGTTTTCATTGTTTTCTTTTTATCCCCAGAACTTAGCATGATGTCTTCCTTCCCCAGTGTCAACATCTGTTACAGGTTTGTGGAAATTTGTTGAACTCTGCCAAGGGGTTGGTTGAATTCCTATGTGAACTAATTAACTTTTCTGCTCCAAGGCCATAACCTGCATTCCTCATGAGGAAAGGTTCCCTTCATCACACTAAAGTGTGGGCAAGATAATAAGTAAGATTTCTAAAGACTTAGATCTGAATAAGACCTCAGAGGGGAGGGGGATAGTTTAAAAGGTAACACCAGATGTGCAAGAACATCTGAGCTGAGATACATGACCAGCATCGACCAGTGGCCTCCAGAGCATCTATGAGTCCACTCTTAGGTAGTCTGCCAATGCAGACCAATGTCAGTGCACCCCAGGGAACACCCCCAACATGTGCTCTCCTAATTTGTCTCCCCAGTTGAGAGCCACATCAGCAGAGCACAAATCTATGCCCTAAGGGAGATGCATCTTTGGAATACAAGACCTCACCATGATGATGACTTGGGTCCTTCCTTGCCCTTTATTTCCCAGGTTCTCAGTCTTCCAGGTGGGCAGGTATATCAGTGTTCTCTGGGTTCTGCTCCTAAATCTCTGGTCTTTTTTTTCTCACCTAACTCAGCAGTTTTCTCTCTCGGGAAGATCCAATCTTTTCTGTATCCTCTTCTCTCATTGGTCGGTTCTTCCAAAAACCCTCATTTTAGGGAAAGTACCTAGAACTGCCAGGTTTACTCCATTATACCTCAGGATTGGCCACCACTCTTGACCCTCTCCCTCACGAAACCATGTGAGTACCTTCTTCCTTTCCCCCTCTGATTTTCATCTTCTTTTTCTCCTAGTGGAGAACTAAATAGAAAAGAAGCCAAATGTCCCCACTTCTGCTCCCTCTCCTTTGTGCTAGAAGACTTTCCACATCGCTACTTGTGTAAATGTGTTCTCGTAAGTGTTTCTCCCCGAGTGGGCAGCACCGTGTTACAATTCAGTTGGCCCCTCAAAGCCAGGTCTGTTCCACTTTGCTCTTAGAGGAGGGACTGGGCCAGAAGCAGGTTCCAATCTTCAGATTTGCCCCCTGGAGCTTGTCTCCGTCCTGTGCCCAGAGATTTCCTTTTGTTCCCAAAATCTCCTTCCCTTCACCAGAAGGGGATTGGGGCGCTCCCTTCCTCTGTCCCTGAGAGGACAGACCTTTGAGAAAAAAAGGAAGGATCTTTACCTCTAGATTAGGAGGCAATTACCCAAGGCAAGAACCTTGTTTAAAAGGAAAACCACCCCCGGAACAGGTGGGAGGAGCTCGGAGAAAGCCAGACTCCCCAAAGGAGGGTGTGTTCCAGGAGCGTGCTCAGTAGCTCCCCTCCCTCACCATCATCAGCTGCTGACAAACCGTCTCTTTGTGTATCTGTGGTTTGGTTTTATTTAGTTCAAAAGTTTGACTTTGTTTCCCTTTCCTCCCTCTCTGCTTAAAACGAACCTCTAGCTGGGAGTTTTAGCTGGAGATTCATTCTGCATTTGGTCCCGTTACCTGACTGATAAGGCTGTGTGACCCAGCAACCACCCAGCTGCCCCATGTGCCCAGCGTGGGAAGGGAGAGGGCAGAGCCAGTCCCTCAGCGAGCCGGGCCCAGTCCCCCCCAAACCCAGAAGAGAGCTGTGGTCCTGGTGAGAGTGGGCTCACACAACAGCTCCCCGAGGGAAAGGGAGCCTGGCGGGATAGGGCCTGGCACTTGCCCCATTTTCTTTTCATTAGGATCCCTCAGAGCGGGTCGCCACTGGCTTCTTGAAACAGCCCCCGGCTCCCCCCCACCTCCCCCAGGACCTGGGAACAGTGACTCAGGATCCCCAGAGCTGGGCATTCTGTGGGGCTGAGGTGCAGCCACAGGCCCCTCATTCAGGAGGATGGCTCACCTGGCTCCTAGCCTGAATATTTAATGGAGGTAATTAGAAATATTGCTCCCACCAGCACCCAGAGCTTGTCCCTTTGTCCTACCCGGACTTAATGGTCTTCAGCTCTCCAGAAGACCCTCTCCTATTTTGGCTGCTTCTCAAAATCAGCTTCCATTAAAGGCTCTGATGGGCTGCTGGGGAGAGCCTTGGGATGTGTGTGTGTGTGTGTGTGTGTGTGTGTGTGTGTGTGTATGTGTGAGAGAGTGTGTGTGAGAGAGAGTGTGAGTGTGAGAGTGTGTGTGAGTGTGAGTGTGTGTGAGAGAAAGTGTGGGTGTGTGTGTGAGAGTGTGTGTGAGAGAGAGTGTGAGAGAGAGTGTGAGTGTGTGTGTGAGAGAGAGTATGTGTGAGTGTGTATGAAAGTGTGAGAGTGTGTGTGTGTGTGTGTGTGTGTGTGTCCACAAGATAGTTAAAGACATTTGAGCCCTTTCTTCTCAGCACTGGCCACAGAGAAATTCTCCCCTGGACCCCACTTTCTGGTCTCGTGTCTCTCTTCCTCTAGAAGCTTCCCGGAGTCCAAAGAACTTTTCCTTTGTCCAGGAACTTCGCAGGACAAAAGACACACCATGAGGGGACACACCATGAGGGGACCCCGGATGGGAGACACCTTTCCGGCTGGGCTGGGGTCTCGTCACTGTCCCTGGAGTTTCGCCTTTCCCACGATCCCGCCCCCACCCCCAGGGGACTGAGACATGTCGCCTTGTGCTCCTGCCAAGGGGTTTGGATTGAGAGCCTTCCCTCTCCCTCCTTCCCCCACCCCTCCCGAGTCACAAAAGATGCAAATGTCAGTTGTTTGGCCCTGACATTGTTCTCCCACTATTGTGTCCTCCTTTCCCCAAAGGGGACTAGACTCAGGAGCAGGGGAGAGCCCTAATCCCCTTCTGCTGAATGGAAGGGGACTTTGGGAACAAAAGGAGAGCGATTCAGCCCGAGCAGACCACCCGGAGCTGGGGGAGGCCAGCTGTGTGGCCAGTGGGGAACGACCGAAGCTTCCAGGGGGAGCAGGGGAGGCTCCCAGAAGAGACCCCTCTCTGGGGCCTTTACGGCCCAACTTTAAAAACCGGGCTCTCCGGGGGCTCCTGGCGGATTGTGGCGCTTGCAGAGTTATGATTTCTCATCAGTAAATAGTGGATTTGTATATTTCCGAAATCGGTGCAGCTGGGGATCTGTCCCTGATTCCTGGGGATCTGTCACTGATTCCCGGAGCTCTCCCGCAGCTCCCTGCCCATACTGGCTGTATGGATGGGGCCTGGAACAACCTAACCTTACTCTGCAGCCGTCCCCCCAAAGGTCCCCTCCTGGTACTGCCCGTCTCGAGCCTTGGCCAGCACGGGAGGAAGAACTAATTAAGTGTGATGTTGGCGAGGCGCCTTCTTGCTAAGAGGAGGGGCAGCTCCAGCCACGGGATCCCGACACCTCCGTTACTAGTGACCCCCCGAACAATAGTAACACCTTTATGAAGGGCCTTAAGCCTCAGATGGCACCTGCCATTTCAGGAAATGATAATAATTGACATCACCATCCACTGGAGTAATAATAACCAACCTGGGATGTCCCGCCGCAGTTTGGGTCAAAATATGGCAGATGCGGTGCCAGCTTGGGAGGCTGCCAGCTCTTTTTCTCTCCAGCTGTGGAGAATCCTCTGAACCCAGGGGCAAGGTCACCTGGACTGGCAAGGTCACCTGAGTGTGAGCAATAGGGAGGAGGAGAGGGAGGCATTCTGGGAGCCCCAGAGAGAGCCCCATACCAGGGGAAGAAAGAAGGTTGGAGGCAGGGGGACAAGAGCCGGCTAGAACTTGCAGTGATTTGTTTTGAGCAAAAAATTGTCATGACCAAGACAAGACTTTTACTTCTTATTTTCCAAATCTGTGCTGACATCAGGGAGTGGGAAGCTCACCACACACGGTGAGTAATTACTGCAATCGAGCGGTTTCCATAGCAACGGACAAGATTAAAAGGGCGAGCCGGGAAGCTCCCCATCTCTTCCTATTCAACATCCTACAGTACATGACAACTACACCATCAAGTCCAGAGGCAGAGACCCATCCATCGTGTGCCGGCCAAGAGGCTGAGAGCAGGCGGCGGGCTCAGAGACGGCCCACGGCCAGTCCCCGGGTCTTCAGATCGCCACCTGTCAGCTCGTAGTCCTCCCTGAGGGTGAGGTCCCCAACTCAGGCTGAGGGAAGAAGCAGAACCCTGAGACTCTGAGGCCGGGACCCAGCTCTGCTCAGCCCACTGAGCTTGGGCAACTCCCCCTCCCCTCAAACACCACGGGCACAAGGGCCGGACAGAGCACCCCTCGGCAGTGGGCTTGTGGTGTTCTCCAGCTTATCGTTTCACAGATGTAGACACTGAGCTGAGAGGTTAAGCTTCTTGTCCACGGCCACTGGGCTAGAAACCGTCTCGGGTGGGGTTTGACCACAGTCTCTGGCTCCTCCCAGGTGTCTACACCTGTTGCACAGACTTGCTTAGAGATAACAGGATTGTGGAGTCGCGCCCTCTCCTCATCCAGGGCCAATTGTCTCGTCTCTCCTCTCCCCACCTATGCCAGTCTGCCAGCACCCGGGATCACCCCGTGCCTGCCTCGCTTCCTACCGGGGCCTGAGGGATTCTGGGGATGTGGGTGGAAAGGGAGCTCCAGGGTGAGCCAGAATAAGCCAGGCAGTCACGCCCGAGTCTGGGAGTCACAAAGGATGCGGCCGCTCTCCTGGCTTCTGCCAGGAACCCTCGAGAGTAAAACATTAAGCAATGGCAGGTGGGAGGAGGGGAGGAGGTTTGGGGTAAATGGCAGCGATTGTGGAGGTGCCGTGTGTTGAGATCTTATAGCTAAAACGAAGGAGAAGCTGTGGGAGGTCGGAGGAGGGATGAGAGGCTTGGAGGAGTTTCTAGGAAGGGCCACATAGGGGCCTATGAGGAAAGAAAAGAACGATTGCTTTGCTGCAGTGAGGGCCCAATTCAGATACCAGATCTGGGGGCGGACCCAGGCCGAGGGGGTTGGACTTTTCTAGGGAATGGCTGACTGGGCTCCCAAGGCAGAATGTCCCCAGCCCCCAAGGACTCCCAGGTGTCTCCTGATGTCGGAGGACTCCTCCATCCCTTTTCTATCTGGCAGAGGGGCGTCTCTGCTCACAGCCAGGCCAGCGCCTCGATTTGCCCCTGATTCTTCCTTCCAGGCAAGATGGAAAGGATGTCATAACTTAGCCCATCAATCATTGCCGCTATAGAAACCCTGGCTGAGATCCAGGACCTCTTGGCTGAGCCGAGCTACCTTGCTCCGGAGAAAGCCCCTTCACTTTGGGCCATCCCATGGAGCCTTTCTCAGATTTCTGCCGTGTCCCAGCTTAGATAACTGGGTTCCTTTGTTGTCCCCTCCGTGGGGAAGTGGTGTTTGGTGGGAAAGGCAGAGAGCTTTAAATATAGGATGCAGAGCTTGCGTCCTCCTTCCCAAAGGGATCCCCAAAGGGATCCGGAGCTGGATAAACATCATCCTAGCCCCAAACTCACAGCACTTAAGGGAGCAGATAGATACAGGAGAGTGTCTCAGGAGAGTAGACTAGTGCTCTCTGGCCCCAACCTCCTGCTTCTGGCAGAAATGAAACTCTTCCTTGGGGAAGGACGGGGGCAAAAAAGCCGGAGATGCTTCTTCTTCCTCCCTTCCGGCCGCCCAGCATCAGCTCCCGCCACGGACAGATGGACATCGCTATCCTTGGGGTCTTTCCCTAATGGAGAAGCTCATTAAAGGCCTGGTTTCGGGAGGGTTTTTGTGATGAAGGAAATGAAGGATTCTGTAGGACTGGGCGGAAGAGGAGCCAGGCCATGAGGAGGGAGAAGCATTGGAAAGGCCCGGGGGACAGGCAGGAGCAGGGCATCTCTGGGAGAAAGCTTCCCTCTTCCTGCCGAAGGGAGATGGGAGAGAAGGGTCCCGCTACTGACTGGATTCTCACCATCCATGGGCACAAACCCAGGACCTCTCCTCAGGCCTGGGGAGTCTGCACCTTCCTCTACAGGTGCACACGGGCAGGTCCGGCGGGAGGATGAGGCTGCAGCGAAGTCTGCCGGCTCCCAGAACAACGGAAGGAGCACCAAGCGTCCCGGGCACTGGGGGCGGGAGCCCAGCTGGGGCGGTGGCAGAGGGGGTGAAGGACCCGGGTCCCCGATGGCCCCAAGCCCCAGACAAGGGCACATGCTAAAGCTTACGCCTCCACATCCAGCCCCTCCTGTCCCCGGAAGCTTGGATAGCATAGGATGGGGAGAGTACGAGGCTGGGGTTCCTCTCAGAAAGTGAGTTCGGTCCAGAAAGGAAGAGCCCCTGGGGCTGACTTGTTTCTCTGCTGTTGGAAGCCCCACTTGCCCCTTGGGGAATTGGGGGGGGGAGGGGTGGTTAGCTGGCAGACTGGAGATTTACTCCTAATGCGAAAAAGTCGCTCTGTCCTTGTCTTCACTTGTGCTTCTTAACCCAACTCACATGCAAACTGAGGCACCGCGGTCCTGTTGTTCACTAAGAAGTGAACAGGCAGATCTCGGGAAAACCTGGAGAGACCTGGACAAACTGATGCAGAATAAAATGAGCAGAATCAGAGAAACACCAGAGTAACGCTGGGTGGTTACCCACCATGACGGTCTCCGTTCTTGGCAACACGATGATCTAAGACAAGTACAGAGGACTCAGGAGGGAAGGTTACCTACATCCAGATGCCGAACTGATGGACTCCGAAAAGAATAAAGGAGACGGAACCTTACATCGGGGTAATCTGCAGGGTCGCATTGCTTAGTGAGCTCCCTCGTCTCCCTTAGGAGAGGAGGAATAGGAGTGACTGACCCAGAAGACGGGAGAGGGCGGACCCCTGGAGACCATGTCAAATGTGAAAAAATACCATGAGGAAAGCCAAGGTTAATGATGAATTGCACCAACTCCCCCACGGGCAGGATCCTTGCTACCATCTGCAGGAGTTGGGGCTTTTGAGAAGCACAACAGAGAAAGGAAATGGGGGAAGTTGGGGGATTAGGACCAACTCATTAACTGTGGGATTGAGTGACCACACTGACTCCATCTTGTGACCCAGTTTGGGACTATCTCAGGTCTCTTTCTATTCACATAGGGACTTGTTCCAGTTACAAAACAAAACCCACTATTCCATTATGGGATTTGGGAGAAAATCGTACTGCATCATTTGAACCCGGTCCTATGTGGCTGGGAAACTGCAACCCTCTCCCAGTTGCTACTTGCAGACCCTTAATTAAGGATCTGCTGACCAGAAACAAATCCGAAAACGGATGCAGAGCGTTTGCTCACAATTATACATCCTAAGCAAAACATTTGAATGATCTGAAAACTCTCGCCATACTGGGCTCACTTTTCCATGCTCTTGGTTGTTGACAGACTCTTGGGGGGGGGGGGAAGTGAGGACACCTCTGTCTAATTCAGGGAATTTAGAATCTCCGATCAGAACTGGCCTTTATGTGGTTAATTGGAATGAATAAAGATCGCTCTCCCCCGTTACTGAGGAGGTCTGGGCCGGTGTGTTGGGCAGCTGGCACACATCACTTAATACATCCATGTGCTTGGAAGATGGAACCTTTGTTTCCCCAGTTCTCCATGGCAATAATACAGATGTTTAGAAAAGGGGATTCTAAACAAACGAGTACCTTAGAAGCTTTAAAGCCACGAGGAATACAGGGGACTAAAGTCCAAAGTCTGAGAGAGTGTGAAAGTTTAGAATCACCAACCCAGGAGGAGAACAACGGCAAGAATAAAGGCAAGAAAGACTTTAGAAAAGGCTGCAGTCATGATAAACATGCAAGTATGCATAGAGGAAGTGCACTTGCTCAACAGACTGCCTGCTGGCTGGGGGGAGGGAGTGGGGAGAACACAAGGTTTTGCAAGGGTGAATGTTAAAACTCTGCATGGATTTTGAAAGCAAAAAGCTATTAGAAAAAAGAGTGCAAAGAATGAAAGTAATTTTTTAAAGAATTTCTCAAAACTAAGACTTCTAATGAAACTGCCTGTGTTCCTCCCTGGGTTTCCTCCTGCTCCTTCATGGCTGGTGTTTCTTCTTCCTCTCTGATGCACCACAGCTACTCCCCCGCTCTTCCCACACACACTGTCCCCCCTTGGAACAAGGGAAACCCAGTGTTATCTCTGTGTGAACACACATGTATCTCACTGTCCCGCCGGTCACCGCCTCTCAGCATCACTGTGGCCCGGCTGGGACTTGTCCTCCAAGTTCTGGGGCTTCATTCTTCCCATCACTTTGCCCAAGTCTCTCCAGCCCACCTCGTTCCTTCCTTTCTTTGGCAGAGGGATGCCTGGTCCCTTTCCCAAACCCTGGCTTGCTCAGCTGATGGTCAGCCCTCAAGCTGACAATTTCTTTGGACTGCTCCTTTCCCTCCTTTCTCCCATCAAAGGGCTCTATAAGGGCAGAACCTCCACATAATTTTTTGCTTTTTTTTTTTTTAAGGGAGTCATGGACCCACTTTGAAATATTGGAGCTTGGAGAGAAGGAAAGACTGAGATGTGTGGGGGGGGGGGCTACAGAAGCAGATATAATGAACTAAGCTCCCAAAGGTGACGAGAGCAGGGGGTCTGACCTTGACAAGAGGGACTTCCTCAGACCCTGAGACCAGAGGGAGCAAGGGGAGATTCATGGGGAAAGGAGAGGGCAGTGGTGAGGGGATGGTCAGCAACACCCTGAAGAAAGAAGGCATCTGCACAAGGGAAGGCGTTGATAAGGAGCAGGCAGGGCTGGGTAGGAGTTGGGGCAGGAGCAGAGACATGGGCAGCAGAGATGTGGCTACATTAGTGAGAACCCCCACGGATGGACATTGGGAAGGATCCCTTGGGATGCCCAGAGATAAAGGGAGATACAAGATAGAGCAGGGATGAAGCACAAGGGCACTGAGTTGCCTGAGGTAAGTCATCTCCATTACACCGAAGTTCCCAAGGCCGAGGCAAGGGCTGGCATGGAATAGGGCACAGCCAGGGAGGGTAGAACAGCATCCAAAGAGATAGCCCACTTAGCACACAGTAAGCACTCAATAAGTACTTGAGGAGTTCCAGTGAGCAATCATTCAGTGCTTGAGTTCCAGTAAGCACTCAGTAAGTGTTGTTTAAGTCAGTTGCTCATCAAAAGACATTCACTTGATGAGATCTCACTAAGTAGCTCGTCAAAAGACATTAACTTAAACAGGTCTCACAAAGTAGCTCATCAAAAGACAATTTAAAGAGATCTCACTAAGTAGCTCATCAAAAGACATTAAATTAAAAAGATCTCAGTAAGTAGCTCATCAGGAGACATTAACATAAAGAGATCTCACTAAGTAGCTCATCAAAACACATTGAGTTGATGAGATCTCACTAAGTAGCTCATCAAAACACATTGACGTTAAGAGATCTCACTTAGTAGCTCATCAAGAGACATTAACTTAAGAGACCTCACTTAGTAGCTCATCAAAACATGACTTAAGAGACTCACTAGTAGTCTCAAAACATTAATTAAGAGACTCACTAAGTAGCTCATCAAAACATTACTTAAGGACTCACTAGTAGCTCATCAAAAGACATTACTTAAGAGATCTCACTAGTAGTCTCAAAGACTTAGAGACTCACTAAGTAGCTCATCAAAACACATTGACTTTAAGAGATCTCACTTAGTAGCTCATCAAGAGACATTAACTTTAAGAGACCTCACTTAGTAGCTCATCAAAACATATTGACTTTAAGAGATCTCACTTAGTAGATCCTCAAGAGACATTAATTTTAAGAGACCTCACTAGTAGCTCATCAGAACACACTGACTTGATGAGATCTCACTTAGTAGCTCATCAAAAGACATTGACGTTAAGAGATCTCACTTAGTAGATCCTCAAGAGACATTAATTTTAAGAGACCTCACTAAGTAGCTCACCAACACACATTAACTTAAAGAGAGCTCACTAAGTAGCTCATCAGAACACATTGAATTGATGAGATCTCATTTAGTAGCTCGTCAAAAGACATTAACTTAAACAGGTCTCACAAAGTAGCTCATCAAAAGACATTAATTTAAAGAGATCTCACTAAGTAGCTCATCAAAACACATTGAGTTGATGATGTCCCACTCAGGTTGCTCATCAAAAGACATTAACTTGATGAGATCTCACTTAGTAGCTCATCAGAACACATTGACTTTAAGAGATCTCACTTAGTATCTCATCAAAACATATTGACTTGATGAGATCTCACTTAGTAGCTCATCAAGAGACATTAACTTTAAGAGATCTCACTTAGTAGATCCTCAAGAGACATTAACTTTAAGAGACCTCACTAAGTAGCTCATCAGAACACATTGACTTGATGAGATCTCACTTAGTAGCTCATCAAAACACATTGACTTTAAGAGATCTCACTTAGTAGCTCATCAAGAGACATTGAGTTGATGAGATCCCACTCAGGTTGCTCATCAAAAGACATTAACTTGATGAGATCTCACTAAGTAGGTCTTCAAAAGACATTGACTTAAAGAGAACTCACCAAGTAGCTCAAAATAAGTGCTTGATGATGAGTTCCACTTAAGAGTAAGCACTCAGTAAGTGCTTGGTGATGAGTCCAATTAGAGCAAACTCTCAATAAGTGCTGCATGATGAGTTGCAGTAAGCAATAAGTGTCATAATTGAATCTGGTTCTTCCTAATTCTAGACCCAACTCTCTCCATTGAACTATCCAGCAGCTGGGAAAGGAAAACTTGAAAGGCTAACTCATATCTCAGAAGGAAGACCAGAATTTAGTCTCCTGGTAACATTACATGTGCAGTGGCAGCCTCAGTTGATATCAGTGAAGGAGCTCCAGGGCCAGCAGAGGAGCCCAGGAGGTTTGAAAGCATCCCATTTTCCTTTACTGGATCTTTATAAAACCTTTATTGTTTAAAAATAGTATTTCATTGATATATTTTTCTATATTACCTGTATTTCTGAATAAATTCTTTTTCCCTCGCTCCCCTACCCATTAAGCTATTCCCTTGTAACAAAAATGAGACAGAGACAGAGAGACAGATAGGGACAGAGAGATTGGAGGGACAAAGACAGATTAGATTTGGGGATCTCTAAGCACACTCCCAATTCTTACATCCCCAACATCCCCAACTTCTCTTTGCCCTAAGCCATAAATTGTCTTTGTGGTAAGACCTTAGAGCCAGAAATAGCAAAGCCCTAACGGGGAACATTGCACATTGGGACACTGAGTCCCACAAAGATGAATTGACTTTCCAAATCCCAACTCAGACCCAGGTCCTTAGTCTCGACCTTGAGGGGCTCCTTCCACCATCCATTGCTTTCCTTGGTCCATCATCCATTGCTTTTCCCCTCCTTCCAAACACCAACCAAAAGAGCAGAGCACGAAGGCTGGAGGAGAGCACGTCCTAGGCACCAGGCTCTCCTCAGCCCTGAGAGCATGATTATGGTCTTCTACAGCTTATCGTTTCACAGATGTGGACGCAGAGGTGAGAGGCTAAGCTTCTTGTCCATGCTCACTTGGCTAGAAACCGTCTCAGGTGGGGTTTGACCACAGGTCTCTGTGGGAGCTCTTCCCAGATGTCTACACCTGCTTGCACAGACTTGCTTGGAGATGACAGGATTGTGGAGTCGCTCTCTCTCCTCATCCAGGGCCAATTGTCTCGTCTCTCTTCTCCCCATCTATGCCAGTCTGCCAGGGACAGCACCCGTGATCACGCCTTCCTCACTTCCTGCTGGGGCCTGAAGGATGCTGGGGATGTGCGTGGAAAGGGAACTCGGGGTGAGCCAGAATAAACCAGTCAGTCACTTGTTTCATGCCCAAGGCAGGAGGGTGAGCCTGGGAGTCACAAAGGATGCAGCCCATTCTCCTGGCTCCAGAAGCTCTTGGTGAGAAAGCTGAGGTGACTCAAGCTTCCTGACTGACCAGCGCCAGGTCTGGGGCGATGCAGTTCTGAGGGGGCTGACAGGGAAGCTCCCTCTCCAACAGGAAGCACTGCTGATGGCGATGGAGCCAATCCCCTGGCCCCTGACTCATAGTACCACAAGCTTCCCTGATTCACAGAACCACAAGCTCCCCACCGGGCTCAGAATGCGCCAGGGACGTTGTTCTTACCCTGTAGAAGAAGGACCCTGAGGAAGCAGAGTACCAGAGGGTCCATCCCAGCCCCTGCCACAGCAGGTCCCCCTCTCAGGAAGCTGTGGTCAGCACCTCCTTTGAAAATTCACCAGGCCCGGGCTTGGAGGTGAAGCCCCCAGCGGATAGACATTGGATGAATCCGATAAGTCTGATGACTATTTCTTTGCGCCCACAAAAAGAGCCAGCTCCAGCCCGGGCAGTGGCTGCACTTCCCAGGCCTGGGTCCACAGGCTTGGACGTTCTCCTCAGCTCCCACAGGAACCTGGGGTATAGAGTGCTACTGGCCCTCGGTGGTCACCGGGAGGGAGGCAGAGCAGGGAGGCTGCCTGGATGTAAATGGAGCAGGGACCTAAAGTTCTAAACCCAAAGTTGTCAAGGGGACAAAGAGGGGGTTATGAAATGTCTGTGGACAGTAGAGCAGCTCCTGCTTAGAATACCCTCCCCTTTCCTTTCCCTTTTCTCTTCCCCCTTCCTTTTCTCCCCTAGTCCCCTTCCCTTCCCTTCCTTCCACCATCTTCCCTCCTTTTCCCTCCTCTGACACTCTTCCTCCTCTTTCCTTTCCCTTCCCTTCTTCCTCCCCCCAGTCACCCTATCCTCCCACTCTAGGAAAGTGGCAGCAGAGTGGGCTGCAGAAAAGGCCTCTGGAATATTTATGAGCAAGGGGAGAATACTGTTAAAGGTCAGACCATTTAGGTTGAATTTACCAAGGACTGATGGGAACTGAGGAGGGGGTTGTCATTAGAACCAGGTTTCCAAGGCTGCAGATGGCCTGTGTGTCAGACTGGTTTCACTGAGGGGAAGAGGGAGAGTTCAGGGCTGGCCAGGGCCTGTGAAGATGGCCCAGCCTCAGGATTTCAAGAGGAAATTCTCTTTATGAAAGGAAGTGAATGCGTCTCCTGAATAAGCAGAAAATAGTAATATAGAAGATAACATTTTGATTGAGGGATCGGGGGCCCTGGCTGTGGTCAGAGGTTGAGTGAGAAACACAGTTCAACAGACCCTAATTAACCCCCTTCCCAGGATACAGAGAAGAGGAAAGGGGAGAGGGTTTGGGACCTAAGTTCTCAGATACTTGAAGCCTCCCTTTGTCATGTAGGCCGTTATGGTGAGCTGGGCTGAGTCACCTCGCCCTCTTGGAACTCACAGATATTTAGAAGAGGGAACTCCACAGAGGACCCAGAAAACATGTCACATATGACTTGGGGACCCAGGAAATACCAGCTCTGCTCATTAGAATGAAAACCACAGTCTGATAGAATGGCTGAGCCACAGGCTGAGAGGATGGCTGAGCCACAGGCTGAGAGGATGGCTGAGCCACAGGCTGAGAGGATGGCTGAGCCACAGGCTGAGAGGATGGCTGAGCCACAGGATGATTGCATGGCTGCAGCTGTGGGAAGCTATTTGGGGGCAGTGCAAAGAGCATGGCCCTGAGGGGAAGGAGCCCAAGCTCAGCAACACCATTAGAAGCCAGGGGGCCACAGGCCAGTCATTGCCCTGGACCTCAGTCTCGTCCTCCATGTAGTCATGGGGGTGGAGAACAAAAGTGCATCAGACGACCTGTTTTCCCCCGTAACATTTTACAAAGGAGGAAGCTCCTCTGGGTTTCAGGCCCGGGACCTGCCATTGTCCCCCATCACCTCGCTCCTCTCAAGTGCCCTGGGCTACTAGAAGGCGCCGGGCAACCTCTCTGTCGCACTGCGCAGCTCCCACTGAGTAGCGGCCCTGCGGCTCTTCGCCAACGCGCCCATGGGGGAGGCGCTCACACCCCAAGCCTTTCCAGCCCTTTCAGGACTCAGACCCACCGCCCTCTCCGCCGTCGGAAGCGCTCGGGTCGGCAGGGTCGGGAACCCCTTGCGTCCCATCAGCAGCCCCTCCCCCAGCGTCGTCTATTAGGAGACAACTTCCTTTTCCTTTTGCTTCCCGGCTCCCACGGTGCAGATGAGACTGAAGTTTTACTTCAGCAATAATCAATCAGTAAAAATCAATCCCAATCAAAGCAAGACTCCAAGGGCCGAGTGGAGCCGCTCACCGTCATTCTCCCTTCCCCTCCATCCAGATCTCTGTTCTCACGGGGCCTGGTCAGCATCTTGTGCTCAGGCTCTTTGGGGGCCCCCAAACCCCTTCACTAGACCCTTTAACAAATACTAGTCAGAGGGAGGGTTAGGGAAGGGTCAGCCCCCCAAGCACCAAGAGCCCGGCCTGCCCCCACCCCCGGGCACAGGACAGCCGCCGAGGAGCTCTGGGTGCTTTCTCCCCCCACAGTGGGCCTTCCCCTCCCCCGGAGCCCCCATGTGGCAACGTAAGCCAGCGGGTCTCCCCTGCTCATCTTCTCCTTAAGCCTGAACCTCCTTCAACCAAACCCATTTATAACAGTCAAGTTGCAAGAAAGAGGGCGTCCTTCCAGGGCTGCCCAAGCAATGCCCCGAGGGCCTCGGCCCTCTCTGCCTTCTCTGCCTTCTCTGCCCAGACGCCTGCTGACCCCTGGCCCTCCCCAGCCCCAGCTTCAGCCACAGCCAAGGGCCCGCCCAGACCTCAGACTGAGGAGCCCGGCTCTGTGCGTCCACACCAGGGCAATCCAGAGGAGGCAAGGGTAGCCACTGCTGAGAGAGGGGGAGGAGGAGCATCTTCTCCCACAGAGAAGAGCCATTTTCTGGCCCTGCTGAACACGTGCTCCCCACGGGATCACTCTGGCCTCCGCCTGCCCCTGCCCCTTCCCCACACCAGGGTGCCTTAACCTTGAAGGCTCAGGGCTGCTCTCCCCGGGGCTGCTCCAGCCTAAGGGGGAGGGGACACCCGGAGGGAGGGCAGGAGGAAGGGGAGGGAGGCTAAGGTGGGTTTGGAGGATTCGGCAACATCACATCCAGGGAAGATGGGACCCCGTGGGGTGTCCGGGCAGTGAGCACTGGCCCGTTGCTGAGCACTGTCCTGGGCTCCTGGGGGGGGCTCTGCCCCTGTGAGCCCGTGCTCCCCTCCCAGGGCAGACAAGCAAGGGCCGGCTCTGGCACCTCGGGAAGAATCGCAAGGGTGTAGAGGCTGGAAAGGCAAGGGAGAGGCCGGGTCTACTTAGATGGACAGAGCGGGGGCGGAGACGGCTTCCCTGAGACCCCCTCCTGGCGGCAGGAGACGGATGGGTCAGGAGGACTGACTCTCACCTGAGAGCTGCTACTGCTAAGACTCTTTCTAAATGGCTTTCCTCGCCCCATTCCTCTGGAGAAGCTTGTGCAGAGTCTGTTCCCATTTTACAGATGAGGAAATAGAGGCTGACCAGAAGTCAGAGCTCCTTTCCATCCCCGGCCCCTTGCCTGGACCGCTCTTGGCACATGCGCCTTTGTCGGGGTCAGGGTGAGATCAGGAGCATCGGGGAGAAGCCTTCTGGGCTCAGAGCTGTGTTTTCCGGAGCCCAGCAGAGGGGCCCCCTCGGGCCCGTGCAGGAGCCGTCCCCGCCTGCTCAGAATTCCTGCCCGGACCACAAGCAGCCTCAGTGGCCGCCTCCGGGCGCACTCCGGGTTCTAGCGCTGCCGGCTGAGCTCAGCTGGCCCGGCCTGGCTTTTTTTAAATATAAATTTAAAATGTGACTCTGGGATGAAAGTAAGAAGGGGGGCGGGGGAGCTGATTCTTGCTCGGTTCAGTTAGTCCCCCCAAGAGCCCACGTGAGGAGCTCCCCCTCCCCCCCAGCCGGCACCGGCCAAGATGGACTCGCCTTCGCCAACGAGCACCTCAAAAGGCCGGGGGTGTTCTGGGCTCCATTCAGCAACCGGGAAGCCCACAGTTAAGGGGGCCAGGCGCTGGGTGGCAGGACCCCCGCGTCTGGCAGGGGAACCTGCCGCCAGGTGGGATCCCAGCCCCTCTTCCCAGTTCCAGGACGTACTCTTACCAGCCGCTGACTGGCTGCCATGTGAAAGGAGGCCCTAGATCCGCTTCCTCAACAGTTTCAGGGGGACGTTCACTCCTACGACATTCCGGGCTCTGCCGGAGCCGGAGAAGGGAGGGAAGGCGTCACGGGGGCATGTTACGGGGTGTTTGCACACGTTTTTGGATCCGCGACCTCCAGATGCCCGGGGGAGACCGGAGTGGCTTCCAAAGCCTGGAAGTTTGTCACACACCTCCCATCTCAGCGCTTGTGTCATTGCCCAGGCAATCCTGGGCTCCCCCACCTGAGCCCCGATCCCAAGAACCTCCGAGCCCCGATCCTGAGAATCTCTGAGCCCAGAACCTCCGAGCCCCCATCCTGAGAACCTCCGAGCCCCTGTCCTGAGAACCTCTGAGCCCCGATCCCAAGAACCTCCGAGCCCCTCATCCCCCGGCAGTGGGAGCTGGTGACAGAGAGAACACAAGAGGGGCCCGGGCTTTGCTTCTGTTTTCCGAGCAGGGGAGAATTCCTGTAGGACTGGCCAGGATGGGGCCAAAAACCACAAGCAGGGCCCCAGTAAAGAGGCGATAAAGGAGCGCCCCCTCCCCAGGCTGAGCTTGGGACGCCTGGTCCCGGCAAACTCCATCCTCGGGGCTGGGACATGACCAGGGAGACAGCAGAGACACGGGAAGCGGAGGGGGCGGCCGGGGGTCACAGGGGATGCGGCCCCGGCCTGGGGTCACAGGAACTAAATTCAAACCTGACCCAGACACTTAATGCTACTTAGCTGTGGGACCCCTGGACATCACCCCCACCGCCTCTCAAACAAAAACTCAAGCAAGAACACGGAGGAGAGGAGCCTCTGCAGGGCCGGGGAACGGGGCTCTTTAAAAGGTGGGGGGTTGATGAGTCTGCCATCGGTTCCTAACACAAATTCTGCCCACAGATGATTAAAGATGGTTAGTGGGCACCTGGAAGAAGGAAGAGAAACCACCAAGATCCAGCAGGGACGCTGCAAAAATGGGGGCACCGGGCTGGCCTCTTTCCTTTCGGAATAATGGGACCCTGGGGGCTGAAGGAAGGGGAGAGCCTTGATCCAGGAGAGATGCCCAAAGCCGAGCCCAGGGAGGGGGGCGCTCACCTGAACGGGGGAGTTCCCGGGGGGCCTCCAATCAGGACAATGCCTGTTAATGGTGAGAAGAGATGCTTTTAACTGTGAGGTGCAGGGACAGATGGAGAGGAGCGCCCGCCTCCAATCAGAGCCAGAAGCCACAGCATCCACATCTGTGTCAGGGAAAAGGGACAAGCCCTGAGGGACATCAGTGTTTCTATTGACTCATGTATGTGGTTTATTTCTTCCCAGTTCCCTTAACTTGGATATAAAACTGTTCCAGACATAACTTTGTGAATCGGGGTGCTTGTGAGGGGCTCTGGTGGCCACCTCTGAGGAATCGAAGCCCCAAATATCTAAGGAGAGGGGATGAGCCAAAATAATGAGAGCCTCAAGGTGTCCTTGGGCCATTTGTAGCAAAAGGGAGCTTCTGCTCCAAGACGGGCATGCATGTTTGCTTCCAGTGGCAAAATAGTTTCCATGTCCCCAAGAAGCTTGGCGTAATAGTATTTTGATGTCATTTCATGTCATTCCTCAAAGAAATAATAATAATTTCTTTTAAAAATCTATCGAAAATTAAATGCAAACAAGGAAAAAAAACAAAATAGAAAAAGAAAGATCAGGAAAAAAAGCACAGCCATGCACCCAGCAGAACATCAGGGAGGATTCAAAATATGTAACATTAAATTTCCATTCAAGAAAGCAAATAGAATAATAGCAGCCCCTCTGCAGCCCACCTCACCCTGTGCCTCCCTTCCCCCCCTTCCTCCTTCAATTTCTCATTTCTATGGGGTCTTAAGGTTTCCAAAGTTTTTTCACAATTAGGTTTGTTATCCCCATGTTATGGGTGAGGAAGAAAAGCAATGGAGCCTCGTGAATTAGAGCTGGCCCCAGAGCCGGGAAAACTTGGGGTTTGAGTTCTAAAAACTATCTGGGGGTTTTAGTGGACCACCCCTCAATATGACTCAGCAATGTGATGTGGCGGCCCAAACTAACCGCTCGCCGCCCTGTGGGGCTGCGGAAGCAAAGCTCGTGCTCACGAAGGGGAGGTGGCGACCTCCTGGGCCCCTGCCCATGCTGGGCCTCCCCCTGCGGCACCACAGCCACTGCCGGGAGGCACAGTTGAAGAAAGCCACTGCAGAATGTCCAGAGAGGCCGCGAGAACGGGGCAGGGCCCGGGCCTGTGAGGACGGAGAGGAGCGGTTACGGGGGCTGGGGGCACCGACGCTTGGGGAGGGTGTGAGCCGTCACCTCGAGGGACAGCGGCCCTGCCCGGGCTCTGAGGGGCCCCGGGGGCCTCGGAAAGTATTTGCTGACACCCCCAAGCCCACACCTGGGCCGACCCCCCCCCCCCAACGCCGGCCCCTGACGACAGGGCGTTATCCCGGGACAGGAAATCGCAGCCCGAGCTTCCGAGCTGCCTCCCCAGCCAGTAAAGTCCCATCTGGACTCGAGCACATCCGGGCTAAGCAGGCGGCTCCAAAAGGCTCCGCGGAGGCATTTATCACGCGGCCTGCTCGCTGAACGCCCCCTCCCATCATACAAATCACCCCGAAAGGGGGAGGGAGAATCGGGAGGCTGCCCTCCCATGTCCCTGGGCTGGCACAGGGGGCTTCCCTCCCATTTCTCTGGGCTGGCAGGGGGGCAGCTGTCTGAGCTCACCAGGCTCACTCCCCAGCTCCCTGGCTTGGGGCCCCCTCCCCTCCGGGGCGATCGAACCAGCCCCTTCTCTCCAGCAAAGAGAAGCCTCTGGGACCCCCCTCCCTGAGCACATCATTGTTTGCGATCTCAGGGACCCGAGAACAGGCTGTGAGGGGCCACAGTGGGGCTCTCAAGGCTTCTGTGCCCTCCGCTCGTGTGCGCGCGCACCCCCACACCCACACACCACAATCACACACACGTGCACACATGCACACCTACAAGTGCTCGCACACACCCCACCTTGGGCATATGTAGGAATACAACCCTGGGGGAGACTAAGTCGGGGCCTCTGTCACCCCACCAGACCCCCCCTCCGGGGGCAGCCCTTTTGCCGGCCACTTCTCCCAGTCTCCTCGGGCCCCCATGCCGGCCCTCAGCCAGTCCCCGGCCCTGACCCCCACGGTCCAGGTCCAAAAGGTCCTTCTTAGATGGACAAAGGGGGGGGCTCTCCACAAAGGTCTCCCCTGTTTCCCCCTCTCACACACATGTGAACACACATGCACACATGCGGACATATGCCTATGGGAGGGAATCTCTGTAGACCCCGTTCTTTCCTGCTGCTGCTTTGGAAAAACACATCAGCGCAGAACATGTTCTGGATGTAGGTGGGGATAGAGAGGAGGCTGCAGAGAGAGAGAACTGGAAAGAAATGAGAGAAGGAGCAGGAGAGGGAGGGAAGTGGAAGGGCAGGAGGTGGATGGAAGTGAGGAAGGAAGATGAAGGTGGAGGGAGGTGGAAAGAGGAAAGAAAGGGAGATGGAGGGAAAGAAAAAGAGAAAAGAGAAAGGAAGGAAGGAAAGAGGGAGAAGAAAAGATGGCAGGAAGGAGAGAGGAAGAAGGGAGGGAAAGAAAGGGAGATAGAAAGAGGAAAGGAAGAAGAGGTGGGGAAGGAAGAAGGGAGAGGAAAGAAAGAATGAAGAGGAAGGAAGGAGGGAAGGAAAATAGAAAGGAAAAAGGAAATGGAGGAAAGGAGGAAGGGGGAAGAAAGGAAAAAGGGAAAATGGCAGGAAGGAGAGAGGGAGAAGGGAGGGAAGGAAGAAGGGAAATGGGGAAAAAAGTTGATGATGAGAGAAGGAGAAAGGAAAGGAAGAAGGAAAGGAGGGAGGGAAAGGAAAGGAAAAATGACAGGAAAGAGGGAGAAAGGACAGAAGAAAAGAGGGAGATGGAAAGAGGAAAGGAAGAAGATGGAGAGAGGGAAGGAAGCAGGGAGAGGAAAGAAAGGGTGAAGAGGGAAGGAGAGAAGGAAAAATGAAGGAGAAATAAAGGAAGGAGGAAATGGAGGAAAGCAGGGAGGGAAAGGAGAGGAAAAAGGGAAAATGGCAAGAAGTGGAGAGGGAGAAGGGAGGGAAGGAGGCGCAGCCACGCCAGTGGAGAGTGCAGTGTGCAAGGCAAAGAGAGAGCTGTTTCTCTGGGCTCTGGCAGGTCAGGAGAGAGCTTCAGGCCCCAGACAGCTCTCTCTGTCCCTGACAAAGCTGAACAGGCTTGAAACCCAGCCTTCATCCAGGGGCTGGACAGTGCCGTAGGGCCGGACAGTGCCGAGGGGCTGGACAGTGCCGAGGGGCCGGTCAGTGCCAATGGACTGGACAGTGCCGAGGGGCCGGCGGGCCGGGGAGCCTCCCTCCCAGCTTTAGTGGGAGAGGAGCTGGTCGTGGGGCTCAGGCTGGCTGAGAGCTGAGAGAGGCTGAGCCAGACCTGGAGCCGGCAAGCAGAGGCTGGGCCCTCCAGAAGCTCAGGCCAGAGGGAGGCGGAGGCCTGGGGGGGCTGACCCTGGACCCCCTCCCGTGTCCCTTCTCGCTGAGCTTGTTTCAGGGTGTCTCTGGGCTCCCCGGAGGCTTGGGCCTCTCCCTGACACCCAGCCTTCCCGGGGGCGGGGAGGCAGGGGACCTGTCAGCCCTTCACCAGAGACAGCCCGAGCCGGGAGGCAGCGGGGGCCTCCTCCCGGGTCAGAGAACGAGAGGCTCCCACTTGAGCATCCTCGGCTCTGCTCCCCGGTGCCCAGGGCCCTGCCCACCTGATGCCGGGGCCTTCCCACACGGGGCTGAGGGTGGCGGGGGCTGAGGGCCCTAAACTGGGCTGCAGGAGCTGCCCCAGCCCCCAAACTAGAAACTGAACCGTTCCCCACCCCCACCACCACCACCACCGCCTTCTGGGTTGGTCCCTATCCCACTCAAGGGGAGCCCCCGCCAGGGCTCGGGGACTGGGAAGCCGGACCGCCAGAGGGGGGATGCAGGCCGAGGAGATGGAGGGATGGGGAGGGCTCGGGGTCTCAGCAAGCCAGCCCCGGCGGTCCCCAGGCAGTGCGGCAGTGCCACCTCGTGGCCGTTCTGGGATATGTTCTCAGACACTCCTTTTCTGACTGAGCCTTGAGCTGTCCCTGAAGCCCACCCCCCCACCCCACCCCCACCCCCCCCTCCCCCCGCCATCCCAGAGCCAGCCTTCCTGCACAGAGGGACCAAGGCTGAACAAAGGCACAGGATCCCGTTTTACTGATGAGGAGACTAAGGAAACCCAGATGGGGAAAGGACTTGGCCAGCGTCTCTTGGCCAGACGGTCAGCAGCAGAGGTGAAACTAAAAAGGACTTGAAGTTATTTCCCAATTTCCTTCCTTTGGAAGATAAGAGGGCGAACCCAGAAAGGGAGAATGACCTCCCTGGGATCCCAGGGACGAGGAAACCAAGACTCGGGCCCAGCTTCTCCACCTCGAAGTCCAGGTCCCTGCCAGCCTCTCCCTCAGACGTCAGGGGATCCCCAAGCAGTCTCCCAATCGGGGCCTCTGGGCCAAAGCTATGTCCGTCCCCAGCTCACTCCCCCCCAGCCCTTCTCCCAGCAAACATGGGGCGCTGTCGCCATCTCCGTCTCACTCGGGCGGCCTCTCAAACTCCTCCCGTGCACCCGGGGCCCGCTGCCCTCCCCCTCACTGCTTCAGCCACCCCGAGGTCTCTGCTTCCCTCCTCCTCCCCAAGTCCTGCTTCCCTCCTCCCTCCCCTTCTCCCACTGACCAGCCTCCTGCTCCGGCCCAGCCGCCAAGTTAAGTTTCCTGAGACCTCGGTCCGCCCGTCACCGCATCCTCTCCCCTCAGATACCTTGGGGGTCTCCCAGTTGCCTCAGAGACAAAATGCAGGCTCTTCTACGGGGCGTTTTCTTCCCGACGTTGGTCCATTGACTGACTGAATGTAGTCTGAGCCAGACGAAACCTCAGATCTTTTAAATGCCCTTTGGCCGAGGGATCCGGCCGCCTCCTTCTCTCCGGCTGCTTCCCAGGGGATTTCCCGGGCTCCGAGCGGGGTCTCCCAGGGCAGGGCCCAGCACCACAGTTTCCCTGTACGTTTCTAAGTGCCCACGGACCGCTGGGAAGGGCTGCTGGGGGACCAGTCATTATTCTCTCTGTGTCTCTGGAGGGCCACTAGGTGGCAGGAATTCACCCTTTAAGTCTGGGGGGGCCGATTATCTCCGGGATCATGGAATGTGGGACTAGTTTTAGAACTGGAAGGGCCTCAAGGAGCAACATCTCCATTTTACAGAGAAGAAAACTGAGGCCCGGAAAAGGTTACCCGACTTATACAAAGAAGTGGTCAGCGCCTGAGAGAGAATCAAAAGATCTGGGATTTCATTGACATTGAGAGCAAAATTTTAGGTGTAAAAAACTCCAATAGCAAACTCTGCGGCCCTGGCGGCCCTCGTTATCCGAGTCAGACCCAGAGCCACCTTCTCCTAAGCCCCAACTCGACCTCTAGCATTCTGGGAAGTAAGGACCTTCTCAGTTAAATTCTAGAGGGAGGACGTGGGAAAACAGCTGCCTGCCTCATGGCCGACACTCCTCTATCAGAGTCACAACGAGAGCTAACTCGGCCGAACAGTGGGAAACCACCTCTGAAACCAGCTTCTTGTTCTTTACAGCGTGGACTTCATGGAGGTCCGCAAGGCCGCTTGGGAGAAGGCGGCTTCCTGCGTGATGGGCGCAAGTCCCCCGGGAAGCTGCTGGAAGATTCACACGGTTCGGTTTGAGAGGGTAAGGAAGGGCTTAATGCTTTGTAGCTGTGACCTTTACAGTCACGGGCAAGGACTGTCCTTGCCTGGCTCTGGGGAGAAACCTTGGCAGGACACACTTCCGGGAGCCATCTTTCTATTCCGTGCGGGCTTTAATCGCTTTCTGGGACCTGGGAGACAGACCCGGCGACTCGCGCTGGGAGGGAGGAGCGGTTAGAGCCAGGAAAGAAGGGGGAGCCTCCGGGCGCCCCTGAAAGGAGAAGGGAAGAAGCGGAGCCGCTGCTGAGGGAGAAATGTGCGGAGGCCGCGAGAGGGCAGTGTTTCAGCGCAGAAGAGGGGCCGAAGCCAGCAGATGCACTCACCTCTTCAGAGGTTGCTCTTCCCCCAGATTTCCTCCCGGTGCCCGTCTGGGCTGTCTTATAACGCCCCTGATCACCGGCTCCATCATCCACAGGTCGCCCCAATATTTTCATTAACTGATTTTTGCTTCGGCCACAAAGGGATCAAAGGTTAGTAACAGACAAGGGTAAATTAAGGCAGAGAACTACCCCTCGGTCTAAGTGTTAGAAATTAGGATTATAATTTTCCATTTTACATAAACCCCTTAAAGAGCCTCCGTGACAGCAGCCGGGCGGCAGAGTGTCTAGAAGACTGGTCTGGAGTCAAGAAGACCTGAGTTCGAATATAGTCTCAAACACCAGCTATGTGAGCCTGGGTGAGTCAGCCCTGTTTGCCTCAGTTTCCTCATCTGTAAAATGAATCGGAGAAGGAAATGGCAAACTCCAGTATTTTTGTCAAGAGAACCCCACGTGGAGTCACAGAGAGTTGAAGTGATCGAGCGAAAACCCTCATGTCACTGAGGAAGGAGCCACGGGAGCTAGAAGGGAAGGACTTCATCACCAGAGGCTTAAAATGAGGTAATTATAGTAAAGCGTTACATAGGGGGAATAATCCAAATAATAAAATAATAATAATAATCAATAAGTCTCCAAGTCTCTGCTTTATCTGGAATCAGCGACTCCTTTGCCTGCAGTTCCAAGTTATTACAACCTCTATTGATTCTGTCAACGATCTGGAGCCAGTGGGGACATCCCGAGGAATAAGCTGTGTGCGCTTCCATAGAAAGCAGCTCATGTCCTGAAACAACCTCCCCTCCTCCTCACTCTATCGAGGATAGACTCAGTGACTTTGGACAAGTCACTTAAGCACTAAGTGGCCAGGATTTTAGGGCCCAGCTGACTTAGCCCCTGGTTCCATAGATGGGGTAAAGGGTCTCTAGAATAGTAGGTTTGCCCAGAGGCAGTCAAGCTTATGAATGACAAGTCTCTGGCTTCCAAATCCAGGTGCCACTTATTGTGTTCTCATCTGTAAAAGATGGATGTTGCCTGCACTGCCCATTTCAGTGTGTGTGTGTGTGTGTGTGTGTGTGTGTGCTTCTCTGTGTTTCTGTGTGTGTATATATTTCTGTGTGTGTTTGTGGATATTAGTGTATATGTGGGTATGTGTTTATATGTGTGTTCATTTGTGTATATGTTTCTGTGTTTGTGTGTATGTTTATGCTTGTGTATATTTTGTGGTGTTCACACAAACTGCCAGCCTGGTTGTGGAGGGTCCCGTTAGGCAAGAAATGACCACAATGAAATGGCCCCTGCGCTCCTCCATCAATCTTTCCTAGTGACGTTTGGTGTCCGGGCTTCCCCCACAACCCAACCCCCTCGGGGAGACCCAGCTTCCAGCATTCTGTGGGGCTGCCTCCTCAGCCTCTGCCACAAGGCTTTGGGGAGCCTCCTGAGCCCCAGGACCTCCGAGCTACAAGGGGCCTCCGGGGCCCTTTAATCAGACTTGCATCTGAACAAAGGCAGCCCCACTTGTCAGGAAGGTACACATACACACACACACACAGGCTCACATACACACACTCACACACACACACACTCACACACACATTGAATACACAACATGCTCACACTCATGAGCACATGTGTCTCTAGTGCCCCAGGTCCTGCCCCCAAAGACCAGAATGCATCTGACCTTTCTTCCAGATGACAGCTCTTGAAATCACTGAAGACGACTGCCGTTCTTGGTCTTCCCCTTCCAAGCCGAGGAGACCGACTTCTGCCAGTGGATCCTCATGCACTCAATTGACTTTCACCTTGCTGGTCACTCTCTTCTGGACCCCCTTGAGTTAATAAGGAATACTGGTCGTGGAGCTGAGTTCAAATCCTATCTCTGATAATCATTACCTACATGATCTTTTTTTTTTTTTTTTTTTGCCCGAGGCAATTTGGGGTTAAGTGATTTGCCCAGGATCACTGGTATAGCCACACGATCTTAAGCAAATTCTATAACCCCTCAATTTCCCCATCTGTAAAACAATGGATAGAGTTAGACTGGATGCCTTCTAGCTCCATATCTATGATCCTCAAATAGTATTTATAAAATGCTGGCACATAGTAGGTGCTTGTTGCCTTCCTTCCTAAATGTGGTACCCAGAATTGAACCCAGCTCTCTGGGAGTGATATGGCCATGCATGAATATGCATGTCCTGGATGTTCTGTTCTTCTCCTGCAGCCCCAGATGCTTTTGATAACCTGACCTTTCATCTCCTTTTGCTTTTCCTGCCAGTTTCCTCAAGCCCACCCAAATTCACAAATGGTTCAGCCTGCCACACCCATACTAGCCAGCATTTATGAAGTACTAGAAGGCTGGCAAAGCACTTTACAAATATTATTTAATTTAACCTACCAAAAAGCCTGGGAAGGTAGGTTCTATTATTATCCTTATTTTACAAATGAGGCCCAGAGCTGGATGAAGTGTCTTGCTTGGATTCGAATTCATGATCCCGATTCCGGGTCCAGTCTCTACCTCCTGGGCCTCCTAGTTGCCTCAGAAGGCACACGATCCAGGAATGGCATAAAGGGAAGGGTAGGGGTGGTGTGTTCAAGATCCCCCCAACCTTTCACTTTTTTATTAACTCATGAGAGTCTGGAGTTATGAATTTGAGAAGTGAAAGCAACTTAGACATCATTAAATTGGATATCCCCATTTTACAGATGAAGCAGCTGAGGCCCAGAAGGAAAGGGATTCGTGCAAGGCACTTTTATCGTTGATGTCTAAGGGGAACATAAAATCAAGCAAAAATCCAGTACCCCACAACAACTCAACAGTTCTTCCCTGAGTGACTTAGTCTGCAGCCCTGTGTTCTACAGCACATTATTTTTCATTCAACAAACATATATGGTGTCTCCTGAAGCTCTGTGTTCAAGAGCACATTTTTTTTATTCATTCAATGAACATGTATGGTGTCTCCTGAAGCCACTTTCATTTTCTCTTCCTTCTATTCCAAGCTTTCCTTTCTGTACAATCAGAGGAGAGAAGGCTTGCATAATAATAAACTACAACTTAAGGCTGGGAGTGGGGGGTCCGGCGGGATAATGTAGACCCTCCTTGGAAGCCCTGCAAAGGGAAATAGCCAGGAGGTGGGCAACAGCAGGAAATATCTGGGCAACCCACAGTTTAGATGCCTCTCCTAGGTAACTGAGACTTGGCTGTTTCTCCATCCTTGATTCAGAACCCAGACGGGCTCAGGGACACAAGAAAAGTGAAGGAGAAGTTCCTGGATTTAGCAGCAGAAAGTCCTTATCTCCAGCCCACAGGTACCCTTAATCTAATTATACCATCATGCTTGCACATACATCTAGGTTGGGGGAAGGGAAAAGGGAATGTTTAATGTTTCCAGTGCGATTTCAGGCATCTAGAACCCTGGGACAATGATAAGCGAGGGCTTAGCCCTTTCGGTTCTGTTTGGTTTAAATTTTGATCACGTTGACCACATGCGGCCACACAATTTTCTCTTCTTCTGATGACTTAAGGCCATCAAGATGAGCATCAATGGACCCACATTGTGCTGAGTTCACATCACTCTAGGTCTGTCTCCAAGCAACCTTGCACTGAATGGCCCCTCTCCCAAGCTCCAGAGAGGTAAGGTCATCAGACTGCCGGCCCTGAGGTCACTGACTACCTCAGTGAAATGTGCACCAGTGTGCACCAAGGGGAGCCCGGAGGCCCATGACCTTGACTTTCCTCTTCTTCCAGATTTACCAATTAAACTCAAGAAACCCTCACAAGGAGCTGGGAATACGCATTCACCATGATCCATCTAGCCAGTAACAGGTGAGAGTTTAACCAGGTGGGGTTTGAATGCAGGACTTCCTGATACAGGATGCTACTATGGTCAGATGTCAAAGACAGTCAACCTCAGCTCTAACCCGAGAGAGCTTCATCTGGTTCAGGCTTCTGACCAGAAGCAGAAGCAAGACCTGTCAAGGAGAGGGCCTTGGGGGATGGTGTGGGGCCCCAACCTTGATGACTTCTCTATATTTCCTTTATCTCACAGACCCCAAGGGCCAGTCTCTGTGACCAGTAACTGCATACAGATGGCACCCATAGCTGACCAGGGTGATGGTCCAACACAACTGCAAAGGCAGTAGCGACAGGTACAGGACAAAAGCTGAGTTGCTGTGCTGGTGAGTGAAACTCCCATCGAAGGGCTTGGAGGAATTGGGATGAGAATCCCGGTCCCAGGTACCGCCTGTTGAGACTGTGTTCATAAGGGCTCCAGATCGTGTTGTGGACGAAATGGTGGGTTCAGCATCAGGAGAGACAAGCAGGAAAAGGGACACCGTTGTCATCCAAGGGGCTGCAGGGGTGGTCGGACAGAGCTGGGGGGTCAGCAGGCCAAGTGCTAAAAGAGGCGGGGCTCCAGACACGGCGGTTGTTGGTAGCTGGCTGGTTGCTGTGGGCACCTTTCTAGTTTGAGATGGTGTTGGTAGTCGTGTGGTAGTTAGAGCGGTGATTGGCAGCTGTGTGATCGTTGGTGGGTAGATGCTTGGAAGCTGTATGGCTCCTAATGGCTCTGTGGTTGTTGTTGGCAGTTTCTTTGGAGGTTCTGTGGTCATTGTTGGATGGAGAGATGGGGATTGTGCGCTTTCTCGGGGCATGGCTGGCAGCTCAATGGGAATTAGCCGAGCCGCGGCAGGGCCTCGAAGAAGCCGCGGGGCACGCTCTGCAGCCGGTTGGCCCGAAGGGAGAGCTCCCGCAGATGGGCCAGGGGAGATGGGCCAGGGGCGCCCGACGTCCGGCTGCGTCGGGTTGGGGAAGGCCCGGAGGAGCGGGCCGGGGGGCAGCGCGGGGAGCTGCTTGTGGGAGAGGAGCAGCCTCCGGAGCGCGTGCGGCCCGGCCGCGGGGGCGGGGGCGGGCAGCTGGGGCAACGGGTTGCGACTCCCGTCCATCTCGCCCAGGTGAGGCGGGTGCTGGAACAGCTGCGGGGGCAGCTGGCGCAGCTGGCGCAGCTGGCTGAAGGCGAACCTGAGCTGGCGCAGCTGCGCCCGCCCCGCGAAGGCCCGGGGCTCCAGGCCCTGCAGGCCATTGCGCATCAGGCTCAGCCTCTCCAGGCCCCGCAGGTCCCGCAGCAGAGCCTCGGGCAGCTCCCGGAGCCCGTGGTCCTGCAGGCCGAGCTCCCGCAGCTCCCCCAGGAGCCGGCGGTCCCCGAGGCGCAGGCCGCGCAGGAGCTCCAGGGGGCGCAGCAGGAGCCCGGGCAGCACCTCCAGGCGGTTCCGGCCCAGGTGCAGAAGCCTCTGCCCGTGCAAGTCAGCGAAGAGGCCCTCGGGCAGCGCCCCATGGCCTTGTTCTTCAGGAACAGTCCTCCCGCCAGGTCGGAGAAGAGGCCGCCTCCACCGCTCCAGGCGATTGTTCTCCAGGTTGAGCATCCTCAGTTTCCCCAGCGGCGGAGCCCGCCAGGCGGGCGCGCTGGAAATCTCCAGCTCAGGGGGTCGAAGGCGCCCACCTCCCCCGCGTGCCTCGGCTTCTGCAGAAACTCGAGCTTCCGCGGGCCGGGCGGGCGCCCGAAGGCCCCCTGGGGGATGCGAGAGACGCCCGTGGCCGTGAAGGAGACGGTGACAGCCGCGCCCCCGGCCGCCGGGATCTCCCGGACCTCGGCCTCGGCAAAGACCGCCTCGTGGGCTCCCGCGCTGCCCCGGGGGCGGGCGGCCCGAAGCCTTGCAGCCACAGGAGGCCGGGGAGGAGCGGGAGGCAGCCGCATTTTCCTGAGGGGGACAAGGAGTCCCTTCCCCGGAGAGCAAGAGGCAGGCTGGCCTCCCGCCTGGGAAAGGCCCCGAAGCTGTGAGGAAACCGCCCCCGCCTGCCCCCGCGGCATCCTAAGGTTTTAGGGAGACGCCCCACCCCGCCGGGCCTCGGGCCCCCTGAGCGCCCCGCGCGGCCCTCCCCCAGTCAGCGCCCGGGCCACCTGAGCTTGGGGCACCAGCTCCATCCCCTTTAACAACCTTAAAAGCCTCCCCCTTCCCACGGCCTTCAAGGCTATAAAGGGGGTGGGGAAGGGCGGTTCTCACTGAGGTGAGGGATGAGGGGACCAGGGGCAGAGGAAGGGAAATGACAAAAATAAACACAAACACCCACTGAAGGAACCGACCAGCTCTTCTCTGTGTCCCTCCAGCTATGAATTTTCTCTCCTTCAGGACTGAAAACACCATCAAACACCAGCCCTGGAGCCAGGAGGAGCTAAATTCAAATCTGGCCTCAGACACTTAACACGTCCTGGCTGTGTGACCGGAAGTTACTTAATTTGCCCAGAAAATAAAAAAGAAAAGAAAAAAAAGAAAGAAATAAATTTGGCCGGCTGAGTGGAAGATATGGAGTTCTGCGTTCGTTGGGGCAAGTTGGGCAGTGGCGACGCCAGGCCCTGGGATAGTGTCTTCCCCCAATTGGAATGAGGAATGCGAAGGGTGAAAGGGGGAGGAAGAGGAGGAGGAGGAGGAGGAGGGGAGGAGGAGGGGAGGAGGGGAGGGAGGGGAGGAGGAGGAGGAGGGAAGAGGGAAAGGGAGGGGAGGGAATGAAAGAGAAAAGAGGAGGGAAGGAGGAAGAAAGTGAAGAAAGAGGGGGTGGGGGCGAGGAGGAAAGGGAGAGGCGAATGGAAGTGTTTCTAGGGGGAGATGGAAGGGGTGCGGATGGGGCCCGGTTGTTTGAGCGGTTTTGATTTCCTGGTGTTTTCCGGTTTTTCAGGGTTTTTTGGTTTTTCGGGTTTGGTTTTTTTGGGGTGCGGGGGGGTGGATGGTTTAGGGGGGGGGTGTTTTGGGTGATTTTGAGGAAGGTGGTGTTATGCCCTTTAAAACCCGGGAAAAAGAAGTGGGGCCAGGAGTTGAGTAGTGGGAAAGGAGACGGCCCAAATGTGGGTCAGTGTGTGATCCGCGTAGTTTTAACCTTGGGTGCTCCTGGGGTTGTATTGGGGGTGTAGGTGGGTTTTTTGTGAGTAGTCTGGGAGTTGGTTTGTTGCTGGGGTTTGGCAGAGGAGGAAGTTTAACATTTGTGGGGGGAGAAGGGAGGAGAGGAGAGGGGATTAAGGAGGGGATCCTTGCGAAGTGGCGGGGGAGAGGAGGAGAGGGAGAAGGAGGAAGGCGCGATGAAGAAGTGGGAAGGGGGGAAGTGAGGGGGGAGTGAGTTAAGAAAAAATTGCTCAAAGCGGGGTGGGATAAAATTGGGAACAAAGTGTTTGATGGGATCATTAAGGGGGAGGTTTCCGGGAGGGTGGGCTGAGGCAGTTTCCGGAGGACCGGTTCTTAGAGGGAAGGGGGGATGAAGGGGAGGAATAGGGGGCTTTGGTAGGGAATATACTGGCTAAATGGTTTTTAAGGGCTGTTTCTGGAGTGGAATTTTGTTGTATTATTTAATAATGTTACTAAATAAAAATAAAATCCCTGTTCCTCCTTCTTCTTTGTTTTTCTGTTTGCTATTTGTTCCCTTAGGTTTCTGGTTTGTTTTCTTCTTTCTGTTCCCTTTGTGTTTGTTCTTGAGGTTGTTTTGTTCCTTGTGTTTCCGTGTGTGTTTTTTGTGCTTTTGTTTTGTTTTTTTTTTGTTTTTGTGTGTGTTTGTTTCTTCTTCACTTGTTTGTTTTATTATTGTTTCTTTCTGTTTTTATTTTCCTTGAGTTTTTGGTTGTTTTGTGTTCCTTGTTTTGTTTTTTCTTGTCCCCTGTTTTGTTTCTGTTTTTTTTTTTTTTTTTTGTATTTTTTGTTTTTTTCTCTGTCCCCTGTTTGTTTTTTTTTGTTTCTTTTTTTCCTTGTATTTTTGTTTGTTTTTGCCCTTGTTTGTTTTGTTTGTTTTTTTCTTCCTCATTGTAACTGTGAATTTGATGGCTCAATGGTGAAAGGTGCATATTTTAGTGTAGAGTTGAGGGAGGGAGAGGGTTTTGAGGGGGTTTTTTTCTGTAGGTTGGGATGATGGCCGTGATTTAGGGTGCCGTCTTGCAGTGGAATGGAGGTTTTTTTGTTTTTCTTCTCTTTTTGTTTTTTTTGGTTTTTCTTCTGGAAGGGGGGCTTTTATTGAGTTTTTTTTAGTCGTTTAGGGAATAAGCGGGATGGGGGATTCTCGGCATAATTTCGGTTTCGCCCTTGCCGTGGGTTGAGGTTTCATTTTTCAGCTTGGGCTTACCTGGGGAGGGGTCTGGGTTAATTCTCCAAGGGTTGACGGGTTCTGCCTCCTGGATCGAAGCCGGGACTTGCTTGTTCTTTCCGCCGAATATTCGGTCCCCAGTTTAATCCTCCTTGCACTGGACCCTTTTCTCGGGGGATCTGGGACTTCCACCGGCTACTTTCTCTGGCCACTCTCCAATCCAACAGCCTTCCCGAGATGGGGCCTGGGCCGCCCAGGGTCCGGGGCAGAGGACAGACAGGAAGCAGCTGGGCGGCCAAGGGGCCCCAGGGAGCCTGGCGGGGGAGGAGGGGCCGGGCGGGGGAAGGGGGCCCAGGTTGCCCAAGAATGAAATCATTCCTAAAGTGGTTCTGTAGCTTCCTCAGCAAGAGGAGCATCTTGGACTCAGAACTGGACGATGCCTGGGGGGAGGGGAAGTATCTCAAGTTCAATCCCCTCCCTTTCACCAACGAGGAAACTGAGGAAGCTCAGAGACCAGCCCTGACTTGCCCAAAGTCACACAGCCGGCAACGCCAATGCCTGAGGCAGAATCTGGACCCAAGTCTCTCCCCAATCCAGGACCAGCCTTCTTCCCTCCAGGGACCACCGGCAGCTAAAGGAAATGCCACTTCCCTCCCAAGGCCACAGACTTCCCAGAGTAACCGAGGAGAGGAACCAGCCCCAGAGCCCAGATGAGCCTGGGGGCCCTTGGTCAGTGTGCTGGAGCGGCTGGGCCCCGCCCTGGACATACCGGCACGGGGGGCACCTTGGGCATGAGGGCACGGGGGGCACGCCCTGGGCATGCGGGCACGGGGCCCTCGGGGCCTTATCTGGCCAGCGAGATAGTGACCCCGGGAGGTAGGACCAGGGAAGCAGGTCGGGGAGGCAGCTGTCCCCAGAGGGCGGTGCTGAAGGTGGCTCAAGGAAGCCGGTTCCAGTGGTTATTGCTTGGGATGCTTCCGAAGAACAGGGTGGTGGGAAGAGCACTCCACGTGGAACCCCAACCCACCATCTGCCACCTGTGGGCCCTCGAACAAATCTGAGCCTGTTTCCCCAACTGAAAACGTGATATTCCTCCGCTCTAAGGCCCTTTGGGTTCTGAAAGTCTGTGTGAATTTTGATAAATCTCTCCCCAGCTCATCCTCATCTGGAGAATGGGGCCAGCCAGGCCTACCCTCACCTAGGACCTGCTGTAAGCACAGGCCTCCCGCAGCCTGAAAGCCTGAGAGAAGTGGGAGCATCTCCCACGTGGCCGCGTTCTGGCGGGAATTCCTTCCTGCCTGGCCGGCCTTTCCTCAGGAGAGGCTCCCCCTGAGGGAGCGCCTGCCCAGGGGCCAGTCCCTGGACCTCAGCCTCTCCTGGCCCGGCCCTGGGCTTCAGGGGGCTCCCTCCTGCCCCTGCTTCTATCACAGCCCGAGGCACGCAGAGGAGGCCCAGGGAGGCCCAAGAAGGCCCGGCATTTGTCCAGGAGAATCTGAGGGTTTTATTCCCCAGCCCCCCAACGAACCCTGATGTTTCCGTAGCAGCTCATTGCCCAATCAGAAGGTCTGTTAGTCACCCCCAACTCCTCCCCCCTGCCCGAGCTGGTCCGGCTGCCCAGAAGCTCAAGGACAGATGGGGGAGGGGCAGCCCCCCTGGCTCCTAGCTCCTTCCCCCCTTCAAAGCTGTGTCCACTTTGGTCTGTCAGAAGCCTGAGATCTGCCCAGGCTGGGGCGCCCGGGGCCATCTCCCCTGAGCTCCCTCTCCCGTGCAGCCTCTGGGTCTCCCAGAAGGAAGGCAAGCCCAGACTCCCCCCAGACCCAGGGGTTCTGTCCATCCCACCCGAGAGCCATGACCACCCTCCTGCTGGCTTGGGACTTTAATGATTAAATGGCTGTGAGAAGGCAGGGCGGCCTGAGCCGGCATCAGGAGGGAGCCCCGGCCACCAGGAGGGCGGCCTCCCTGTCGGGCCCAGCAGGAAGAGCCTCCGGGGGAGCACCCGAGGGCGGGAGAAGTCCTGGAGCTGACCCGGCGGCCAGGCGAGATCCCCTCCGAGTCTGCTCCCGAGCCCCCCTTGGCCCCTGAAGAGAGGCCCCGGAGCGGGGCGTGTCTATCCTGGCTCTAGCCCCCTCCCCCCGGGGCATTAATGGAGAGAGTCACGCGCACCGAGCCACAGCTCGATTCCAAAACCCAGTCCCGCGTGGAATTGAGCGTCAGGCCCGGGCCGGCCAAGGTCTCCCTGGGAGACAGCCGGACCCGGAGCCAGCGGCAGACCTCCCGGTCACAGGCAAGCGCCACGGTCCCATCCGCGCTGCTGTAGGTGCAGGGGGCGGGGGCTCGGGCCTCCTCCTCCGGGTCCCAGATGCTGCTGGGGTCCTCTGCGGCCTCCGGGAAGGCGCGAGCCCTGTGGGACCCCGGGGACACCGGGCACACCAGCTGCTCGGCCTCCAGCGCCGGCAGCAGCTGGCCCGCTAAGTACTGGGGGCTGGCACAGTAGGTCTGCAGGTTGAAGTGGTGGTCGCTGTACTCCCGCAGCCAGTCCAGGAGGTAGGCCAGGTGGCAGTCGCAGCGCCAGGGGTTGCCCTGCAGACCCAGGTGAAACAGCCTGAAGTTCTCGTCGAAAATGCCCGTGGGCAGCGCGGTCAGCTGGTTGTTGGCCAGGCTCAGCAGCTCCAGCTCGCTCAGGTTGCGGAAGAGCCACCCGTCCAGGGCCGTCAGGTTGTTGCCGGCCAGGTAGAGCTTGGCCAGGCGGGGGACGCGGTCGAAGAGCCCGGGCGGGAGGCCGGCCAGCCCGTTGTGGGACAGGGTGAGGACGCTGAGCTTGGGGGTGTTTGCGAAGGCGTCCCCGGAGATGTTCTCCAACCTGTTGCCAGACAGTGACAGCCTGGCCAGGCTGGGGGTCTGGCGGAAGAGGCCACCGGGGAGCGCCCGGAGCCTGTTCCCCTGCAGGTTCAGGAAGGTCAGGTTGGCCAGCGGGGAGAAGATGGCCTCCGGGAGATGGCCGATGGCATTGTGCTGCAGCCAGAGCTGCTCCAGGGCACCCAGCCCCGAGAACAGCCCCTCGGGAAGCTCCACCAGCGCATTCCCGTCCAGAAAGAGCTCCCGGAGGCCACCCAGGCCCCAGAAAGCCCGAGGCGGCAGCGTGGCCAGGGCGTTGTCGCTCAGCTTCAGGGTCTGGAGGCCGGCCAGGGGGGCCAGGAGCCGCTCCGAGATCTGGCCCAGGAGGTTCTGAGCCAGGTTCAGGAGGCACAGAGCCCCCAGGGGCTGGAAGATGGCCGCGGGCAGCCTCTGCAACCGGTTCCCCTGCAGGTGCAGGGCCTCCAAGGCGTCCAGGCCCTGGAAGAGCTCTTCCGGCAGCACTTGGAGAAGGTTGAAGTTGAGCGTGAGTTTGCGGAGGCCGCTCAGGTTCCTGAAGGCCTCTCCCGGGAGACCCCCCAGGGGGCTGCCCGTGACCTCCAGGTCCTCGAGAGCCGGCAGCCCCGCGAAGGCCTCCGCCTGCAGAGACCGGAGCCCGCAGTCAAGGAAGACCACCTTGGACAAGCGGCTGGCATTGGCAAAGGCCCAGGGCTGGATGGCTGCCAGCGGGGTCTCCACAAAGATGATTTCCGTGGCGTTCTCGGGGAGGTCCCGCGGCACGTCCACCAGGTCCTCAGAGGAGCACACCAGCTCCCCCTTAAAGCAGTTGCACCCCACGGGGCAGGCCTGTGGCAGCCTGGCCGCAAGCAGCAGCAGGGCGAGGCGCGGCAGGTAGTCGGGGAGCATCCTCCTGCTGGGGAAGGAAGACAAGCAATGGATTGGCCAGGTCCGGGCCCGCCTCCTGACTCGCTAGGCCGCCCTAATTCCAAGGGCCACCAGGGGCGTCCGCAGGGCCTGCCCCCCCCATCACTCATCTCTCTTTCTCTGGGGCCCATTGCTCAGCGAGGGGCCCGGCACGTGGTGAGGGCTTCCTAAGGCTGCCGACGCCCTGGCCAAGCGCCAAACGTCCCATTCTGAGACCCCCAGGGGGAAGCCTAGCAGGGGCCCTGAAGCTGCGAAGGTCACAGCTGGGAGGCCGCTCCTTCGTGAGGACCCAGAGTTCTCTCCCAAAGTCCTCCCGGCCCAAGGAGAAGAGGCCCGGGAGTGAGCACCTACTGTGCGCCAGGCACTGAGCTAAGGCTTTATGAACACCATCTCATCTCAGGACAGGAAATGCTGTCTGCACCCGGAGAGAGCCAGGGAGCCTGGGAGCCTGGGAGCCAAGGAGGTGGGGAGGCAGGGACGGGGGGAGCCTGGGAGCCTGGGAGCCTGGGAGCTGGGGAGCCTGAGAGCCGGGGAGCCTGGGAGCCGGGGAGCCTGGGAGCTGGGGAGACGGGGAGCCTGGGCATGGACCAAACTCAGGGATTTTCACCTTTTTGGTTTGTTTCATTGATTTATTTTCCTCGTGTGCTTCCCCCTTTGGTCGGACCTTTCTCATACAACATGACCAAGGTGGAAATCTGCTGGAAAGGTCAGGACATGGCTGCCCTAGACGGGACCGCCTGCCATCTTGGGGAGGGGGACAGAAGGGAAAAGGATGTTGGCCGGCAAAACATTATTCGCTCGCTACATGAGCCCTCTTTGGACCTCAGTTTCCCTTCCTGTCAAGCTGGGCTGATAACCCTCTCTGCCTAGAAGAAAGGAAAGGGGAAGGGTGAGAGTTCCCTGGCAAAGGTTTTGAGTTTCCTAGAAAGAAATTCAGTGAGAACCAGTCCTGGGAGCCGACACTGGAAGAACTCGAGTTCACATAGCAGCCTGTCCCCAGGACTTTGCCGACAGGTCTTCCCTGTGCTCTCCCCTTGTGCCCCCAGGATCCTCCTCTCGGGCCCCCGCACCTCCGCAGCCACGGCGGTGATTCCCACTCACGGAGGCTGAGGAAGCCGGCAGCTCCCTGAGCCTTCCCTTCCCCAGCCCCTCGGCCTCTGGCCCGCTAGCCCCCCCCCCCCCGCCCCAGCACCCTGTACTCGGCACACCCGGCAAGCGCTGGGCCGCAGAAGGACCGGGCAAGGAGAGGTGGACCTACCGTGTGGGAAGGAGCAGCAACACTGAGCTCCTCTTCCTTGTGACAGGGAGATGGGGCTGCCCGTGGGTCAGCGGCTCAATGTTTACCAGCCCCCGAGCCAGGAGCCATGGGTCAATGATTCCTGGTCCTGAGCCTCAGGTGCCACCCTGTGCCCTCCGGAGGCTCACTCCAGGGCCCTGGAGCTCATCCATGAGGGGAGGGACCCAGGCCAGTGAACCTGCTGCCCCCGCAGCACTCTGGGTAATGAGGGCTCTGGGCTCACCTCCCTCCGTGCTCCCCAGAACAGGAAAAGCCATCCTCTCCCGTTCATCCTCACAGAGGCGGCGGCTGCGGGGAATCAGGATGGGGAGGATGGGAGGGAGGGGGCCCCGTCCTCCCGAACCCCGCCTGGGGCCCACCAGGCTCCACTGCCTTGTTCCTCCTGGCTGAGTCCCTCGGGAAAGTCCTAAAAGGCTCAGTGAGGGAGAAAGAGCCCAGGCAGACTGCGTGTACAGCAGGGCCCAGAGGGTGCCCACGATCACCCAGAGAGCACACAGTGGGACAGCCTGGCCCAGAGTGCAGCCTTCCGGCTCCCTGAGCTTGCCACAAAGAAGCCCAATAAAGGGGCTAGAGGTGGGCGGGCAGAAGATGGGGGCCCCTCCCCACTTAGTCCCCTGTCCCTCTTTCCCCGGCACTGTCCGGAGCCCTGCCCCCCCCCCCACAAGGCTCAGGGCTCAGCTGGGCGGGGGGAAGGAAGGAGCAAGGGGGAAAGGCGGCTGCATGTGCCCCGGCACCACCTCCCCCGATGCACGGCCCTTAGGCCAGCCAGGTCTTGGTCCCTCTGGGACAGGGACGCCCAACGTCCCAAGCACAGAACATCACAGGACCCAGATCGGGGAGGCGCCCGCCCCTGCCAGGGACCCTGAAGGCCGAGAAGGAGCCGCCGGCCCGGCAAGGACCCCAGCCCAGCCCCTGCTCCCAACCTTCTCGGCTCGGCCATAAATGGACCATTTCCCCCACTCTGTCAGGAGCCAGCTTCCAGCGAAGACCCGGCCACTTGGCAGACGTCTCCCCCGGGACTGAGTAGGCGGGACCCCAGGGGCGCAGCCTTATTGTGGCTCCTCCAGTGTCCACTCTGTAGGGCTTGGCACACAGTAGGTGCTTAATGACATGTACTGCCTGACTGATGGCTGGGTCAGGGGCTCACGGGACCCAGCAGGCAGGACCCGGAATGCTTGGGGGGGTGTTCATTGCTCTGCTTTGTTGCCCCCCAGACAATCCGGCCCCTCCCCCCACAGCGCACAGTCACCAATCCCCTGAGTGACCTTGGCCAAAAGGACCAAAGAATCAATAGGCTTAAGTACATAGAGGTCAATGAAAAGCAAACAGCTCTTATCGGAGCTCCGGGAAAGCTGTCCCCTCGGACGCCCTCCCCCAGCAGCCTGGAGATCCTCCCCAGCATTGACCAGCATCCTCTGGGGCAGTGGCCACGGTCCCGCTGATGGCCCAAAGGGCACCTGTCTGTCCGACTGAGAGCCGGAGGACACCGAGGGGGATGAGCGGCCGCCCACCACAGGCCGCCCCTCTCCCCGGCCGGGGGCTGCTCCCGGCCTCCTCACCAGCAAGGAAGGCCCTGCAGTGCTTCTTTCCAGGGACCCGAGTCTGCCCCGCTGACTTCTTCCTATTTTTCATTAACAGTAAATGCAGGAACGTGGCCTTCTCTGGCTTCCCTCTTGGACTCTAAGCCAGAAACTTCAGCAGCCAAAGGCTTCTTGGGGGTAGGGCAGGTAGAGCTCCAGGCCTGGGATCAGGGAGGCCCCGGCTCAAATACGCCCCGGACACTTACTGCAGAATAACAGCAGCGCCCCCCTCCCTCCCCTCAGAGGGATATTGGGAGGAGGAAATGAGACCGTGGCCGTAAAGTGCTTCCCAGCAGTAGCGAAAGGCCGCCCCTGGGAGGGACTGACCCGGGAGAAGATGGGGGGCCTCTAGCCCTGGATCTCCAGAACGTGGTCGAAGGCCTCAGACTGGGAAGCAGAACTTCTGCCTCAGTAACAAGGAGGAAGACGGCCTCCTCCAGAGCCTCACTCTGATTCTTCCTCCGGCCTTTGTGCAGCCGCCCCCCCCAAGTTTTCCAGGAGCCGCGGACCCTTCCAGCTCCCGCGGCCTGGCCTGAGGTTCTTCGTGCATGTGAATCCAACCCCCAAAATGAACAAGCGACTCCGTTCCGGGTATATCCTTTATTATGTCACTACCACACCACGTCTGACACCAGGAGAAGCTAGAAAAGATGCGACCCCAGCCCTGCCCTCCGGACGCCCAGCTGGTGACTCCCCCAGGACCCGGGGCTGCAGCGAGCACAAGCGAGGGGGGGGGGGTTCCTCCAGCCGACCAGGCGAGGAGTGAGGCGGAGGGCCGGCAAGCAGTGAAGGCTGGGCCTTTCCTCCCGGGAATGGTAGAATGCCAGGAAACAGCTGGCCCGCTCTGCCCACTGCTGCCCAAGCAGTCCCTCCCCTCTGCCCAGCTCAGGCTTCCCGAGAAAGGCGGGGGTCCCATGAGCTCATAGAGTTCAGGGTCTCTTCCTAAGTGGCTCCAGCCATGCCCAACATCCCCAACCGACCCCCCGGGGCCCTGCCAAGCCTTATGCTGTATCAGGGTCAAGGACAAGTCTTCACAGTCTCCTGGGGAGCTCGGAAGAGGACCCTGACCACCCATGTCTCCAAAGCTTTCAAATCTTTTTCAGGCCCATGAAGAAGCAATTGGAGCAGGGCTAATTCCAGGGAAGCCCTTTGGGGTTCTTTCTTCAGCACATGAACTCTGTTGATGATGTGACCTCATTGTGGTAAGGGGGGCCCTGAATTCTTGATCTTAAGCTCGAGGGGGCCCTACTGCCTGACACAGAACGCCTTAAAGCCCTAAGACTGGCCGTGACCTGTGCCGGGCTCCCGAAGGCCCGGCTGATCCCAGGCCGAGTTCAGCTGGGAGAGGGCCCAGATTGATGAAGGCCTCAAGAAGTCATAAAACTGTCCATGCGGGTGCAGGGAGCTGGAGGGCTGGGCCAGGATTCTGGAGTCTCACAAAAGAATAAGTACAGAGAACTCGGGATTCCCTAGGAAATGGGGCTCTGCTGTTCCAGGACAGAACAAGTCATTCTGGAGGCGGCAGGCGCAGTGAGAGGAGGACTCAGGTCCCACCTGGGCTGGTTCGGAGAGAGGGTGATCAGGTGCAGGGTCAGGACAGATGCCCCCTCCCAACCCCGCGTCCTGCAGGCTGCTCTGTCAGGCTGCCCCAGCCAGCAGGTGGGCAGGCCCCTCACTCAGGGATTCATGTGAGGCTGGAGACAATGATGCGCTTTGCGAGTATTGGAGCTACGGAAGCTGGTCCCTTTCGTTCCTCACCCCATGAGCTGAAGCCAATTCAGGGAGCGCCCCCGTTCCTGCCAAGCCCTCATGCTCCCTGCAGGGGCTCTGGTCCCCCAGTCCTGGCCTTTTGTGGAACCGTTGCAAGGGGACCATTTCACAGAAGCAGCTAAGCAACCAGGGACCCAAGAGGAAACAAAGTATGGGTAAGTCTGTGTGTGACCTGTGTCCCACCATGTGGATTTTGCTCTTCTCCCTGCAATCTGTGTGACAACAAGACCTCCATTTCCTCCCCTGCCTTCATCTTGAAGTGCTCTCAGAAACCAGAATCCGCCTTGGCCCGTTCCCACTCCCTGATCAGTCTCAGAAGGGAAACCTGCCCCAAGAGGAGGAAGATGTTCCCAGTTTTGTTTTGTTTTGGCAGAGCAGCAGCAGTGTGGACAGTAAAGCTGTGCCCAGATCCGACTGCTCCTTGCTACCTGGATGACTTTGGGCATTTATCAACTTGTGCCTCAGTTTTCAGATCTGTATAATGAAGAGTCTGGACTAGATGGCCTCCCGGTGACTTCTCCAGGCCGGGAGTGCCGGGGGTCCTGAGCAACCAGCTCTCCCAAAAGCCAGGAGGAGGTGGAGGGCAGAGAATCACCACCCACCAAAAAAGGGGTGGGCCTAAGGCAGCCCTTGGACACAGCACCAGGACTGGCCAAATGGAGGAGAGTGGCCCTCCTTCCCCTATCTCCCTGATCAGATGTAAGTTCCCTGAGGGCAGGGGCCATGCCCTTTTGCCTTCTGTACCACCTAGCCAAGTTCCCGGGACCCAGCAGGCACTAAAGCAATCGATTGCTATCTGGACATCCGTTCCTCTCGCCTGTTTGCCACCGGGACCTACTTTAGAGAGAGAGGCCGAAGCCGCAGGGAGCAGGGCCATGCTTGTGCCACGTGTGCCAGCGAGCTCGCACAAGTAGGCTGGAGGTGAGGTCATAGCAGACCCAAGCCAAGCCCTTGCTTTGGGTCAGCCGCCATAACTGGTGGCAACGCAGGCAAAGTTGTCAATTAGCTGCTGGGTTCAGCATTGGCCCAGAGGAGGCTGCAAACCGCAGGATTGGCAGCTGAGCTACAGAATCTCATCTCTGAACAATTTTATTTTCCCCAAGCTAGAAATGAACGTTGAAAACTGGATGGCTGGATGTCTCTTCTCTAGAAGGGGAGTGAGACCGAATATCAAAGAGAAGGATGTGGGCAGGAGATGAAAGGCAATCCCGAGGGGCCAGTGTCAGCCCCCGTCTTACCCATCTCCGCACCTGGCATTGGAGGCCCCGCCAGCACCTCAGGGGAGGCGCCTGCCAAGGAAAGGGAGGCCCTAGGATTCGGGGTTGGCAGTTATCTCAGCCCCTGCGGGCCCAGGAGGGCAGACTCGGGCCCTAGAGAAGGCAAAGGCTTGCCCACAATCCCCCGGGGAGCCAGTGAGTAACACAGACTGGATCCCATCCCAGATGCTCTGACTCCAAAGGCAGAGTTTGGTTGGTCGGTTTTCTCTGTTGTACTATGGTGCTTCTCCTCAGGGAATCAGGCCTAGCAATGGTGCCCCAGACTCCCTGGCACTGCCACCCCCCAGCTCAGAGGCTGAAGAGAGGCCGAGAGCTCCCTCCCACTGGTGATGGCTCATTCAGGCACCAATGTGCTGATTTCTACTTTTAAAGATTCCGAGTGTTTCATGGTTTCATTTCCCCCCAAATCAGAATTTTTGGTCTCGGTTTTAAAGATTTAAAATGTGGTCTTTCTTCTTTTGTCGTATTAAAATTCTGGCCTCCAAATTGTTCATGGTTCTAGCCCCAGAAATTCTTCTCAGTTTGGGTTTTGTTTTGTTTTTTCATCTCTCCTTCTCTCCACCCTTCTGACGGAGGAGCTGCTGAACGGCTCCCGTGGCACCACATGCTCCACTCAGGGACTTGTCTAAGAAGCAAACGCTGACTGTGCCATGAAAGGCAAATGAACTCTAGGTCAGGGCTTGCAAGGAGTCCGGCCGAACCTCAGAACTTTCGTCCCAATGGCCCACTCAAGTAATATCCAAGCGGAGGGGAGGGAGGAGCCGGATAGCACAAGGAGCCAGATTGGGGGGTCTTGCTCTGGCACTAGCCTATTTTTGGCTAACTTTACCAGTCAGCTACTTGATTCTGGTGTTTTGGCCTGCTAAGGGACTAAAGAGGTCTTCTCTCTGTCTTTATCTCAGCCCCAGTTCGGAAGCGGGCACAGAACTTGTGAGGGATTTCTGAAAGCAACTTGTAGCCGCTGGGCAGAGCCCCGTCACCCTGTCCTGCTCCATCTCGGGAGGGTGCCGGAGGGCTGGGATGCGAAGGGCAGAGAGAAGTCAGAGCCACCACCACAGAAGGCAGATTTGCCGCTTGGGGCTGGGAAGGGGGGAGGAGCCAGAGGGGAGCCCCCTTTAGAGGACTCTCTTCGCTGAGGGCTGGGAGGGGTTCCTAGCCAGTGCTCAGGAAAGTCATTCTTAATTTAGCCGCTGGAGATTGGAGGGACCTTCCACGCATGACTCTGCTTTCTCCCGGGGAGCCGCAGGGCTGAGGGAATTTGCCCGGGGGAAAGCCCCGTCCCCCGCAGCTGTTTCAGCCCCTTAGGAAAGAAAAAAAAGCAAAACAGGAAAGCCTCGCCCCCCCCCACCCCCCCACCCCCCACCCAGCGTTCTCTCCCGCGTGCAAAGGAAAAGCCCAGTTTTCAAGCACGCACTACTTTGGCCGCCAAGGAAGAAGCCGCTCGCTCTCCAGAGAGAGCGAGAAAGGAGGCATGTGAGGCGGGCCAGCGGGCCGGCGGTGCTGGCTCTGCCCTCGGGGCCCCCTCCGGCCGGAGCCCTTCTCGGCATCCCGGCCCCCTCAGCACTCGTTGGGCCCCTTCATCTGCATGAGCACGGCGTGGCTGCGCTTCTTGCAGCAGCAGCAGCAGATGCAGGCCGCCAAGGAGCAGGCCAGGGCGATGCAGCCGATGACGATGGCCGCGATGGCCAGACCGCTCTGCGCGCTGGTCATGCCCCACCCTTCGCGGTCGGCCACGTTCCCGATGGTGGTCAGGTCGGTCTGGTCCTCCTGGACCGTGGTGAACTCGGTGGTGTAGGAGACCGAGGTGGTGTCCGGGTACCGAGATGTGTCCGGGTACTGGGGCGTGTCCGGGTACCGGGGCGTGTCCGGGTACCGAGATGTGTCCGGGTACTGGGGCGTGCTCGGGTACTGGGGCGTGTTGGGGTAGCTCTGGCTGGAGCTCTGCACGTTGACGTTGACCACGATGATGGCCTGGCCCCGGAGCTCGGCCGGGCTGGAGCAGAGCGGGAGCAGGTCCGAGCCGCCCAGCCTGGCGCTGTTGGCCAGGAGCCAGGCGCGCAGGGGTACGATGCCGGCGTCGCAGCGCCACGGGTTGTCCTGGAGCCGGACGTCGCAGAGCTGGCCCAGGTGGTCGAAGATGCCCACGGGCAGGCTCTCCAGCTGGTTGTTCTGCAGCTGCAGGGTGGTGAGGCCGTTGACGCCGGCGAAGAGGTTGCCGGGCAGGAAGCGGAGCCGGTTGTTCTGCAGGGACACGTTCTGCAGGCTCACCAGGGCCCGGAAGACCTGGCCGTCGAGGTTCTGCAGCGCGTTGCTGTGCAGCGACAGCTCGCGCAGCGCGCTCAAGCCCCGGAAGGCGCCCGGGGCGATGGACTGCAGCTGGTTGCGGCTCAGCACCAGGACCTGCAGCTGGCTCAGCGGCTCGAAGACCCCGTCGGGGAGGTGCTGCAGCTGGTTGTCGTAGAGCCAGAGCTCCCGCAGGTAGGGCATGTGGCCGAACAGGCCGGTGGGCAGCTCCCGCAGCCCGTTGGCGAACAGCGTGAGCCGGTTGAGGCGCGGCAGGTTGAGGAAGAGGCCCCGCGGCAGCGTGGCCAGCTGGTTGTTGGACAGGTAGAGCCTCTCCAGCTGCCCGTTGCCCTGGAAGAGGCCGGGCGCCAGGTGGCGCAGCTGGTTCTGCTGCAGCGCCAGCTCCTGCAGGCTGCCCAGGCCGTCGAAGGTGCCCGTCGGGATCTCGGAGAGCTGGTTCTCGGAGAGCCGCAGCACCTGCAGCTGGCCCAGCCTCTGGAAGAGGTGCGGCGACAGGCGGTCCAGGTTATTCTGGCCCAGGTTGAGCTTGACGAGGCCGGGGAGGCCGTCGAAGCAGCCGTCGGGGATGCTCTCCAGCCGGTTCCCGTGCAGCTGCAGCTCCTTCAGGTTGCTGAAGGGCGCGAAGTGCGCCGGGCTGACGTGCAGCAGCTGGTTGCCCGACAGCAGCAGCGACTCGAGGTTGTTGAGGCCGTGGAACAGGCCGCCGGGCAGCGTCTGCAGCCGGTTGTTGGCCAGGCTCAGGTAGCGCAAGTTGCCCAGGTGGCTGAAGGCCCCGGGCGCGATCTGCGACAGCTCGTTCTTCTCTATGCGGAGAGCTATGAGCGCCGTCACGTTGAGGAAGGGCTGCGCGTTCAGCTCTCGGATGTGGGTGTTGAGTATCTGCAGGCTCATCGAATCCCAGGGCAGAGGGCTGGGCACTACCAGGATGCGCCCTCCCACGCACTCCACTTGGGACGCCTTGGAGCACGTGCACTCGCTGGGGCACGAGGAGGTGAGACCCAGGGCCTGGAGGCCCACGGCCAAGAAGAGCACACAGCCCTTCAGCTCCATAGCACCTGCAGGGGCAGGATGATGGGGGAGAAATGGAGGGAGGGGAAACGAGAGAGAGACAAACGTTATTGCAGAGCATCTGCAACTGGTCGACATCCCCCAAGGCCAGATCGGCTTTCAAAGGCATGTTTGCACTCCCCATCCCCATCCCCCACTCCTTCCCGATTCTGAAGTTCTCAAGAACACAAGGTGGTCAGAAAAAGAGATACAAGGACACCCTCAAGATCTCGCTGAAGAACTTTAGAATGACTGCACGACATGGGAGACAAGGGCGGCACCCAGCACGGTGTGCCCTCATGGGAGAAGGGGCTGTGCTCTATGAGCAAAGCAGACTCGGATTAGTCCCAAGGAAACTCATGATGTGCAAAATTAGAGAATCCACCCCAAATGTTCACAGGGACTATTTGTATCCAACCTGCGGCAGGGCATTCTGAGCTCCTATTGGCCGGATCAGCCAGTCAGCCACACTGTAACTGGATTCTAACATAGTCCAAAGGAAACAGGAGATGCACAAAGTTAAAGAATCTCTCCCAAATGTTCACAGGGACTATGTATCCAACCTGCGGCAGGGCATTCTGAGCTCCTATTGGCTGGATCAGCCAGTCAGCCACACTGTAACTGTACAAAGGAAAGGGGAGATGCACAAAGTTAAAGAATCTCTCCCAAATGTTCACAGGGACTATGTATCCAACCTGTGGCAGGGCATTCTAAGCTCCTATTGGTCAGCCACACTGTAAGTGGACTCTAACATATGATGTCATTCTGGCCCTCTTCAAGAAGAAAGGACAACAACCAAACCACCTTTGCAATGCCTCCCCTGAAAAGCAAACAAAGCTGGCCAGGGCTTTGGAATAAAACAGAACAACAGGGCCTGAAATTGGGACCCAGCACATTAATGTGGAAAACAGCCAAGAGAACACTGAGCCTGGGAGGGCTTCTTGCTTCCTGTTGCTTCCTGCCCCAATCTATTTTCCACATCACAATCCACAAAACATTCCTCCCGCCCTTGTGAGCATAGGACTGCTCCAAAACCTTCCCTGGCTGCCCACTGCCTCTGAGCAAAGGATGATCTCCTGGCTCTAGCATTCAAGTTCATCCTCTAGCTGTCACACCCCCCCCCCAATAAAAAACTGACAAGACTTTCCCAACCCCAACCCTAGCTGCAGAGGTCAAGGAAGGATTGGGAAGGAAGTGGAACCTGAGCTAGGGTCCTAAGGGAAGAGGAAGATGTCAACAGACAAGGCGTGCAACTAACAATGGAGGGCAAGACTGGGTTAATGTAACAGAAATCCTGTAAGCCAAGAGGGAATGGGCCTGGACAGCAGGGAGGGTTCTAGAAACATAGGGGAGATGGTGAGGAAAGTGACTCAACCAGGCTTGGCCCATCAGTAGATTGAGCACTGAGGTGCAGAGGGCTCTCGCTGTCCTTCCCAGCCTCACTGACTGGAATAGTGTGGAGGGAAGTAGTGTACGGAGACAGTGCTGGGTTTGGAGGCAAGAAGACCTGGCTGCAAGTAGTCTTTGTGTGGCTTTAAGCCAGGCCTGAGTGGACTGCTTGTCAAGAATGGAACATAACTAGACAGTATAAAAGACCTGGGGGTACACTTGCTAAAACAGACACAGGAGCTATATGAATATAAACATGAAACACTATTTACCAGATAAAATCAGATCTAAATACCTGAGGTGATATTGATTGTTCAACTAGCTAAAGCCAATATAATTTTTAAATGAAAATTTTGCCTAACTAGCCTATTTAATGTCATCTCAATTAAATTACTAAAGACATCTTACTGCCTTAGAAAAAATAACAAGAGTTCATTTAAAAGAACAAAAAAATCAAGAATTTCATAAAAACCAAGGGAAAAAGTTGTAGAGGAAGCTGATAAGCAAAGTTTCTGCATCACCAAAAAAGATCCTGAAGGTCCAAGGATGGCAGAGACCGGACCTGGAGAAGAATGTGCAGCTAAAAGTCAAAAGAGGAGAGGCTGTTGCACGATGGGGGTTCTGAGAGGGGCGCAAGGAAGGGAGGATCTGCTGGTCAGTCCCTCTGGTCCTGGGAGAGAAGAGGAACCAGCAGAGGAGGAGATGGTAAAGGGTGGAACATCATCAGGAGAGGTTCTAGCTGGGCAGATGGAAGGAGAGGGGGCGAGAGGGAGGGAGGGAGGGACAGAGACAATGAGAGACATGAAGAGAATGGGAGGAAAGGGGGGACAGATGGAGAGAGAGGATTTTCCAAAGGAATGAACGAAAACCCAAGAGAAGGAGGGCCAGAACTGAGCCGGATGGAGGGGAGAGGGAGCAGGGAGAAAGCTCAACCCCAGTGAGGTGCCAGATGAATCTGCTGATCTCACTAAGCTATTCATCAGAAGGGGGCTGTATAAAAATACTGTTTATCCAGTGACCCTCCATCTGGCCCATTAGAAGTATCTCAGTTCTGGGAATGGCCGCCATCTGCATCGTTGTGTGCCCTGAAATGGCATCCAAGATTTCACCATCCAAGATGGGACACCAAGCTGGGCCAGGACATTTACCTTCCAGCCCTACTAGTCACTCACCATGTGTAGAACTATAGCCACTAGGCTGGTCTCCAGATCTCTGCAGGGCTCCTGGCTTAGCCCCAACCTCCCAGCCACCTCCTCTCCTCTGAGAAGCATCCAGGACTGGGCCAATCACCCCCAGGACTCCTCCAGACTCAGCCAGTCCTCTCAGGTGACCCTCTGCCCCCTCCCAGAATCCCCAGGCAAGGCTAAGTCTAGGAACAATGATGGAGTCTTCACAGAGACAACCAGACAGGAGGACAGGCTTCTGTCCTTAGAGGACTTGAGGGACCACCAGGGACAAAGGGGCTAGAAGTTCTGCTTGGCCCCTGACAGCAGAAAAGGGAGCAGAGCGGGGAGCAGAGAGGTGTATTTCAGAGGAGGGGGATTCGTCTCCATCTAAGTAAATCCTTCCTACAACTATGGGTATCCAAAAGTGGCAGTTCCTTGCTCCTCAAAGTCTCCAGGGCAGGCTGGGGGCCCGGTCAGGCAGATGGTGGGAACAGTGAGAAGCTCTCAGGATGCGGATGCAGATGCCTGGGTCTGAATCCCAGGCCTGCCACTTCCTCGGAAATCCCTTCAGCTCTCCGGCCTCGGCTCAAATGGAGAGGATGGCCTCCCGCCTCTCTTTGGCCCATGGGAGGAGAGGGCTCACTTCTCACATTCTGCCATCCTCGGCCCCACGTCATTCTGGGTCAAGGAGGGAGCCACTACTTCCTTCTCTGAACTGAGCCCCTTCTTCCCTCAGACATCCTGCCCTGGGCAGGCTGGGCTCCGGGGCCCACAGTGGTCTCCCGCAAAGCCGGTGGTTTCCTGTTTTCCATCAGGGAAAAATCGGCCCCTGCCACTGCTGGCACAGCTACTCCAATCATCCTTCAGACCCTCCAGCCTCCCCTCAAGCTCTGGGCGGCTGCAAAGTGCCAGAACACGCCAGAGCCAGAACTGCAGGCCCTCCCTATGGAGGCTGTCCTACAGAGAAAGCCCCACTGCCGCCAGCTGGTCTCACCGGTCAGGGCCCAGAGCCTCCCGGGGCCGCCATCGCGGGCCCTTTCACGTGCCCTGGGAGCCATCACGGGCCCTTCCTCATGCCTCAATAACACACGCTACCCACGGGCTGCTTGGCCGCCACTGGCACAGATGCCAGTTAAAGGCCTTCAAGGCCGCATTAATTATACCCTCCTCGCTGGTGACACGACTGCGTCCTCAATAACTCGGGTGACTCGGCCCGGCTTCCTAAAGGAGAAGCCAAGCGTCCGTCCCTCGGCGTCCACAGGCTGGGTCACCGCCGCCGCGGGCTGGACAGGTGGTCTGCTGGGTGTTGTCCCGGGCCCTGGGACTCCCTCCCTTCTCCCAGGCTAGAAGCTTGCTCTTGGGCAACAGCCAGAGGAGCCCCATGCATGACTCACAGGATAGCACTTAATTAGCCAAGAAGCTTCCACCATTTGGGGCTTGGAGATTCTCGCGTCACTCTGCAGCTCTCAGCTTCCGAGAGGAACGAGGTCTCTCTGAGAATCTGGCCAGACTCCGATTCCGCATCCCCTCCCCCATCCAGCCCCTCGGAGCCCCTCCCCAAGTCTGGCATCTCCCCGGAGCACCACTTGCAAAGAAGAGGTTATCTCCCCAGAGACCCCGGCCCTTCGTGCCCTAGTGCTGTGGTCCTTTGCACCCCGGCCAGCTGCCCAAAGAGGCCTTTGTCGGCCTTAAAGAATAACCTCGGGCCTTTTGTGAGCCCCCAAAACCCTTCCCTGGTGAGCGCCCTCTAGAGTCTGGGGTAGATCCTGCCTAGATCTGAACCAGGAGCCAGTGCTGAAGCTTCCTGCCTTCTGGGGGATGGGCGCCAAGAACGCGGACCCCCCAGGAGCAGACAAAGCCTCACAGGCTCTGAGGACTGCGGGGGCCTCGGACATGGGTTCCTCCGGCCCTTGTAATGCTCAGAGGTGGAAAATAAGGCCCCGAGTGCCAGCATCACACGTGACAGAGCAAGGGTTCCTGAGGGCACCGAGCACGGAGGCAGTGCTGGGGAGGGGGTCAGTGCGGCACAGCGGCCCAGCCTGCGTGTGGGGGGAGGAGAGCGAGCACGGCCCGGGGTGCTCCCCTTCAGGGCTCTTCTCCAGCCGCAGCTTCTCCAGGCACCTCCTCCACCCCAAGACCACCTTAGCAGACCATTCCAGAGACAGCATCCCACCAGGGCAGAACTGACCTGCGGGGGCTCCCCCGGGACCCAGGGATGGCCCAGAGCGGGAAGAAGGGGCGGCTCGGCAGGCCAGGCTGGCCAAAGCCTATGGGTCCCCCGGACTCAAGGACCAGGGGCACCATCGCTGCCCCCAAAGCCACTCCCCAAGCCCAGAGTCACTAAGTGAAGATTCCCTTATTTTCTGCTTCTTTCCTCCTGGTCTCCTTGCTCCGGCCTCGGCCCAGATCTCTGCTGATCTCGGTATTTCTCTGTCTCTGTCTCTGAGGCACCAAAGAGTGCCGGAGCCCAGGACCCTCGGCAAGCCCCCTCATCCATAAAATGGGGCTCAAGCACCAAACTCAGGCTTGTTGTGAGGAACACTCGAGGTCACAAAGAATCTGAGCGCTTCACAGGGCTGAATGTGGAGCACAAATCCTGCCACTTAGTCATTTTCAGTCAGGTCTGACCTTTTGGGAGCATTTTCTTGGCAGAGATACTGGAGCAGTTGGACATTTCCTTCTGCAGCTCATTTTACACATAAGGAAACTGAGGCAGACTTGCCCAGGGTCACACAGCTAGGAAGTATCTGAAGCCAGATGTGAACTCACCATAAGTGTTAACTATTGTTTTTTTCTATCTTTGCCTAAGGATTTGTCTGTTTCTGTCTCTTCCTGTCTCTGTCTCCCTCCCTTTCTCTGTCTCCCTGTCTGCCTCCCTTCCTTTCTCTGTCTTTCTGTTTCTGTCATCTCTCTCTCTCAGCCTCCCTCCCTTTCTCTGTCTGTCTCTGTGTGTTTATCAATCTCTGTCTCTGTGTCTGTCTCCCTCCTTTTACCTGACAATCTCTGTCTCTGTCCCATCTCTCTCTCTCTGCCTCCCTCCCTTCATCTGCTGTCTGTCACTGTCTCTCTGTCTCCCTCCCTTTTTCTCTCTGTTTCTGCCTGTCTCCCTCCTCTCTCTATCTCTCTCTTTCTGTCTCTCTGTCTCCCTCCCTTTTTCTCTCTGTTTCTGCCTGTCTCCCTCCTCTCTCTATCTCTCTCTTTCTGTCTCTCTGTCTCCCTCCCTTTCTCTTTCTTTCTGCCTGTCTCCCTCCTCTCTCTATCTCTCTCTTTCTGTCTCTCTGTCTCCCTCCCTTTCTCTTTCTTTCTGTCTGTCTCCCTCCCTTTCTCTTTCTGTCTCTGTCTCCCTCCCTTTCTCTGTCTGTCTGTCCGTCTGCCTCTGTCTCCCTCTCTCTCCCTTGCTCATACTTCTGTCTCTGTTCATTTCTCTCTTCCTGTATTTCCGTGTCTGTCTCGCTCTCTGTCTACCCTCCTTCTTCCCTCTCTCCTTCCCTTTCTGAATCTCTAGAGAAATGGGTTGAGTGCGGTTTGGGACAGCAATCTGCACAGACCTACAATTAACTTGGCAAGAGAGGCCGGGGGAGAGAAAGCCTTTCAGGCATTTCCTGGCAAAGCAAAGAGAAGGATTGAAGTAAAGTTTTCCCAAAGAAGCTCCCGACTTCCAGTCAACAAGCCCTCGGGGCTCCAGGGCTCCTCAGTGAAGCTGAAACAGAACTGGACTCGGTAGAGACTCTGGGGATGCTTCCTGGCCTCGGACCCAAACTCATGGGGTGGCCTGTGAAGCTGGGGGCTCAGAGAACTCAGGAGACGGGGTGGCTGTTGTTGGCAGCCTGGCTCCCAGTCCCAGCTCTCTCTGGGAAAGTGGGAGCCCACCAGGGGCCACTTCAGACTCCTTCCCTGCCCAGCCTTGTCCCCCAGGGCTGCCCTTCAGGAGCCATCTCTCTCCTCCTTCTGCCAAGGGCTCCTGGGCTCTCTCCTTCCCCCCACTTCTCCAGTGGCTGATGAGCTCAGCTCACCTTCTCTTCCGTTCCCTGTTTGAGGCTTCCATCTCCGACTGTGTGAAAGCCCAGGCAGAGGGACTGAGCCCCCTCGGCATGCTCTCAGCCCCCAGCACAAGCTCAGGCCCTGGGCTCAAAGGTTCCGGGTCCCAGAGCAGAAGTCACAGTAATCCAAGGTCATTTCAAAAGGAAGGCTCTGCCACTGAAACTACAGGCTTTGTTTGAGGGGTGACGGGGACTCTCCGAACACTTCGGGAATGTGGAAGCAACTGGCCCCGAGCGTCTGTGTAAGCCAGAGCCGGAGCCGGAGCCCCCGCCGAGAAAGCAGCATCTGGTGCGGGAGCCGGAGCTCATCCCCAGCAGGCTGCTCTTTCTCTGACAGGCCTTAGGGTCACCACAGGGAGTGCGAGGGACTGAGCGGGACCACTCGATTCAGGACGGTGGTATTGACACCCCTGGGATATGGAGTAGTCTGGACCACACATGCTCCCAGGCCCCCCAAACCCCTGCTGTCTCAGCTCCCTGGGAACATGGGATTGAGTCGGGGAGAAAGGGGGCAAAGAAAGTGGA